>NC_041227.1:111509283-111521308 GCF_002837175.3 Physeter macrocephalus
TTTTTGGATGGAATGTCCTATAAATATCAATTAAGTCCATCTTGTTTAATGTATCATTTAAAACTTGTGTTTCCTTATTTATTTTCATTTTGGATCATCTGTCCTTTGGTAAAGTGGGGTGTTAAAGTCCCCTACTATGATTATCTTACTGCCTATTTCTCTGCCCGTGAAGGGGCTTCTAGGGTGTGGAAACCTTTCCTCCTTCACCGCTCCCTCCCAGTAGTGCAGGTCCCATCCCTATTCTTTTGTCTCTGTTTATTCTTTTTTCTTTTGCCCTACCCAGGTACGTGGGGAGTTTCTTGCCTTTTGGAAGGACTGAGGTCTTCTGCCAGCGTTCACTGGGTGTTCTATAGGAGCAGTTCCACGTGTATTTCTGATGTATCTTTGGGGAGGAAGGTGATCTGCTTGTCTTACTCTTCCGCCATCTTTTCTGTCTCTCCCAGCATGATTATTTTAATCTTCATCCATATTGTTGTAGATATCAGTAATTCATTTCTCTTTATTGCTGAATAGTATTCCATTATATGGATGGTACCACAATTTATGTATTCAACATTGATGGACATTTGAGTTGTTTCAGTCTTTGTCTCTTACAGATAAAGTTGCTATGAATATTTGTGTACAAGTCTTTGTATGGATGTATACTTCCATATCTCTTGGGTCAATACCTGCAAGTAGAATGGCTGGACCATTGGTAAGTGGATGTTTAAGGTTTTTTTTTTTTTTTTTTTTTTGCCGTACGCGGGCCTCTCACTGTTGTGGCCTCTCCCGTTGTGGAGCATAGTCTCCGGACACGCAGGCTCAGCGGCCATGGCTCACGGGCCCAGCTGCTCCGCGTCATGTGGGATCTTCCCACACCGGGGCACAAACCCGTATCCCCTGCATCGGCAGGCAGACTCTCAATCACTGCTCCACCAGGGAAGACCTAAGTTTTAAAAAAATACCTATTGTCCATAGTCGTTCGATCATTTTATATCTCTACCAGCAGTGTATGAGAGTTGCATTTTCTTCACGTTGTGGCCAACACTTGCTATGCTCAGTATTTTTAATTTTAGATAGTTTAATAGGTGTGTAGTTGTATCTCACTGTAGCATCCCTAATGATTAATCATGTGAAACATCTTTTCAGATGTTTATTTTCCATCTGTATATCTTTGAATCTTTTATCTATATTTTTCTGGAGTTTTGAGAGTTCTTTATATATTCTGGAAATTAGTCCTTTATCCAATAGGTAACTTGCTATATATTTTCTCCCATTCTGTGACTCATCTTTTCATTCTCTCAGGAATGTCTTTTGCAGGGCAGAAATTCTTAATTTTGATGGTGTCTAATTTATCTATTGTTTTCTTTTATGGAGTATGCTTTTGGTGTTGTATCTAAGAAATCTTGCCAAACTCAAGGTCCTAAAATTTTTCACCTGTTTTGTTCTAGAAATTTTATAGTTTTATGTTTTACATTTAGATCTTTGAACCAAGTTGAGTTCATTTCTGTATATGGTTTGAATGGAAGTTCTTTTTGTTTTGTTTTGTTTTTTGCACCTGGATATTCAATTGTTCCAGCATCATTTGTTGAAAACACTATCGTTTCTCCACTTAAATGCCTTTGAACCTGAAAGTCAGTTGTTCACATCCCTCTACTTCTGAACTTTCTATTCTGTTCCTTTGATCTTTTTGTCTCTTTTTACACTACTATCACAATGTCTTGAAAGTGTAGCTTCATAAGCCTTGAAATCAGTTACTGTTAGTTCTTCAACTTTGCTCTTTTTCAAAGTTGTTTTAGTTATTCTAAATTTTATTTCCGTATGAATTTTAGAATTAGCTTGTCAATTTCTATAGAAAAGCCTACTGGGATTTTGATCTATAAATCAATTTGGGGAGAATTGATGTCTTAACAATATTGAATCTTCTGATCCATGAATACATTATATCTCTCCATTTATTTAGGTCTTTCTTAATTTCCCCCAGCAATATTTTACAGTTTACAGTGTGCATGTCTTTTACAACTTTTGTCAGATTTATTCCAAGTATTTTATATGTTTGATTCTATTATAAGTAGTATTTTAAAACTTTGATCTCTGATTGTTCGTTGAGATAAATTAATCTTTTTTGATCTTGTACCCTGCAAACTTGATAAACTCCTTTATTAGTTCCAGTAGCATTTTTGTAGATTCTATCAGGTTTTCTACGTCATCATGTTATCTGCAAATAAAGATAGTTTTACTTCTTCCTTTCCGTTCTGAATATCTCTTTTCTTTTTGTTGCCCTATTTGCACTGGCTAGAACCTTCAGTGCAATGTCAAATAGAAGTAATGAGAGCAGACATCCTTGCCTTTGTCCTGATCCTGGAGAGAAAGTACTTTGTGCTTCACCATTAAATATGATGTCAGGGTTTTTGTAGAAGTCATTTGTCAAGTTGAGGAAGTCTCCTTCCATTCCTAGTCTACTGACGGCTGTTTTTTTCCTTAATCAGGAATGGATGTTAGATTTTTTCATTCTTTTCCTGCATCTATTGCAATGATTATGTGATTTTTCTCTTCTCTTCTTAATTTGTTTATTTATTTTTGGCTGCCTTGGGTCTTCATTGCTGCATGCAGGCTTTCTCTAGTTGTGGAGAGCAGGGACTAGTCTTGGTTGCAGTATGCAGGCTTCTCATTGTGGTGGCTTCTCTTGTTGCAGAGCACAGACTCTAGGTGCACGGGCTTCACTAGTTGTGGCACATGGGCTCAGTAGTTGTGGCTCACGGGCTCTATAGTGCAGGCTCAGTAGTTGTGGTACAGGGACATAGTTGCTCCGTGGCATGTGGGATCTTCCCGGACCAGGGCTCAAACCCATGTCCCCTGCACTGGCAAGAAGTTCTTAACCACTCCCCCACCAGAGATGTGCTGATTTTTCTTTTTTAGTGTACTAAGTTGGGTAAATTGATTTTCAAATATTAAACCAACCTTTCATTCTTGAGATAAACCCCACTTGGTCATGATGTATCATCTTTTTACATATTGTTGGATTTGATATGCTAAAACTTTGTTAAGAATTTTTGCCTCTGCGCTCATGAGAGATATTGGTCTATAGTTTTCTTGTAATGACATTGTCTAATCTTGATACGGTGAAAGTTGGCCTTATAAATAAGTTGGGAAGTATTCCCTCCTCTTCAACTTTCTGGTAGAGTTTGTGTAGAATTGGCATTAATTTATTCCTTAAATGTTCGGTAGAATTTATCAGTTAAGCCACCTGGACTTGAAGCTTTCTTTGTTGGAAGGTTTTAAACTGCACATCCAATTTCTTTAATATCTTTATTCTTGAATAAACTTTAGTAGTGCTTGTCATTCAAGGAATTTGTCCATTTCATCTTGAATTTATTGATATAAAGTATTCTATAATATTCTCTAATTATCCTTTTAATAGCTATAGTATTTTTCTGTTTTCCATTTTATTTATTTCTACTTTGATCTTTATTGTGTTCTTTCTTCTCTTACTCTGTGATTAATTTGCTCTCATTTTTCCAGTTTAAGGTGGAAGTTGAGGAAGCTGAGTACAGCGTTAGCACTATCCCACATGTTGACATTTTGTTTTCAGTTTCAGTGAGTTCAAAATAGTTTCTGATTTCCCTCTTGATTTCTTCTTTGACCACAAAGTTACTCAGAAGTGTGTTGTTTAGTTTCCAAATATTTGGAGATTTTTCGGATTTGTTAATTTCTCATTTAATTCCATTGTTGTCAGAGACATATATTGAATGACTAAAATCCTTCAAAACTTTTTTAAAGTATTTTTTTAATTTATTTTTTTGCTGCGTTGGGTCTTTGTTGCTTCACATGGGCTTTCTCTAGTTGGGGTGAGCAAGGGCTACTCTTCATTGCGGTGCATGGGCTTCTCATTGGATGGCTTTTCTTGTTGCAGAGTACGGGCTCTAGGTGCGTGGGCTTCAGTAGTTGTGGCCCACAGGTTCTAGAGGGCAGGCTCAGTAGTTGTGGCGTACAGGCTTAATTGCTCCGCGGCATGTGGGATCTTCCCATACCAGGGATCGAACCCGTGTCCCCGGCATTGGCAGGCAGATTCTTAACCACCGAACCACCAGGGAAGTCCCAATTCCAGTATTCTTAATCTTTTGCATACATCCATATTCCAATTTGGTGTCATTTTCCTTCTGCTTAATAATACTTCTTTTAACATTTCTTATAGTAAAAGGCTACTAGTAATGAATTCTTTCAGCTTTTGTATATCTGAGATAGTCTTTATTTTGCTTTTGTTTTGACAGATCTGGGTATAGAATTCTAGCTTGATACAATTCAATTCACTACTTTAAAGATGTTATTCCACTGAGTTCTCGTTTACATTGTTTCCAACAAGAATTCTGTTCTCATTATTATCTTTGGTCCTCTGTACGTAGTGTGTAGTTTTTTCCTCTGGCTGCTTTTAACTTTTTCTCTTTATTGCTGGTTTTGAGCAATATGTTTATTTTTTGTGCCTTGGTGTAGTTTTGTCCATGTTTCTTATGCTTAAATTTCATTGATCTACTTGAATTTCTGGGTTTATAGTGTTTACCAATTTGGAAAAATTTTGGCTATGATTTCTTCAAATTTTTGTATTTCTCCTCTCCTTCATGGACCCTAAGTACACATGTCTTAGGCCACTTGAAGTTGTTGCACAACTCACTGATGCTCTATTCATTTTTGTTGTTGTTTTGTTTTGTTACTCTTTTTGTTTCATTTTGGATAGTTTCTATTACTATGCCTTAATGTTCACTGACCCTTTCTTCTGCAGTGTCTAATCTGCCATTAACCTCGTTCAATGTCTTGTTCATTTAGACATAGTTTTTAATCTCTAGAAGCTCAATTTGGGTCTGTTTTACATTTTCCGTGCCTGTACTTAACATTTTCAGTGTTTAGTCCGTGTTTTTTAATGTATGAAATACAGTTATAATAACTTTTCTTCATGTATAATAACTTTTTAAATGTTCTTTTCTGCCAATTCTAACATCTGTATAGATTATAGGTTAGTTTTGATTGATTGCCTTTTCTCCTCAGTATGGGTCATATTTTCCTACTTCTTTGCATCCTTGGCAATTTTGCATATGATCCCAGATATTGTGAGTTTTAGTTTATTGTGTGCTATATATATTTATATTCCTGTAAAATGCTTGGGCTTTGTTTTGGGTGAAATTAAGTTACTCAAAACAATTTTATTCTTTTAGGTCTAGCTTTTAAGATTTGTTGGGTAGGAGTCCAAGTAGCCTTTATTTCGTCTGGAGCTCATTATTTGCAACTACTGAGACAAGTCCTTTCTGAGTATCATGAGGATTTCCAGTCTGACTTGTAGGAACAGGTACTATTCCTACAACCCTGTGTGATATCCAGTTATGTGGTTCTCTTCCTGGCATCAAGTAACTCCTCACACAAATGTACTGACCAATACTCTGTTGAATTCTCAAGAGATCCCTCTGCATATCTCCAGAGTTCTTTGTCTGTGCACCTCTTTTCTCTCTGATACTCTGCTTTGTGAACTCTAGTTACCTTGGTTTTGTCAGACTCTCATCTCCATTTCCTCAGTCAAGGAGTCCATCAGTCTCTGCCTGGACTTCTCTTCCCTGTACCATGACCTGGAAACTCTCTCAGAGAAGTAAGTTAGGGCAATTATAGGGATCAATTCATTGATTTCCCATCTCCTGGTGATCACAACTTTATCGCCTGAGGTCCAGTTTCTTGAAAACTGTTGTTCCATATGTTCTGTCTGATTTTTTCATTGTTTCAGGTTGGAGATTCAATTGGTCCTTGTTACTTCATCTTGGCCAGAAGCCAATGACATTCTTTTTTTTTTTTTTTTTTTGTGGTACACGGGCCTCTCACTGTTGTGGCCTCTCCCATTGTGGAGCACAGGCTCTGGACGCGCAGGCTCAGCAGCCATGGTTCACGGGCCTAGCCACTCCGCGGCATGTGGGATCCTCCCAGACCGGGGCACGAACCTGTGTCCCCTTCATCGGCAGGCGGACTCTCAACCACTGCGCCACCAGGGAAGCCCCAATAACATTCTTTAAGTCTGTTTTGTCTTGATACAGGTTCCAATTAATGATTACGCATTGCACGTCATGTCTTTGTTTCCTTTAATCTAAAATATTTTCCTACTATTTTTTTTGCTCTTTTATGACATTGGTATTTTTGAAGAGCCTAAGCCATTTGTCTTATAAATTTCCCCACACTCTGGATTTGTCTGTTTCCTCATTAGATTCAAAGTAAACATTTTGGGGAAGAATACTATATAGGTAATGTATTCTTCATACTTCATCACTTCAGGTGGCCCATTGCTAAGTTTGATCACTTGATTAAGGTGGTATCTTCCATATCTCCCCATTGTAAAGTTATTTTTCCCCTTGGTAATTGATAAATAATATGTGGGGTGATACTTTGGGATCAGTGAAGATCCTACTTTCAAACAACTCTTCATCCAAATGTGCATCAATGATAATCCTTGTCTGAATCGATTATTATGTTGATAGTTGCAAAATGACACTTTCTTAATTCTATCATTCCTTTTGCATTTATTAGCTGAAATTATTCTATAAAGAAGAGCTCCCCCACTTTTCATTTTGAGTATCATTATGAACTCATGTTCTTTTTTAAAAAATAACTATGTTATACCTTATTATAATGATAATGTTATTCTTTGGAATGTTCCTTTTGTCCAGATTTGGCAAATGCCATCTCTGTTATTGTTTAACCACATGATGCTTTTTTATTACTAGAATAATTTCTAATATATTACTACTCACAAATAGGAACTCAGAAAGGGACTCCAGAAAGTCCGGTCTTATTCAGACTCTTCTTAGAAGTCTTCCTTTTTCCTGTGTATTCTCAACCCAAAGTGAGGCTTTTGGGTTGGAAGGAGATACTTCTGAATTAAACTACAGATCAGTGTCACCCAATTCTAATCCCTATTCCCTTTTTTCTAGGCATCCCATACCTACTGCCATCCCAGTCCTTCTGTTGGGCACCTCCCTTCTCCTGTATATTTATTTACACCCGTCAAGAGCAGCAATTGGCCAACCGGCCCCTATCCAATACTCCAGTCCATATGCCCCAAGAACTCCTTTTTGCACTGCTCTGTGGTGGCCTTGGCCTACACTTCTACCTACTCAATTAACTCTTTTACCACGATTTTAATTACCTGTGTTTCCATTTATAGGATCTTACCTAGCCGTATGGCCTGCTGCCTCTGCCAATTTAAAAATACTTTTGAGGTTGTCTGTAAGACAGTCAAGCTGCGTTGTGACAGTGAATGTCTGATAGATATGACACGTTGTGGTGAGTCTCACTTGTGGGATAATAAATTTTTAATTTAATTTTTTAATTTTTATTTTTGATCAATGATGATAAATTTTAAAATTAATGATGTAATTGCATTATTTTAATTCATTCATTCAGAGTTCCAGTTCCCTAAGTTTCTAAGAACTACCCCCTTGCTAAAAATCAGATTCTTGGTTACATTATTAAGCTAATAATAACTCAGCTACATTGTTACCTTAATAATGTGACTGATCAGAATACATAAAGGAACAAGAGAAAGGAATGGAAGGGGCAAGAGAATTAACATTAATGGCCACATATCCTATGCTGTGCTCTCTGCAAATGAGAACTTATTCATATAGTGCATCACAGTTTGTAAACTGATTTTATATACATTAGGTCTCAAGTACCCTTTGTCTTACAGGACAGGTGTAAATATATTTTTGTTTATTTTGTTTGTTTCTGCAATTTTATAAAGAGTACAAGTGATGTTGTTTTATGTCCTATTTGGAGCCTGAGAGTTTCTAGTTCCATAACCAGAAGCTGCTACCTAGCCCTTCTAATGGATGGGAGAGTTAGTTATGTCTTAGACTGTCCAGCTCTGAACTTGCTCTGAATCTCAGGCTTTTCTATCCACAAAACACGCAGGGGCTTTCAACTATTTTTCTATATATTAGATTTATTGGCAGTAACTTGATGACTTCCAAAATGTGCTTTCATGGCCAGGGAGCTTGAATACAGGACTCTTTCAGTGATCTAGAGCACATCATAAATAATAACACTTTGCTACTTATATAAAGATAATATTGCTGATTTTTCAACACAATTTTTTTTTTTTTGTCCATGACACACAACTTTTGGGATCTCAGTTCCCCAACCAGGGATTGAACCCGGGTCACAGTAGGGAAACTGCTGGGTCCTAACCATTAGACCACCAGGGACTCTCCCTAAACAAATTTTTTACTAATTATATTCCTCCCTTCTCCCCCAGAAGTGGGCAGAAAAGGCATTTTTAATCTCCTTTTCCAGGTGAGGAAAAACAAGATCAGAGGTGTTAGGTGCTATGACCCTAGTGCCCCAGTCTCCTGTCCCCAGTTTGGGGCTCTCTGCAAGCCTATGCTCCTCCTTTCTCATGACCTTTCCCTCCTCCTTTGACGCTCACCAAAAATACTTTTAATCCTTTTGGCAGAGAAGCCCAGCTACACAATGGTACACATTACCTTCACACAGTCAGAAGCTTTGGATGGTTCCCCAAGTAAAGCTGGAAATATTAGAAGTAAAATGAAATGAAAGCAAAGTAGCCATCGGACAGAAGTTGCTTTTTCCCTTCTGCATTTTAGGACCTCAAGTATTATTCCATTGATATGTTGAACATTTTACATTGGCAAAGAACCTGGCAAATCTCTTAAATTATACCCCAGATTCCTGCTCAAATTTTAGCAAACAGCCAGGGTGGACATAGTGTTTTTTTCTTTATAGAGCCTTCTGTTATGGGGGCTGGGATATATGGAAGCAGGGACTGAGCAAGGGACTTGGTGGGTGGTTGGAGAAGGACAAGTCCAGATGACGACCTGTTAGCGGCGATTGTTGTCGTGGTCATCTGTGATAGCAGCAAGAACACAAGCACACTGAAGAGGTGGAGAGAGGAAGCCTCACACTCCTCTGCCTCTGAGGCAGGACAGGATGGGGTATATGAACGTGAGGAGTCACAGTAGATCTGCAGAGAGTTCAGCTGATTAGGGGAATATTTGTCTTCCAGCCTTGGCTTTTCTTGAGTACTCTCCCCTGGGAACCAGTGGAGTAATCCTGAATATAGTTACTATATTTCACGCTACCGAATTTTCTGAGTAGATAGCCACTTTTTCAAGAGAGATCTTTTTCACATTTTGTTGTTGCCAGTCATAGGCTTAAGTGTGGGTTTCTTTTTCTCCTACGTGACACTCAAACGTTGACTGATTCCTCATTTATTTGGCTGTGGACTGACAAAAAGCTGTCCCATCAGTCTTCAATGATCAAAAACTGTCCCTTCTTTTCTGACAGATGAAGAAACATCTATAAGGAATGGAGGAGGATCGTTGATGAAGGTGTTACAAGCCCGGAAGAAGAGCAAGAGCGCAAAGCTGACTATTGAGTCAGAGAGGGCATCCTCAGATAAAAGTGCTGTAAGTTGTCAGGCTTCATGAATGAGCAGCTGGAGTTTAATAATAACAGTGATATCATCAGTGCACTAAATCACATACTGCCTTCTATCTCAGAGGGAAATCTAGGAGATGTGGAATCAACATTATTACCATTCATTCAACTTCTTTTTTCAAATATACAAGTTGGAGATATGCCACTGGGCCTTTTGAAAAACAATACAAGGAGCCCTTCTGTTAAACCTGTATGCAACAATTCAACTAACAAAAATAAATTGAGGAAACTCCGTTTTCTTGAAAATTTGTTAGATGCAGAAACTCAAGAAAAAATTGATGAGGTTAAAAAGGAAGAAAAACCTGACACGTGTACGCGTTCCAAACTTTTAAGTGCCATGTTTAAATGCTACCTCTTTCAAAAGAAATTGGAAACTACCCAACCACAGAAGGACAGCCTAGCAAAATTGAGAGTACAGAGGAAAAGCTGTTGAGAGTGAACAGTGTTCTCAAGGGCCCAAGGGGCATACAGAAAATGCACCTCAGTGCATAAATATGTTGTAGAAGAAAATGCTAATGATAAGATTAATAACATTAAATTTGGATTGTTCTTATGGAAGCTACTCACCTGAAAGGATTGGGTTTTATAGTAGTTTAAGAATAGTTAGCTATTGTTTAGAATATGCTTAAGAATAGAAAGCTTTCATTCCTTCTATCTCCTTGTTTTTAAAAAATTGTTATTTATTTTTTTAGCTCACAAAAGAAGTTCCAGGATATGGCTATAAGAACAAACTCAACTTGGCAATATCTGTAACTGTAGTAGTGACGATTTTGGTTACAATTCTCTGTCTCCTTGAGGTAAGGACAATAATTAATTCAGATTCAGAACCCACAAACTGAGAATCAAAGTGCATAAATATGTTGTAGAAGAAAATGCTAATGATAAGATTAATAACATTAAATTTGGATTGTTCTTATGGAAGCTACTCACCTGAAAGGATTGGGTTTTATAGTAGTTTAAGAATAGTTAGCTATTGTTTAGAATATGCTTAAGAATAGATAGCTTTCATTCCTTCTATCTCCTTGTTTTTAAAAAATTGTTATTTATTTTTTTAGCTCACAAAAGAAGTTCCAGGATATGGCTATAAGAACAAACTCAACTTGGCAATATCTATAACTGTAGTAGTGACGATTTTGGTTACAATTCTCTGTCTCATTGAGGTAAGGACAATAATTAATTCCGATTCAGAACCCACAAACTGAGAATCAAAGCCACCTTTCCACCTACTACTTCCTGATTCTTCTCTTTAGTCATGAGGACTGAGATACACTTTGTTCTTTTACGGAAAAGTATATTCCCAGGATTTTTTTTTGTTTTTTTTCTTTTTTTTTGGCTGAGTTGGGTCTTCATTGCGGTGCGTGGGCTTCTCATTGTGGTGGCTTCTCTTGTTGTGGAGTACGGGCTGTAGGCACGCGGGCTCAGGACTTGTGGCGCACGGACTTAGTTGCTCGGCAGCATGTGAGACCTTCCCAGACCAGGGATCAAACCCATGTCCCCTGTACTGGCAGGCGAATTCTTAACCACTGGGCCACCAGGGAAGTCCCCACAGGATTTTTAATGGAACTCCACTCCCACGGGATCTCTATGGAATTGGATCCATGATAACAAGCCATTGGACAATTTTGACAAGTTAAATTTATAAGAAGGCCAGAGTTGACATGATAGTAAAATTTCTTCAACTCAAAACACTATGCTTATTTGATATACTCACCAGTCACTCTCATTGTACTGTTGATTCCTTTCCTTGTTGGCTGAAGTGATGAGAGATATAGGATCTCCATACTCATGGAGCTATCAGTCACCCTGGGAGGGCTAAAAGGACATGCCTAAAAGATAAAAGTGTGATCTCGTCAATTCCTTAGGTTTACTTAGCAGCTTTCTTCTCCAGTGTGTTAAGAATTGTGTAGATATGTTCCATTAAAACACTGCAAGTACAATCCTCCAGCAGGCTACCTTAAAGTATGTCATATTTATAGTAGCCTCTTCCTGGAGCTAGCCTGTTTACCTTTTGTTCAGTTCCATAATGGTTTATTACTTTTCCCAACAGGCAGTTGCTAACATTAAATGAGTGATTATAATAAGCTGACAATGTTGATTCTACCCTACCAATCCAACCTACTTTATTTACCTTTTAACTTGTAATGGCAGCCCTCCATTCCAGCCCAGGCAGCTCATCACTATGGGCTAGTTACACCATATCCGTTCCTACTTTTGTCTGTGCCTTTTCCCATCTAAAATTCCTTTATTTTGCTTTGCCTGTGGAAATCGTATGAATCTCTCAAAAGCCAACTCAAGTTCAGATATCTTTCTCCATAAAGCCTTCCCTGAATACTCCAGCCCTCCTGATCCTAGTCCTGTGAGGTTTGTAACCATTTCTTAGGGGTCATAGCAAAGCAATCCCCTCCCCTCAGAACTCACAAAAGTGGTAAGTAGTTTCATCAAAGGCAGCCCCTCAAGAGAGAAACACCAAGGTTAGCACATCATGGAGCTGAGCAGAGATGTGTAAGGACCAATGGCTTCCTGGCCTATCAGACTTGAATAAAACCTGACATGATGTACT
>NC_041227.1:111522710-111524358 GCF_002837175.3 Physeter macrocephalus
GAGAAACACCAAGGTTAGCACATCATGGAGCTGAGCAGAGATGTGTAAGGACCAATGGCTTCCTGGCCTATCAGACTTGAATAAAACCTGACATGATGTACTAACTTCTAAAGAGAAATGTGTGTATCTGCAGGAGGGTTGGTCAGTGGTGAAAGCATAGAAAAGGTGAGGAGGGGTCAGCATGGGCAGTGCCCATCCTCACATTGCCCGAGAGTAGAGATGGCACCTTAGGCAGCTTAACTGAAGAGTCAGGCCCACTAGCCAGGCTGTGCCTGTTGAGGAGATGGATGCATCCAGCTACCTCAGGCCTTCCCGTTAAATTCTGGATTCAGCTGATTCCTTTTCTAATTCTGTTCTCACCTAGTAGCCTTCGATTGTGTGATTGTGCTTTAGTGTGCCACGGAGGCCCGTCTCCACAGAAGGTAATTCTCTGATTGTGTAGACACGTATGCCCTCTGTGTAGAACAGATGTATTTCTCATTGTCAAGTAATAATTTGGCATTCTGATTTTTGATCCATCCTGTGATATTGATAGAGTGAGACTTCGACAACAGGAAGACCTGAGTCCTCTCTTGGTGAGGAAGAGTATGATTTCTGAGCCTAGGAGGCTGGGGACTAGCATGGGGTCAGCTTGCTAGTCATTGCCCGTTGCCCAGACTGTACCCTCTCCATCTCCAGGTGGCATATGGCCTTTTGCTTTTCTAGAATTTCTGTAAAGTCCCCTTTATATTGTTTTTAACTTCTATGTAGTTTAACCTTGCATTTGTTTTGTTTTGTTTTGTTTTGTTTGGCCTGTGGAATCTTAGTTCCCCAAGTAGGGATTGAACCTGTACCCTTGGCAGTGAAAGCGAGGTCCTAACCATTATTTCCTCTCCCCACTTATATGATAAGCTTTTTGAGGACAGGGGCCATGCAGTGTTCTTCCTATAGTAGACAATAATGGTGTTCAACGGAAGAGAGATGAGGCATTATATCAATTCCACAGTGAGGAATAATGCAACTGAATATTTATTTGAAGTAGCATGGAGTCCAGTAATAGACCCATGTGTTATTAAGAGTTTTGAAATGTCATGTTTTAATATTCCAATCAGTGGATAAAATGAATAAATGGTGATAGAATAGCTGCCTAAGTATTTGGGGGGTAAACCATAGCATATCCCCATTTTTCATCTTAAACATATTTTCATAAATGTGAAAAAAGACCATATAAAGGTATTAGAAGGAAATAAAAGAAATATTTTTATAATCTTATGGTGGGAAAGGAACAGGACTGGCACAGATTCATCTGCTTTCACTAGTCCTTTAAGGAAAGAGAGTGGACGGGGAGAGGGTTTTGGTTGTACCAGTTCCTGCTGACCTGATGCCTGTTCCTAGGCCTTTGATATATTCCACCATCTAGTGTGTGACACCAGCGTAGCACTGATTCATGCCAAGCATACGATGAAGAGTTTTCCATATATTGTCTGATTTAATGCCCACAGTCCTGTGAGGATATTACTATCCCTCCTTCATAGATGAAGGAGGCCAATGTAAGGCCCAGTGGCCAAACCAAAAGCAGAAGCCAGTCTCACCCGACGGCAGAGCTCGTGCTCCCTCTTCCACTCTTCTGTCTTGTCTCCTTAGAGACAAAAACACTGGAAAGACTCGG
>NC_041227.1:111524653-111527789 GCF_002837175.3 Physeter macrocephalus
CTCTAATATTTTCTTCAAGTACTTTTATAATCTGTCTAGAATTTGTTGTATTTGTTTTTTAGTGTGGTTGAAGTAGGGGATCTAACTTTTTCCACCTACATGAAGATCTAATTGTTTTCGAATCTTTCACTAATGGTTTATTCCTTCTTCCCTGGTCTAATATACTGTCTTCATCTGGACTTTATTCTGTCATCCAGTTATCTTGTCCTGTACCGGTACCAATATCACACTGCTTAATTCCAGTTGCTCTATAATATATTTTATATGTGGTAGGGCAAGGTCCTACTCCTTGACCTCCTTTTTCATACTTTTCATAACTATTCTTACATATATTCTCTACCAAATGTCAGCTGGCCCGGTTTTATTTAAAAATTATTTTGGATATAAATGGATTGTGTTGAATTTTTAGGTTAATTTGAGGAGAATTGACCTCTTTACAACATTCTAGGAGCATGGTATCTCTTGCCATGTAAGTACTTCTTAATGTCCTTCAGAAAAGTTTTAATATTTTCATCACATAGGTCTTACAAATTTTTGGTGAAGTTTATTCCTAGGTAGTTTATGCATTTTTATTGATATAGTAAATGGGATGTTTCTTCTGTTTTTAGTTAGTTATTTGTGTTATATGGGAAGGCTATTGAGGCTTATGTATGGAGCCATCTTACTCATGTTACTTCCAAAAAAGTTTCGGTTGATTCTTTTGGTCTTTTTAGGTCCCTCATTTCACATGCAAATATGTTTGTCTCTTCCTTTCCAATACTTCGTTTTTCTTATTGTACTGATTAAGACCTCCTCCACAATGATCAATAGTAGCAGTAATGATGGGCATCCTACTCTTGTTCTTGACTTTAAAACAATGCTTAGGTTTCTGTTAGATACTTTTATTTTCTTTTCCTACTTCTAAGAGTTTTTATTAGGAATTATCTCTTGAACGTTATCTAAAACAGTCAATAAAATATATCGCCAGCTGCATGCAAGACCCTAAGTTAGGTACTGTGGAAGAGTCAAAGGATTCTTAAACAGGGTAGAATTCCTTTCCTTCAAAAAGTTACCATCTCATTGGGTAGGTAAGATTTAAAGTAAAAAGGAATGAATAAGGATTTGGAAATAGTTGTAATTGTTACTGATCATCATGTTTTCTCTCAGAACAGATTTAGCCTCATAGAAATGCAAAAGAGGAAGATAAAACAAGAAGCAGAAGGTAAATATTGGTCTTTTAAAGCAGAATTTTACAACTAGAGGAGAACTTAGAACTCATCTATTTCAATTTCCTCACCAAAGGCAGGAAGAATGTTTAATTACCCTAATGATTTACCCTAATTTATTTATCAGCAGAATTAGCTCCCCAGCCCAAGCTGAGTTAGAACAGGACTGGCACAGATTCATCTGCTTTCACTAGTCCTTTAAGGAAAGAGGGTGGATGGGGAGAGGGTTTTGGTTGTACCTGTTCCTGCTGGCCTGATGCCTGGTTCCTAGGCATCAGGCCAGGCCAGAGGCCTTGTAGGAGGCTCTGGGGTAGGGAGGGCCACATGGTTGGGGATTTAAGGGCTGGTCTCACTCAAAGGTGACCAAAGGTAGAACATATGAGTCCCTTCTGTAAAGTGGCAAAAAAACTTCCCTTTTCATTCTACTGTTTTTCAGGCCCCTACTCTCTATTCCCTTTATGCAAACCTCATATAATTTTAACCAGGAGAAAATTTAGACAGTAGTTTGCCTCTTCCTTTTATAATAAGGAAATGGAGAAAGAGAAATAAACAACGTGCTCCCTCTTCCACTCTTCTGTCTTGTCTCCTTAGAGACAAAAACACTGGAAAGACTCGGGAACACTGAAATTCAATGAAGCCGCTATTGCTTTACTATAAAGAGTTGTTTGTTTGTTTGTTTGTTTGGGGGTGGTGGGGTTTGGCCATGCTGTACAGCTTGTGGGATCTTAGTTCCCTGACCAGGAATTGAACCTCGGGCCTCAGCAGTGAAAGCGCCAAGACCTAACCACTGGACCACCCGGGAACTCCCAAGAGTTTTATAAGTCAACAAGAAGAGACAAACAGTCCAGGAGAAAAGGGGGCAAGGGCTGTGAAGAGTAGGAGGTGTGTTGACAGTCTGCCACCATATCTGCCCATCCTCTCCTCATGGCTCATGTGGGGTGGGTTTTGCTAGCCAGGCCTTTGTCACCTCATGATGTGAAAATAATCTCTAATATTTTCTTCAAGTACTTTTATAATCTGTCTAGAATTTGTTGTATTTGTCTTTTAGTGTGGTTGGGGTAGGGGATCTAAATTTTCCCCTCTACATGAAGATCTAATTGTTTTCAGATCTTTCACTGAATGGTTTATTCTTTCTTCCCTGGTCTAATATAATATCTTCATCGGGACTCTACTCTGTGATCCTGTTATCTTGTCCTGTACCAGTACCAATATCACACTGCTTAATTCCAGTTGCTCTATAACATATTTTATATCTGGTAGGGCAATGTCCTACTCTTTGACCTCCTTTTTCATACATTTCATTACTATTCTTCCATATATTCTCTACCAAATGTCAGCTGGCCAGATTTTATTTAAAAATTATTTTGGATATAAATGGATTGCATTGACTTTGTAGGTTAATTTGAGGAGAATTGACCTCTTACAACATTCTAGGAGGATGGTATCTCATGCCATGTAAGTACTTCTTCTTAATGTCCTTCAGAAAAGTTTTAATATTTTCATCACATAGGTCTTACAAATATTTGGTGAAGTTTATTCCTAGGTACTTTATGCATTTTTATTGATATAGTAAATGGGATGTTTCTTCTGTTTTTTTAGTTAGTTATTTGTGTTATATGGGAAGGCTATTGAGGCTTATGTATGGAGCCATCTTACTCATGTTACTTCCAAAAAAGTTTCGGTTGATTCTTTTGGTCTTTTTAGGTCCCTCATTTCACATGCAAATATGTTTGTCTCTTCCTTTCCAATACTTCGTTTTTCTTATTGTACTGATTAAGACCTCCTCCACAATGATCAATAGTAGCAGTAATGATGGGCATCCTACTCTTGTTCTTGACTTTAAAACAATGCTTAGGTTTCTGTTAGATACTTTTATTTTCTTTTCCTACTTCTAAGAGTTTTTATTAGGAATTATCTGTTGAACGTTATCT
>NC_041227.1:111528382-111529641 GCF_002837175.3 Physeter macrocephalus
TTTAGACAGTAGTTTGCCTCTTCCTTTTATAATAAGGAAATGGAGAAAGAGAAATAAACAATATCTTGCCCCATGTTCATACTGCTAGTGTTTATCAAAAAGAAGATGGTCCCTTTCCACTGAGGTCTTCTCTACTGATCACACTGTGCTTGGGCTGTGAGCTACGTTTTATGTCACAATTCAGTAGACACATACTATATGGACATAAGTAGTTTCTGAAACAAACTTATTGTGCACTGTGATTTTTTTCTATTCCATTTGTATTCAAAAAGAATATTTTGTGTTTTCCTACTGGTTCATGATGTGAAAATAATCTCTAATATTTTCTTCAAGTACTTTTATAATCTGTCTAGAATTTGTTGTATTTGTCTTTTAGTGTGGTTGGGGTAGGGGATCTAAATTTTCCCCTCTACATGAAGATCTAATTGTTTTCAGATCTTTCACTGAATGGTTTATTCTTTCTTCCCTGGTCTAATATAATATCTTCATCGGGACTCTACTCTGTGATCCTGTTATCTTGTCCTGTACCAGTACCAATATCACACTGCTTAATTCCAGTTGCTCTATAACATATTTTATATCTGGTAGGGCAATGTCCTACTCTTTGACCTCCTTTTTCATACATTTCATTACTATTCTTCCATATATTCTCTACCAAATGTCAGCTGGCCAGATTTTATTTAAAAATTATTTTGGATATAAATGGATTGCATTGACTTTGTAGGTTAATTTGAGGAGAATTGACCTCTTACAACATTCTAGGAGGATGGTATCTCATGCCATGTAAGTACTTCTTCTTAATGTCCTTCAGAAAAGTTTTAATATTTTCATCACATAGGTCTTACAAATATTTGGTGAAGTTTATTCCTAGGTACTTTATGCATTTTTATTGATATAGTAAATGGGATGTTTCTTCTGTTTTTTTAGTTAGTTATTTGTGTTATATGGGAAGGCTATTGAGGCTTATGTATGGAGCCATCTTACTCATGTTACTTCCAAAAAAGTTTCGGTTGATTCTTTTGGTCTTTTTAGGTCCCTCATTTCACATGCAAATATGTTTGTCTCTTCCTTTCCAATACTTCGTTTTTCTTATTGTACTGATTAAGACCTCCTCCACAATGATCAATAGTAGCAGTAATGATGGGCATCCTACTCTTGTTCTTGACTTTAAAACAATGCTTAGGTTTCTGTTAGATACTTTTATTTTCTTTTCCTACTTCTAAGAGTTTTTATTAGGAATTATCTGTTGAACGTTATCT
>NC_041227.1:111530071-111532434 GCF_002837175.3 Physeter macrocephalus
ATTTCTGCTGCATAAGAGAAGCTCAAGGGAAAGTGAGAGTCAGGTAAATTTGAGGAGGATAAAGTACTGTGGCCAGAGAAAGCAGGGGAGATGCAGAATTAATATTTCCCTTTCTGTGTTCTAGGAAGGCTTTTTCAGGGGAAGGCAGCCACTTTGGCTTAGGGATATGTATAGGCCTCTCAACGCCACACGCAGGAAAAACATGGCACGAATGTTACGCGACACGGAATCTTCTGATGAGGATGAGATATTCTATAAAGATACAGGGTAAATGATAGGGGACAATTTAAAATTCTCATCTAAAATGAGGAAATAATGAAAATTATAGTTGTTCCTTTCAAAAGTAAAAGCCTTGGCATTATTCTTCTTACCCCAGGGAAGTCATCAAAGGCCCAGCCGAGCAGCTTCTGGATGCATACTGGGTTGAAAAAGAGTGCGGGTGAGGAAAGTGAGACAGCACACGAGACTGCCACAGAGTGAGCCCTGTTCTGCCTCAAGCCACCTGCAAATTTCTTTTTTGTTTTTTTTTTTGCGTTATGCGGGCCTCTCACTGTTGTGGCCTCTCCCGTTGAGGAGCACAGGCTCCAGACGCGCAGGATCCACGGCATGTGGGATCTTCCCGGACCGGGGCACGAACCCGTGTTCCCTGCATTGGCAGGCGGGCCCTCAACCACTGCGCCACCAGGGAAGCCCCAAATTTCTTTTTTAATATTGACTTCTTAGCATTGCTTATTAAATACTTATTTTTCTCATATTACAATGTATAAATTCATAACCAAGTCTAACCATGTGGTAAGGAATTAAAATGTAAATAGTTGAATATTTATATACCAATAACAAGGGCCTGGAAGAAGAAGCAGAGCTGAAACTAGAATCCCTCATGGTAGCCAGTACTTCCACAAGGGGAAATGTGGGCAAAGGAGGATGTGTAGAAGGCTGAAGAGGGGCTTCTCTCCCTTGTTTCCCCAGTATCATCAGTCCCTGGGACTGATGGAGAACATACCATCCTCAAGGGGCCTAGAACTTTAAATCAAATAACAATTTATTCTGGTTCTCTCTCTCCTGGTTCATCAAGTACCAGTTATTTACAACATGCTCGACCTCCTGCCCATAGAGGATCATGGATCATCTACTTCTGGCTTTTCTCGTATGGCCATTGGGGTTGCCAGAAGATTTGGATCACTGGGCCTCTGTCCACTGTGGAGCCAAGTTCTCCCAAGTTCTCAAACTCATGTACAAATGTGTACTCTGTCTTGGTAGGGGGTTCTCCACCATTTCAAGCTGGTGGAAAATTCTCATTGGGTTGTTTTTTTTCTCTAAAAAAAATCCCAACCCTTGGATAACTAGCAGGGAGGTGCCAGAAAGACAGGGTAAAGAAGAATGTGTGAGAGCAGCCATTGCCCAAGAAGGCCCTCCTCAGGCCCTGGCCTCTCCTGACCCCACTGTGGGTCAGCTGTGTGATGCTCGGCTCCCTCCAGCTCAGCCCAGCACCAAACCTACCCAGCTCCTGCCTCACCCAGCACAGGCCCAGGGCTGCATGATTCCAAGTGATTATATAATGACAGTGCCTCCTGTGGAAGGTGCAAAGGACTTTAAATCAAATAACAATTTATTCTGGTTCTCTCTCTCCTGGTTCATCAAGTACCAGTTATTTACAACATGCTCGACCTCCTGCCCATAGAGGATCATCTACTGGCCCCTCTCGTATGGTCATTGGGGTTGCCAGAAGATTTGGATGACTGGGCCTCTTCCATTGTGGAGCCAAGCCCTTAGTTGTAAGGAATTAAAATGTAAATAGTTGAATATTTGTATACCAATAACAAGGGCCTGCAAGAAGAAGCAGAGCTGAAACTAGAATCCCTCATGGTAGCCAGTACTTCCACAAGGGGAAATGTGGGCAAAGGAGGATGTGTAGAAGGCTGAAGAGGGGCTTCTCTCCCTTGTTTCCCCAGTATCATCAGTCCCTGGGACTGATGCAGATAGTGCTGGTGGTTTAGTAATATGAGGTGAAGAAGGGTGCAAGCCACGGGGTGATAGCACAATGTCCCCCAGAGGATCAGTGGGCCTGGGAGATAGCCCAGCAGATTCTGCCGGTTGGGTGGGGTTCCAAGCAAGGTGAACGGCCCATCAGTGCTTCCAATTTATTTGTTTGCTGATGCTGCATGAGAGACATCTGTTCTCTCAGCGCCTGCCCAAATCACCTCCCAAAGTTTCTTACTGAGAATGAAAAACAAGGGTTTTTCTCTGGGCGGTGACTTCAGTGAGCCAACAAGTATTTACTGTGTTTAAGGCGCATGACTAATACTACTCAAAATAGGAAGCAGCAGCAGCTGACATGTACCACTTGCTTGCTTGGTGCCAAG
>NC_041227.1:111533763-111534820 GCF_002837175.3 Physeter macrocephalus
TACGGTGGATACACATGAGTGAGAACTGAAAGGACAAGAGCTTATGTTCAGAGAATGAAAGATTGTACTTTTAAGACTTTTTATGACCAATTCCAGATGATGATAAGATCCAAATGTAACCTGGGAATGGAAATCAGTGAGGTGCTGGGAATCCAGAAGGTGATGAGAAATAATTGGGATAGTCCTGGAAACTCATTCCTTTCCCCTTTCAGTAGCTCAGCAAAAAGCTAGCTCAGCAGGTACCAGCGAGCTCGATGGAGAAAATAGGCTCCCCCTCCTACTGCGACCATTTCTGTCACCAAGCAGTTGCCACTGTTAGTAGTATAGACGTTCCTGCCCCACCATCCGTGTAACTGTGACGCCCTCCAGGCTGGCTCCTCCTCTACGGGAACCCTACGGGTCATGGGACACACAATCCAGCTAAGTCTGGTCTAATCCCCTTCTCTGAAAGCTTGGGGGATTGAGTGCACTCTGTTATGGTTCTGCTTATAAGTTCCCCCCCGAACAGTAAAACCCTACTGTATACTTGCACAGCAGTGGGTTGAGGAATTTGGTGCCCAGGAAAATCTGTGGGTTGTTGGCATGGCAAGTATTGTGGTAGAGGAAAAGACTTGGAGCCCAGGACCGAAGTCCCCATCGGTTACGAGGGCATCATTCATTAGTATGCCAGTTCAATATATTGAGGGTCTCAAGTCTGTCTGGTTCAACCTGTGAATCAGACAGTGTATCGATTACCTGGGGGTATGTAACAGATCACACACCAAAATAGTCGCTCAAAACAACAATAAACATGTATTCCTCACAATTTCTGAGTCAAACCTTTAGGAATATCTTGGGCAGTTCTGGCTGTTGGTCTCTCATGAGGTCCTCAAGATATCGGCCAGGGCTGCAGTCTTCTGACGGCTGGACTGAGGCTGCAGGGTCCACTTCCAAGATGGTTCACTCCCTTACCTGGCTGCCAGGGTGGTGCTGGTTGTTAGAGGGAGGCCTCATTTCCTCCCTGCATGGGCCTGTCTGTCCACCTGCTACTTGATTGAATGTCCTCACTACATGATGG
>NC_041227.1:111535640-111537243 GCF_002837175.3 Physeter macrocephalus
CCCTACTCCTTTTTATTTTTATAGGCTTATGGGTGTCCAAGGCTTTGTAAAAGGGGGGTGGTGTCTACAGAGAATAACATGGTGGAGAGCTAGCTGAGTCACAAATCTGGAAAGTGTCACTGTAGTTGGGCAGCAGGTGAGGTACTGGTTGCTGGTGACATGCAGGCAGCCCCAGAGGTGACTGTAGAGACACCTGGAGTTGATCCTTAGTTGGTCTCTGGAATGTTCTCACTGGAATGAAAGCTGGGTAGACTGCAGGCAGTGCAGCGTTGGAGAGAACATAGCTGCCATTCAAAAGGGCTGGCAGAGGATAGGTGTCCATAGGGAAATATCATTTCTCAAAATATGGTCTGTGGACCTCTACACTCAAACATCTCTGGGATGCTTCTTTAAAAGGCTGATACTGGGACTTCCCTGATGGTCCAGTGGTAAAGAATCCGCCTTCCAGACTTCCCTGGTGGCGCAGTAGTTAAGAATCTGCCTGCCAATGCAGGGGACATGGGTTCGATTCCTGGTCCGGGAAGATCCCACATGCCGCGGAGCAACTAAGCCTGTGTGCAACAACTACTGAGCCTGTGCTCTAGAGTCTGCGAGCCACAGCTACTGAGCCCTCATGCTGCAACTACTGAAGCCCGCTTGCCTAGAGCCCGTGCTCCACAACGGATTAATCCCAAGTATATTTGAGTACCAAACAGAGTATGAGTGTGCTAGGTACTAGAAAAAAGATGATAAATCTGTAAATATTGTTCATGAGGTGTTCATAATCTCTCTGGAGAAGATTATGGATCTTCTCCATACACAGATAATGGATACAGTGAATAAATGGATGCATCCAATGAATGCAATGGACAGTGATATGGATAATAAATCTACAGTTATTGGTTTGAAACGGTATCAAGATCCAAGTAATTCCTCCAAAGTCAACAATTTTTGAAGTAAAAGTGCTCAGAGGTAGGTAATGGGTGGGGCTAAGGGTCTGATATATTGAGGTGGAGAAAGTCGTGGTGGGGATGGAGAAATGTGCTCCGTGATGTGGGGGTACTTTAGGAAAGTGGGCTAGAAACCAGCTTTTTAAGAATTTCATACTAGATTGTTGATGGCTTTAATGAGTTATACCTTGATTTGCATATTTAAGACTCATGAAAACACTCAAGTCGAAGGATTGCATCTGTGGTGGTCATTTCTCACACACAGTCGGGAAATCTAAATTTTTAAAGTTCAGTGGATAGTTAGCGCTAACTACTTAGTACTGTAGTCTTCTCTGGGAGTTTGAAGATGAAGCCAGCTGCTATAAAGATGTCCGCAGCATTCGATCCTGTAAACTCACTCTTTGGACTCCGCTAAAAATGCACTTGAATAGAAGCGCTACACTCCAAGACTTCTGGCCGCGGGGGTTGCAGAAGGGGAACTAGAGGTAGAGACAAGCCCGGAGTGGGAGGGGCGACGGAGAGGTCCGAGCACCGCCCTCGTCCCACTCCCACCAAGCTGGCTCCGCCCCACAGGCTCCTATTTTTTAAAATGCGCGGGCGGGCGTGCACAGGCGCAGTCCGCTTGAGCCCCGAGCCGCGCACGCGCGGGGACGGTAGGATGGTGGAGTTGGTAC
>NC_041227.1:111537743-111538563 GCF_002837175.3 Physeter macrocephalus
CAAGAAAGTGAAAAAACATATAGAATGCGAGAAAATACTACAGGTGGGAAGAATAAGACGCAGTTGGGAGAAGAAAAGTATAGTAGTTGCTAGGTGTGACAATCTGAAAATTTTGAACTATTACAAATAAAACAGCCACCATAAATCACCCCAAAGGCAGACCCAAGTTTTTTTTCGTTTTTAATGTTTATACCTTTCAGAATCTGAGGAACTGCCAGGATTGTAGTATATAGCAAAAAGTGATAACAACACCCTGAAGTGTGTAAGCTTTTGTGTGTACATAGCTATCTAAAGGAAACCAGTGCTAGTTAACTGTGGGAGCGTTAGGGCGGCTCTGTGACCGCAGCTCAATTTGCCTTCCTAGTGTGGACACACCTACCTCATTGATATTCTGAACAAAGGGATAAATAATTCAATAGGGATAAGGTTTTGATTTGCCTCTTATTCTCTCTTAGTGTTTATGTTCTTGGTACAATATTGATGTATTATCACAGACAAGCCAGCATTTGAATGTGCTCTGTCTGGTTAAGTTATATAGCCTTTCTACATTGTAGAGTCCTTCAGTTTCTGAAATCATGGAGCTTGTATTGTTAGAAACAATGAAGTGACTAAAAGAATTTTTAAAAATAAGCCATCAGTCTGGACCTGCATAGGTGAATGAAGGAGAAACACTTTCAAGTCAGAAAAAAAAGTATACTTAACATTTAGGATTATCAACCATTGCTGGTTTTCCATAATATATTTCATTCCTGATTTTATCTGAAAGAGATATGATTACTACCACCATTCAAAAAGTGGTACTTTATTAAGTAATAAGCTC
>NC_041227.1:111540129-111540674 GCF_002837175.3 Physeter macrocephalus
GCCTTCTGCCCATTTTTGGATTGGGTTGTTTGTTTTTTTGTTATTGAGCTGCATGAGCTGCTTGTAATTTTGCAGATTAATCCTTTGTCAGTGGCTTCATTTGCAAATATTTTCTCCTATTCTAAGGGTTGTCTTTTGGTCTTGTTTATGGTTTCCTTTGCTGTGCAAAAGCTTTTAAGTTTCATTAGCTCCCATTTGTTTATTTTTGTTTTTATATCCATTTCTCTAGCAGGTGGGTCAAAAAGGACCTTGCTGTGATTTATGTCATAGAGTGTTCTGCCTATGTTTTCCTCTAAGAGTTTGATAGTGTCTGGCCTTACATGTAGGTCTTTAACTCATTTTGGGTTTATTTTTGTGTATGGTGTTAGGGAGTGTTCTAATTTCATACTTTTACATGTACCTGTCCAGTTTTCCCAGCACCACTTATTGAAGAGGCTGTCTTTTCTCCACTGTATATTCTTGCCTCCTTTATCAAAGGTAAGGTGACCATATGTGTGTGGGTTTATCTCTGGGCTTTCTATGCTGTTCCATTTATCTATATTTCT
>NC_041227.1:111541976-111542846 GCF_002837175.3 Physeter macrocephalus
TAATGGTTTATCAATTTTATTTATCTTCTCAAAGAACCAGCTTTTAGTTTTATTGATCTTTGCTATCATTTCCTTCATTTCTTTTTCGTTTATTTCTGATCTGATCTTTATGATTTCTTTCCTTCTGCTAAATTTGGGGGTTTTTTTGGTTCTTCTTTCTCTAATTGCTTTAGGTGCAAGGTTAGGTTGTTTATTTGAGATGTTTCCTGTTTTTTAAGGTAGGATTGTATTGCTATAAACTTCCCTCCTAGAACTGCTTTTCCTGCATCCCATAGTTTTTGGGTCATCGTGTCTCCACTGTCATTTGTTTCTAGATATTTTTTGATTTCCTCTTTGATTTCTCAGTGTTCACTTCGTTATTAAGTAGTGTATTGTTTAGCCTCCATGTGTTTGTTTTTTTTTACAGATCTTTTCCTGTAACTGATACCTAGTCTCATAGCACTGTGGTCAGAAAAGATACTTGATATAATCTCAATTTTGTTAAATTTACCAAGGTTAGATTTGTGACCCAAGATATGATCTATCCTGGAGAATGTTCCATGAGCACTTGAGAAAAATGTGTATTCTGTTGTTTTTGGATGGAATGTCCTATAAATATCAATTAAGTCCATCTTTTTTAATGTATCATTTAAAACTTGTGTTTCCTTATTTATTTTCATTTTGGATCATCTGTCCATTGGTGAAAGTTTGGTGTCAAAGTCCCCTACTATGATCGTGTTACTGTCGATTTCACCTTTTACGGCTCTTAGTATTTGCCTTATGTATTGAGGTGTTCTTATGTTGGGTGCATAAATATTAACAATTGTTATATCTTCCTCATGGATCGATACCTTGATCATTATGTAGTGTCCTTCTTTGTCTCTTGTAATA
>NC_041227.1:111546077-111549001 GCF_002837175.3 Physeter macrocephalus
GTGTGGAAACCTTTCCTCCTTCACTGCTCCCTCCCACTGGTGCAGGTCCCGTCCCTATTCTTTTGTCCCTGTTTATTCTTTTTTCTTTTGCCCTACCCAGGTACGTGGGGTGTTTCTTGCCTTTTGGAAGGACTGAGGTCTTCTGCCAGCGTTCAGTGGGTGTTCTATAGGAGCAGTTCCACGTGTAGATGTATTTCTGATGTATCTGTGGGGAGGAAGGTGATCCCCACGTCTTACTCTTCTGCCATCTTCTCTCTCCTCTCGATTTCATTAATTTTTAAACTGTGATTGATTGATTGATTTCCACAATGTATTTTCCTGTGTTGCCTACATAACTATAGTGAAACTCTGATTCTTATAAGGAACTCTTGGTGTTATCAGATGTTTAGGAAAGGTGGTGAGTTTAAGACGTTTTATTCACGCTACTAAAACCTCCTAGTGAAAGGACCTCATGAGCCCACTCTCAGGTGTGCTGGCAAGAGAAAAACTGACCCTTGGTGTTCTCTCCCCAAGGTAGGCATCAGCAAACTAACAAGGGAAAGGAAGGAGGCCTCTAAAGATAGGCATCTGCAGGAATTGCTAATCCAGCTCCAGACACAGTCTCAACACCTTCACTAACCCAAAATGTGTGAAGTGTGTGAAACTGGATTTCTGAACCACAAGACAGGTAAGAGAGTCTTTTCCAAAGCCAGGTGTAGAAGACTTCTTTACCTTGAGGCTAAAATCGTCTTCAGGCCATTGAACGTACCCACTATCATTTCCTTGTGTCATGAGAAATCACAGAATTTTTGAGCTGAAGGGGTGTAAAACCCACACTTCTTATTGAAGAGTAGTCAGCAAAGAAAGTATATTGAATTAGGCTACAGCAATGTATTTTCTTTATATTTTTCACACTACAGCTGAACACAAACAACCTCTTTTTCCATACCTCAATGGTTCCTATTGGTCACAGATAATTCACTGCAGAGATATATGCTTTTTGAAAAATAATGTTCTGGGTGGCTGGGGAGAGCCCTGTGGTGTGTGTTCAGGAATTCTTTCGGCTTTACCATTTAGAAGAGCTAATAATGGTTGGGGAAGCACCCACACCTTTTGCTCCCTGAAGAAACCCATGCTAAACTTAGTTCTTTGCAGCTCTGTGTTGCATACATTTTCAGCAGTTAGGAACTTTGCACATGAGCAGGAATAAAAGTAAAATTCAAAAGTGGAACTTCATGGACCATTCGCATATTGGAGAGGCATCAGTGGGATTCCATGACAATGTTAATTTGAGTGTTTTTGCTTCGTGACTTTTATTGCCCGTGCCAAAGATCAGTACTATGGAAAGCAGAGTGTTTCATATATATGAGTTAAATAAGTCTCTTGGCCTCTTTGTAACTTAGTTTCCTCATGTGAGAAAAAAAAATGGCTCTCAAGACATACTTTCCAGAATTCATACTGGGCTTACTTACACCCACTAACCAATAACTGCATGATGTTTTTACACACAGATTTTTACATGTATTCATCTTCTATTTCACTTACAACTTGTGTAAAAACTGCATTCCATGCCAGGCCTGAAACGTTCCAAATCTCAGTTCTGTGAGTAAATTGCAACCAAGATTTCTACAAAAAAAGACACAAGCAAAAAAAGAAGAAAAATATATATTCTTTCAGAACATTTATCCTTTGGCAATAATTCTAACTTGTATATGAAGAAACATAACATCATTATTCCCTCCATACACTAAACTTACACTAAAGAAGTCTCAGTGTGGAAGATATTATGATTTATACTTTCATGATTATATATGTGGTACATTAGATACAAAACAGTAAATGCTCATTAAATACTTGTGTTAAGTGATCTTTATTTCTCTAGAAAGACAGCACTGTTGACATTTTGGGCTGGATAATTCTTTGCTGTGGGAGGCTTTTCTGTACACTGTTGGATGTTTAGTAGCATCTCTGGCCTCTGTCCACTAGATGCCAGTAGCATATACAGTTCTGACAGGCAAAAATGTCTCCAGACACTACCAAATGTCACCTGCGTGCAAAATCACCCTGGTTGAGAACCACTGCTCTATAATGATTCACTCTGATCTGTGTAATAATTCTCACACTAACCTAGAGACAAAAAGGATTTGCTAAAAAATTTTAGTAGTAATGTTAATCATATTTCAAAATGAGTAACAAATTAATTTTATAAAATATTAAGCTTTATAAAAATCCCGAATATAATGAAGTTATATTTGTAACTTACATAAACTGCAAAAAAGGTAGTGGTTCAAATGTACGTTTTTCGATAGACTGTATTTTATTGCAGGATAAATCTCTAGGAAAAGTAAAAGGAAAATATTGCCTCAATTAGCTATGAGATATCTAATTAGTAGGAATAACTGGTAGAAGTTAGAATGATAATAATAAATAAGAAGCTTTGGTCTAAACTCCAAACTTTAGGAATTACTATTTGAACCTTCCAGAGCCCCTAATCCTGCCTTCACCTCTCTTAAGAGTCTCACCTTCAGGATCTTCATAAATTAAATATACAACTATAGATCTTGATAGATTTTGGAGGTAATCTTTCCTGAGAGCAGAAGCATTGAGTAGATTCCACCTTTTGTGGTCTCATCAAATTCGAGATTATGAGCTCAAAGTTTTTATCTCTATATATCATTATAATTTCTAATATGAAAAGGAATATTCTTATATTTACACACTTTCCAGTATAGTTCTGTTTTTCTAGGCCAATTCATTACCAGAAGAAATAAAAGATACCCTTTCACACAACTTGAAAGGAAGTTACTCCTCTCATCAACATGTAACTTTAATTCAGTATTACACTTTCTATCATATTGACTTTTATTCGACAATACCTATTCTTGACTATAGCTGACTCTCTTATTTCCATTGATTCCAGCTTAGTCTCTCATTTCACCTGGATG
>NC_041227.1:111551113-111558243 GCF_002837175.3 Physeter macrocephalus
AGACTTACAGAATTGTAGAATTTTATTGCTAGAAGAAATTGAAGAGATTATCTAACTTGAACCCCTTAATTACTTTATAGATAATCTACTTTATAGATAAGAACTCATAAATAAATATGATTAATTACAAATATCAGAGGAATAGCAAGCCTTCAAATGAGTCCTTATGTAATTCAGTCATATAACATTCACTGAGAATTCTGAAAAATGAAAAGGTTATTTCTGGAGCAAAATGCAAAATAACTACAACTATATACTACATAGGACTAACTCCTATATGTGGAGGAAAGCTGGGTAATGGTGCCATCTAAACAAACTAATTCTTTTTTAATTTAGGGATTGTGATTTCTGCTCTATTTTCATTTAAACCTTCTTTTCACGTCCTCCTTTGTGTCTCTCTCCATCACGCATGTGTGCACGCGTGTGCGCACACACATACACACACACACACACACACACACACACACAAACCACCCACTCTTCCCACCAAATCATATAGTTAATGCCGAGTCTCTAGATCACAAAGTCACTGTTAGAGCCCAGCTCTGGGTGGCACCAGCACTGCAGAGCTGCCCTTCCCTCCTCTCTTTCCCCAAACCTTATTGGGAATTCCCACACAGAACTGTATCAGAGCAAATGAAGCCATCTGATTTTTTTCCCCCATTAAAACTTTTTGAAAACTAAAATGTGCATAAAATATACATAACTGTTCAATAATCCAATTGAACAACTGTTCAACTGTTTAATAATTACAAAACAGACCCCCACATAACACCACTCATGTCAAGAAAGAATCCTGCCAGCATCCCAGAAGCCCCCCGTGTGCCCTTTTCCAATCACAACCCTCTCTCTGACTTCCTAGAGGGAACCACTATCCTGACTTTAATAATAATTTCCTTGGGGCTTCCCTGGTGGCGCAGTGGTTGCGCGTCCTCCTGCCGATGCAGGGGAGCCGTGTTCGCGCCCCGGTCTGGGAGGATCCCGCATGCCGCGGAGCGGCTGGGCCCGTGGGCCATGGCCGCTGGGCCTGTGCGTCCGGAGCCTGTGCTCCGCGACGGGAGGGGCCGCGGCAGAGGGAAGCCCGCATACCACAAAAAATAATAATAATAATTTCCTTGCTTTTTAAATGTAGTTTTGCCTTTTCTCTATCAGCCATAAACAACACAGTTTAGTCTTGCTTCTTCTTGAACTTTATATACGTGGAATCATATTATATGTATTATTTTCCACATATCTTCTTTCATTCAACATTATTTTGTAAAATTATTTATTTTTGCCTGTAGTATGTAGTGTTGCATGTCCAACTACATGAGGCTTCTGAGTATTTGAAAGTGGCTAATGTGACTAAGGAATTGAATTTTTAATTTAATTAATTTCAATTTTTTAAAAATTAAAATGTATAAAACTGATACTCAATGTAATTACTGGAAAATGTTTATGTTAGCAACAATTTGCATGTGTGATACTACTTTTTTGACTCTAAATTTTATGAAATCTAAATTCCAATCAAGTATTTGTAATAAAATTTAGCAACCAAATTGTGATTTCAAAGAGTTAGTATGGGAAAAAACTGTAGATTCTCTCATTAATTTTTATTTTGATTACATGTAGATATGATAATACTTTGGATATTTTTAAATACTTAGTATGAAAAAACCATAGAATATCTTATAAATACTGTATATAACAATTTGCATATGTGATACTACTTTTTTGACTCTAAATTTTATGAAATCTAAATACCAATCAAGTATTTGTAATAAAATTTAGCCACCAAATTGTGATTTCAAAGAGTTAGTATGGGAAAAAAATGTAGATTCTCTCATTAATTTTTATTTTGATTACATGTAGATATGATAATACTTTGGATATTTTTAAATACTTAATATGAAAAAACATAGACTATCTTATTAATACTGTATATAATGATTACATGTTAAAATGATAATATTTTGGATATAAGGGGTAAGTAAAAGATATTAACATTTATTTCATCTGTTTCATTTTACTTTTATTTTTAAGTGGCTACCAGAAAATTTAAGATTACTTATGTGCCTTGCATTAGATTTCTGATGAAGTGTATGACTTCTAAGTATGATTATACCACACTTTATTATTCAACTGTTGGTGTATACTGAGATTTTTCTAGTTTTTATTTATTAAAAACAATACTGCTTTGAACACTCTTGTATTTGTATCCTGATACATATTTGCCTCAGTTTGTCTAGGATGTAAGAGGGATACAAAATTGTTTCCTAAGAAGTAGTGCTATTTCAAGTTGGCAGATTGAAACATGTCGTCTCCACCCATTCAACTTCCACCAAAATCCCTAAGAATGATAGAAAAGATCTAACTTAAAAGTCACAACCTTAGCTCAATGTGTGGGAGCAGCTCCACAAATGCTCCCTTACCAGAAACGTCCCGGAGCTACCTACAGGGTGATCAGTTGGAATAGTGCGGTAGGAGTAGCCTACAGCACACATCAACCCCACATCTTCCCTCCTGGATCCAGAAAGCAAAACGTGTCTTCCTCTAGGCAGGAGCAATTGGTGTTAGAAAGGGGGCAAGGTCCCAGAAACCTGGAAGAAAGGTGTGCACTCCCTGACTAGCCACCAGAAGGCACCTTCCACCTCTGCCTTATTCTAGGGGAACCCATTGGGAGTAATAAGCCCCAACAGCTCATTTCACTTCTCCCCTAAAGCTGGGAAACAAACGCAGTAGCATCTCAACTACAAAGATGAATTACACTCAAGAATGATCAAACAATGTGAGAAAGCCAACTCCATTAAGGACAGAAAACAAAAACAAACATAAGAGCTTATGGCCAATGAATCAGTTAACAAAGCACAAGAAGACCTTAGGATAGCACAATTATTTCCCTCGGACAGATGTAAGCAGATAGTGCATCCATTTATCAACTCAGGAATATACGAATGAAAAGTGTTACTGCCCGAGGAATGTTAAGCCCTTTGCTTCTGCTGGTTTCACAATAAAGACTAGGAACATGTTGCGGGGAGGAGGGGGTCATGTTTTGCACCTGTTTCGTATATCTGATAAGCAGGAAGGCACATAACCAGTATCCCAAGAGTGGAGTGTGGTAGAGAGAGCCAGTACAGAAGAAACACTATAAGATGTCAAAGGTAAGTTTCTCTTGCCTGGAAGAATCCCCTTGCTTGCGGGTGGTATTAACAGTGGTACATCCTTCAGGAGCCTTGGGGATCTGAGCACAGGCTATGTTTCCTTGTGAAACTATTTCCACTGAGTTCTGCATTTAAAACGTTCTGCTTTTCACTCACAGTGTCTCTTGGTCACATATTTATATTAATTCCATCTCATAGCTTAATTCCAGATCATAAATTAATTCTTTACTCATAGCTTATGAGAATTAAAATATTACTACCTGCAAACTCTGAAACTCAGTTATTAAGGTGGTTCATATTATACAGAATATAGTCACACACAGTTTTTAAAGAGCACTAAAACAAAAACACAAAAGACTTCAATTCCCACAAAGAACTCTTGGAGCCCTGAGCATGCTTCAAAGACCCTGACCTCAAGTTGAAATTCACCGTTTTAGAAGGAATCGCAGTGATTGTCAGAATACATGTTGGGGAAATGGTCAACAGATGGTGCTAAGATTGATTGTTTTCTCACCTCTAAGTAGTGGTTTCATATTTCCATGCAAATGATCCAAAAAGAAAAAAACCAAATCAATATGTCCAAAGACATGTATGGTAACACTTTTCAGACCTTCAAAGGGAGGAAAAAACTCTACCTCCCCATATCGTGTAACAAAACTGTATGTATATACCATATATGATATACAAAAGTCACAGGACATGATGGTATGTGAAAGAAAGCTACACCAAAGTGGAACTCATATATACTAATTATAACTTTGAACGCTGACAAGGATTCAAGAAGTACAGCAAAGAGATGGGGCTGATCCTCAACTCTTCATGGCACCATCTTCTCTGATTGGCTGATGCCAATATCAGACTGGTTAGAGTTTGAATATCATGGTAGGATAGGGGTTAACCAAACAGTATGTATTTCAAATTAATGGGGTTTCTTTCTGTGAAGTTGTTTGGATGACAGGATAGTAGAAATTTAAAACATAACAACGGTAAATTCAGCCTAGAAGTAAAGTTTAGACTGAGAATGAGTCAGTCTCCAAAAAATTACCCAAAAAGGAGCTTCAAATAAGCAATAACTGAATAACTGAAATAAAATACATTAATCTGTAGAACTCCAAATATTCATTTTGACTGAAGAAAAAAATTTAAAACTATGGGGAATCAGAGTTAAAGCCAGATCTAAAACTTTCTCACACCATGAAAATATCAACACCAGGCATGAAGTAACATTTAAGACAGATCCATGTCTAACTTCTGACCAGGGTTCTGGTCTAAGGCAATCTTCTGAATTTAACATCCATTCTTGATTCTGTATTACTGACAATTATCCTTCTCTCCACCTGTGTAACTTCTAGGAAATTGAGAGGGCTGAGGCTTTGTTTCTTGATTGATTTAACTATATATATAATGCAAACAATAGCCCTTTCTGGGACTGATTTACTCTCCTTCCCCTGCTTTCTTTCTCTCCAAAGTACTTAGCAATGCTTGAAATTATATCTATCTATTTATTATACTTATATACTTATTTGTATATATTTGTAAACCCCCTGAAAACTGGGATACTTGGGCTGATTCATTCTTGAGCCTGTAACCCTACCATGTAAAACAGTTCCTGGCATATAGTAAATACTCGAAAAATATTTATGGAATGAATTCAGAAAGTGACAAGTTATCAACTATCAGATAATTTTTTTTTTTTTTCCTGCGGTACGCGGGCCTCTCACCGTTGTGGCCTCTCCGCGGCATGTGGGATCTTCCCGGACCAGGGCACGAACCCGTGTCCCCTGCATCGGCAGGCGTATTCTCAACCACTGTGCCACCAGGGAAGCCCAGATACTTTTATTTAAAACTAATTATCCATTTATTGTCACTCATGAGGGTAAGTACAGGAAAAGAAATGTCTTTCTTCTCCCCTACATTTGTGACTCAATCTTTTGAGACAAGAATCCTCTGAGAATTTCATAAAAGCAATGGTTCTTTTCCCTAAAAAACTGCACTTTCTTGAACACACGCAAAAGTGTGCATGCGATTTCGACTTGTGGATCATCCGTTTAAGGCAGAGGTCTGTGAATAGAGAGGACTGAATCCAGAGTGCCAAACTTGGATGGGAAATAAAACTACATCTCAGTTTTCACAAACCTCAAACTAAAATCAGCACTTCCTTCCATTATGAAAGTAGGCAACAAACCACAGTAGGTCAGCAGTATAGTTAATGTGGTCCCCAATAGAAATCACAGGTCATTTCATATCACGTATATGCTGCAGATACCTCGAAATATCATTTATTCTCATCACTACCCTGGAGTTATAATATTTATTAGACCTACCGCTATATCTTGTTATTTAATGTGTTAAGAGAAGCATATTTATTACTATTTCACTAATTTTAAAAATATTCTGAAAACTATTTCAATATAGTTGGTTTCCTTTGTTTTTCTCTTATTATACATTTTAAAACATTATCCCAATAACATAAGCTTCTGCAGCTTGCCAAAGAGGTATACACGGGAGAGCAGGAGGCAGGTTAAGAAATTCTGCTTTGGGGAACCACTGACCTCAAGTTAGAAACCTCTGCTTATAAGGTATAAACCTCAAGCTGAGTTAGAAATCTTCAAACCTTACCAGACTCATAGTGTATCGCCTCCCAAACACATGCTTTGTAAAAATTAATTTTTTAATTTCAATTTATTTTTTAAAAATATGTAATATATATTCACAACTCAAAATTCCAGAAATATGTAGCACACAACTCAAACTTTTTCTCTTACCTCTGTCCCTCAGTCTACCACCCCCCTCCACTCCCAGAGGAAATTAAGTTATCTCTTTCTTGTGCCAAATGACTTTCATTTTTCTTACAAGTTTGGGAAATAAAATCTCCAAGTTAGATACTATCACGGGAAATATAAACTACATAGAGTATTTAGGAAATCTGTAAATTTAAAAAAAATTGCCTGGTTCTAGCATTTTTTTCCTCACCAATAAGATATCAGACTAAGGGGGCATCTCTTTAAGGGTGGTCATAATACCTCTATTTAGATTGACTGTTATGTCTTTTATTATTAATTCAGAAGTCATTTATGACTTGTCTATTCAAGTTGAACTAAGGATATGACCACAGACTGTCATGAAAAATTACTTTGAATGTTTTTTTTCCAAAATCACTTATGTATCTAAACTGAATTTTTCTACAAATCAATAAAAAAAAAAATAGTAACAGAAATATAGGCAAAGGACAGACAATTCTGAGATAAACTACAAATGTTCAGTAACATATAAAGATATTTAAGTTCACAAGTAATAAGAAAAATTCAAATTCAGATGGGACCACTTTTAATCACCCATCAGATTAGAAAAAAAAAAATAGGGGGAGAATATCCAGTGGTAGAAGCGTGTGGGGAAATAAATGTCATCACAGCATGATGACTGGAGTATAAGCTGGCACAACTTTTTGAGGGCAATTAAAATTTTATATCTAAATAGTCTTCACCCCAACAATCCCATCTCTAGATAACTATTCTATAGAAATAAATGACCAGGCTCACAAAAATGCATCTACAACGACATTCATTGCAGCAATGCCAGTAACAAGAAAACTGGACATAATCTAAACATCCGTCAATAGGGGCATTATTAAACTGTGATATGTTCATACTATGAAATATTATGCAGGAGTTTAAATGAATGGGGTAACCCTCTATGTACTGGGAAGGAAAGAAATCTAAGACATATCATGAAATGAAGGAATCAAGTGGCAGGATGTTACTTATGTAAAAAAAGATAAGAAAAACACACAAACCTATTTTGCTATCTGTAAATATGTATGTACTCAAACGTATGGAAAAGAGTCTGGAAGGATTAATACTAAACTCAAAGTAGAGGGCGGGGGATTAGGGCACAAGGAGGGTTTTCACTATACCTGTTATTTCATTGTTATATATTGAGAATATAATCATGTATTACTTGTATAATGGAAAATAAGTTTAAATTGTCTCT
>NC_041227.1:111558636-111561947 GCF_002837175.3 Physeter macrocephalus
AAAGAATGTAGAGAATAAGGAAAAGAATCATGGCCACCGTGTGGGCAATATTCAAATGCAGAAAAGACCAGCTTTCTAATTCCCACAGCGTATCAGCTTCCCAGTGTGCACAATTAATAAAAACATACTGTGAGGCCACTGGCACAAACAATGAGGCATCTCCTCAGAACCTGAACTTCCTATCTGTCCAATTTCTTGGATACATAATGCCAACTACTTTTTTTCCAAAATCACTTATGTGTCTAAAATGACTCCTACAAATCAATGAGAAAAATGGCAAACATTTATCAATATCAGCAAATAAATATAAAGAAATCCTATGCCAGGCAACACCAAAGCTTTGGCTCAGTGCCTTCAGAATCTCTCCAGGTGGTAGAAGGATACGGGCAATTAGCAATTAGAGGGACTAATACGAAAATATCTCTTAAACACATTGCATAGGGAAAAGCACAAGTCACTGAGCAAGGAGTAAAGTTATTACCTCATTAGGGGAATAAAATGCAAAGGAAAGAGATCCGAAGGAAGGACACACATTAAAACAGTAAGAAGAGTTACCTTTTTGGTGGTAGGGAAGGTGGGGTGGAATTTTCACATTTTATCCTACATACTTCTGTGACATTTCTTTTTTTAAACAGTGAGAATGTATCCATAAATTAGACATGCTTAAGAGAAGCTGTTAAATGCCTGAGGTTCAGTTTGAACTACTAACTCAGTGGCTGACTTCGAATCTTTAGCTTTAGCTTTGTCCTCTTCCCTCAGCAACAATGTTAACTATTCAGTTTATATGCACATTTTTCACGGGGGTCAGAAATAAGTCAAAACGGATACCTGTCTGCCCATGGAGAAGGAAAAAATAAGGGCAACTAAAATAAAAGACTGGAGGAGAGGGAAAAATAGTAAGAAAGAGAATGAAGATAAGGAATCATTGACAAACAAAAGGTGGAAACAGAAAGTCAGTCAATGTGGATTGGGGAGATAAGGAGGACCCAGGAAGACCTGAAGAAAGACTGCCATGTCAGGCAGCATGCGGAGAACAAATGAGGAAAGGCGATTCTTACATGATGGTGAAGGTGCCGTTGTAGACGGTAGGCTCTGGCTCAGGCACTCTGTGGAGCTTCTGCTTTGGGCTGAGACCAACACATGACAGTGTCTCATTTTCGCAGGTACAGAGCTCACATATTCTGATGTTTGTGCTGGCATTCTGTTCTGGCTGCTTCTTTTCTGGGGTATATTTTACACCAGGAAGACCTGTGGATACTGAGTGGAAGGAAAAAGAACTGTCTCAGATTGGCTTTGGTTGCTGAGATATGCTAACTCCCAGGTCCACGGGTGGAACTGTGACTTGAGTCAGGTTTGGTTGTGCAAGTGTCATCTCAGGGTGTTGTGGAGGGGGAGCTGTAGTCTGTTGCTGGCTGTAAAATGTTCAGACTCTGTAGTAGGTTCTGGAGTTGTGGTAAGCTCCAGGTCCAAAGGTTTAACTGTGATACTGGGTGATGTTGGATGCTCAGCATGATCCTGATCTGGTGCTGGAACTGTCACCTTGGGATACAATGGAGACTGAGCTACAACTTCCTTAATGAGCTCTGGAGGCTTAGTTTGGGTCTGCTGCATGGCTGGAGAAGGTTCAACCTCCATACTGGATTCCAGAGTTAACCTAAGTTCCAGGTCCAAAGGTGGAACTGTGACCTCAGTCAAGGTTGGATGCTGAGCCTGAACTTGCTCTGGATTTGGAAATGTCACCTAGGGGTATGTTGGTTGAGTTGGGGCTCCCTGACCTCATTAGTGAACGCTGCAGGTAAGATAAGGGCAAGATCCACAGATTTAACAGTGACATCGGGCCGCTGCAGAAGCTGAGCTTGATCCTGACCTAGAGGAGAAATTGTTGTCACATCATGTTCTGGAGAGAAAACTACAGTCACATTAGAGATCTCTGGAGACTGAGTTGGAGAGGATTCAACCTCACCAGGAGACTCTGGATGCTGAGCTGTGGCTTCCTGCTGAGGTGGAGAAGGTACAACCTCAGGAGCCAGTGGATGCTGATCTGGAGTCTCCTGCTGGCTTGTGGCAGGTATAACTTCTTCTCCAAGATGCTCTGGATACTGAGCTGGGGTCTCCTCTTGTACTGAAGGTTTATTATGTGTACCGGCTTCTGGAGATTGGGCTGGAGCCTCCTGTTCAACTGGCAAAGGTTCAGCCTCCTCAGGTGGCTGTGAAGGCAGTGTGGGGGCCTCATGCTGGGTTGTAGAAAATTGTGCATTAGTAAGGGGCACTTAGGGCTGAGCTGAAGGCTTGTGCTGATTTGGAGAAGATCCCACCTCTGGAGTGGGTTCTTTTGTTATGGTAAGCTCCACATCTGCAGGTTTGACAGCGACACTGGGTAAGTTTGAATGCTGAGCATGACGGTGACTTGGAGGTGAAACTGTCATTTCATGATGCTCTGGAGCTTGAGCTGGCTGTTCCCATTGAGTTGGAGAAGGTTCCACCTCCCCTGAAGAAGGCTCTGGAGGCTGAGCTGGTTGCTCCTGCAGGGGTGCAGAAGGTTCTATCTCTGCTAGAGACAGAGCTGGGGTCTCCTGCTGGGTTGGAGAAGATTCTGCCTCATGAGGGGGCTCTGGAGACTGAGCTGAGGCTTCCTCCTGGGTTGCAGAAGTTTCAGCTTCTCCAAAAGACTCTGAAAGCTGAGCTGGGGTCTCCTGCTGGGTTGCTGGTTTCACCTCCTCAGGATGCTCTGTAGGCTCAGAACGCTGAGTCAGTTGTTCCTGTTCACTTGGAGAAGGCTCAGCTTCCACAAGACGCTCTGGACGCTGACCTGTGGGCTCCTGCTGGGGTGGACAAGGTTAAACCTCCTCGGGGCTCTCTGGAGGCTGAGATAGAGCCTCCTGCTGGACTGGAGAAGGTTCAACCTCTTTAGTTACCTGTGGAGTTATTGTAAGTGCCAGATCCAGAGGTTTAACAGTGACATTGTACAAGTTTGACTGCTGGGCTTCATTTACCCCATGATGTGCTACTGGTCGAACTACAACCTCCTTAAGTGTCTCGAAAGGCTGGGCGAAGGCCTCCTGAGGACTTGAAGTTTCTAGATCCTCAGGGCCCTCTGAAGGCTGAGATGGAGCCTCCTGCTGAAGTGGAGATGTTTCTACCTCTTCAGTGGGCTCTGGATGCTGAGCCTGGGCCTCTGCCTGGGGTGAAAAAGATTCAACCTCCTCAGGGGTCTGTGGATGCTGAGCAGGGGCCTCTTGCTGGGGTAAAGATTCAGCCTCCTCAGTTAGCTCTGGATGACGAATTTGGGCCTCATGCTGGGCTGGAGAAAT
>NC_041227.1:111562783-111564381 GCF_002837175.3 Physeter macrocephalus
GGTTTATTATGTGTACCGGCTTCTGGAGATTGGGCTGGAGCCTCCTGTTCAACTGGCAAAGGTTCAGCCTCCTCAGGTGGCTGTGAAGGCAGTGTGGGGGCCTCATGCTGGGTTGTAGAAAATTGTGCATTAGTAAGGGGCACTTAGGGCTGAGCTGAAGGCTTGTGCTGATTTGGAGAAGATCCCACCTCTGGAGTGGGTTCTTTTGTTATGGTAAGCTCCACATCTGCAGGTTTGACAGCGATAAGGGATAAGTTTGAATGCTGAGCATGATGGTGACTTGGAGGTGAAACTGTCATTTCATGATGCTCTGGAGGTTGAGCTGGCTGCTCCTGTTGAGTTGGAGAAGGTTCCACCTCCCCTGAAGAAGGCTCTGGAGGCTGAGCTGGTTGCTCCTGCAGGGGTGCAGAAGGTTCTATCTCTGCTAGAGACAGAGCTGGGGTCTCCTGCTGGGTTGGAGAAGATTCTGCCTCATGAGGGGGCTCTGGAGACTGAGCTGAGGCTTCCTCCTTCTCCAAAAGACTCTGAAAGCTGAGCTGGGGTCTCCTGCTGGGTTGCTGGTTTCACCTCCTCAGGAGGCTCTGTAAGCTCAGAACGCTGAGTCGGTTGTTCCTGTTCACTTGGAGAAGGCTCTGATTCCACAAGAGGCTCTGGACGCTGACCTGTGGGCTCCTGCTGGGTTGGACAAGGTTCAACCTCCTCAGGGCTCTCTGGTTGCTGAGATAGAGCCTCCTGCTGGACTGGAGAAGGTTCAACCTCCTCGGGGCTCTCCGGAGGCTGAGATGGAGCCTCCTGCTGGACTGGAGAAGGTTCAACCTCTTTAGTTACCTGTGGAGTTATGGTAAGTGCCAGATCCAGAGGTTTAACAGTGACATTGTACAAGTTTGACTGCTGAGCTTCATTTACCCCATGATGTGCTACTGGTCGAATTACAACCTCCTTAAGTGTCTCAAAAGGCTGGGCGAAGGCCTCCTGAGGACTTGAAGTTTCTAGTTCCTCGGGGCCCTCTGAAGGCTGAGATGGAGCCTCCTGCAGATGTGGAGGTGTTTCTACCTCTTCAGTGAGCTCTGGATGCTGAGCCTGGGCCTCTGCCTGGGGTGAAAAAGATTCAACCTCCTCAGGGGTCTGTGGATGCTGAGCAGGGGCCTCTTGCTGAGGTAAAGATTCATCCGCCTCAGTCAGCTCTGGATGACAAATTTGGGCCTCATGCTGGGCTGGAGAAATATCAGCTTCCTCAGGGAGCTCTGGAGGTTCATCTGGGCTCCCCAGAAAATCCCTAGGTAGGCTCTCCTCAGGATAAAATGCATCCATACTGGGATCTAAATAATCATTCTGCAACTGTTGTTTTAGACCCGGAGTTTTTTTTCAAATTGGCCTGTAGGTAACACAATCATAGTAGGGGACTTTCACACCCCACTTTCACCAATGGACAGATCGTCCAAAATGAAAATAAATAAGGAAACACAAGTTTTAAATGATACATTAAAAAGATGGACTTAATTGATAATTACAGGACATTCCATCCAAAAACAACAGAATACACATTTTTCTCAAGTGCTCATGGAACATTCTCCAGGATAGATCATATCTTGGGTCAC
>NC_041227.1:111567437-111568409 GCF_002837175.3 Physeter macrocephalus
TCTCCAAAATTTACAAGCAGCTCATTCAGCTCAATAACAAAAAAACAAACAACCCAATCAAAAAATGGGCAGAAGACCTAAATAGATATTTCTCCAAAGAAGATATACAGATTGCCAACAAACACATGAAAGAATGCTCAACATCATTAATCAATAAAGAAATGCAAATCAAAACTACAATGAGATATCTCACACCGGTCAGATTGGCTATCATCAAAAAATCTAGAAACGATAAATGCTGGAGAGGGTGTGGAGAAAAGGGAACACTCTTGCACTGCTGGTGGGAATGTAAATTGATACAGCCACTATGGAGAACAGTATGGGGTCTCCTTAAAAAACTACAAATAGAGCTACCACACTACCCAGCAATCCCACTACTGGGAATATACCCTGACAAAACCATAATTCAAAAAAAATCATGTACCAAAGCCAGGATATGGAAGCAACCTAAGTATCCATCAACAGATGAATGGATAAAGAAGATATGACACATATATACAATGGAATATTACTCAGCCATAAAAAGAAATGAAACTGAGTTATTTGTAATGAGGTGGATAGACCTGGAGTCTGTCATACAGAGTGAAGTAAGTCAGAAGGAGAAAAACAAATACCGTATGCTAACACATATATATGGAATCTAAGAAAAAAAAATGTCATGAAGAGATTAGTGGTAGGACGGGAATAAAACACAGACCTACTAGAGCATGGACTTGAGGACATGGGGAGGGGGAAGGGTAAGCTGTGACGAAGTGAGAGAGTGGCAGGGACATATATACACTACCAAATGTAAAATAGAGAGCTAGTGGGAAGCTGCCGCATAGCACAGGGAGATCACCTCTGTGCTTTGTGACCACCGAGAGGGGTGGGATAGGGAGGGTGGGAGGGAGGGAGACACAAGAGGGAAGAGATATGGGAACATATGTATATGTATAACTGATTCACTTTGTTGTAAAGCAGAAACTAACACAC
>NC_041227.1:111568860-111584862 GCF_002837175.3 Physeter macrocephalus
AGCTAGTGGGAAGCAGCCGCATGGCACAGGGAGATCAGCTAGGTGGTTTGTGACCACCTAGAAGGGTGGCATAGGGAGGGTGGGAGGGAGGTAGATGGAAGAGGGAAGAGATATGGGAACATAGGTATATGTATAACTGATTCACTTGGTTGTAAAGCAGAAACTAACACACCATTGTAAAGCAATTATACTCCAACAAAGATGTTAGAAAAAAAAATTGGCCTGTAGTTCCAACAACAACTTTGGCAAGCCGTCGATGCTGAGTTAGATGTTTCTTCGGGTTTGGGGGTGAAACAGTAAACTTCATTCGTTATGAGCTCTTATTAACTAGAGGTGGAACAAGTATTGCAAATGATTAGTGATCTTCAGCCTGATCTACACCTATGTGTTGAGTCTTACTTTTGTGTCGAGAAGGCAGAACCAACGGCTGATTCTGACGCCAGTCTAGCACTGGAACCGCCTCTGGGAGCTTTTGATGTTGGGTTTGCTTGTTATTCAGATCTTGATGTGGAACAGCAAACTGACCTGGCCCTGTAGGCAGCTCTCCAACCGAATCCGTGTCCGGGTATGGAAACTCAGTCTCAGTCAGCTCCTGATGAGGCGGGGACAACATCTGGACTGGAGACGAGGACGTCAAGTAATTAAAGCCCCCAGCTTCTGCCAGGCGTGTAAGGGCATGGGGCAATTCGGGAGGGGGATCTGAGGCGTGTGAAGACCAAGCCTCGGTCAGCCACGCGGGGTTGGGGGTCACCTGGAAGGGGTCCAGGGCCCACTCCGGAGGCTGAACTGCCTGGATGAAAAGCCACAGTCGTTGCCACGTGAGGAAGAGCCGTGGCAACCAAAGGCGCAGCCGGGGCATAACATGCAGCGGCTCCCATGCGCAGTGACACAGGCCAGTGAGGAGCCGGAGCCACATCCTGCGTCCGAGCTGAACCGTTATGCCAGCGCCGACGCGAGGGCTCACGTTATCAACCGCGCGCCCCTCCCCCGCGTAACGGCACACCCGTTATTTATGACATCTTTAGTTACGCCACCTTTATTAGGTTCGTGTGGAGATCCAATCCGCGCCACCAGAGTGGGCCTTTTTCCCAGAGTCCCCAGGGCGCAAGCCATCCTTCCCCTTGCAAAGGCGACAATTACCTCCTGCCGGGCCCTCTTCCCAACCCCCCAGCACTCCCTGGCCCCAAACAATGGGGCGGGATTTGGGCTGCAGACCCGAGTGGCCCCAAACTCCAGCAACCCAGGGGTGGAGGGGGGTTGGGAAGGATGCAGAACTCTCCGAGGAAACCACAGCACCTGGCATTCTGGGAAATTCAAAAGTGCTAGTCCAGTTCTAGCAATCTGAACTCTTCCTCCTCAAAGCTGAAGTCTGAGAGACATTCTTCCTCCCTTTGGCCTCACGGCTGACAAGAAAAGTAGCTGACCTGCAAAATGAGCACCAGTTAGGGTGGCGGGAGGGCAACACACCTTACAATTAGGCTAAAATGTTGCGTCTATATGTCCCTGCCACTCTCTCACTTTGTCACAGCAGCTCGGTGGTTTGTGACCACCTAGAGGGGTGGCATAGGGAGGGTGGGAGGGAGGGAGACGCAAGAGGGAAGAGATATGGGAACATATGTATATGTAGAACTGATTCACTTTGTTGTAAAGCAGAAACAAACACACGGTTGTAAAGAAATTATACTCCAATAAAGATGTTAAAAAAATTAAAAAAACATAACATAAAAATGTTGCCATTTCCTCCAAACTCTCTGTAGTCACGTCTCATTATTAAGTCACTACTCTATTATTAGGGATTACCACTGACTCAGTGATGACTCCAGAACTTCTTTAGGAGGGGTTTGGGGCAGATGAGCAATTCATTCTGGGAAAGAGAGTCTAAAACCAAGTGAATGGCCCTTTACATTAGCATGGGAAAACTTCCCCCACTCCACCTTGTCGCAAAAGAGCCATTAATCTAGAAAAAACTACAGTGTCACTTTTCAGAGGTCTTCCCTGTGTGCACACATGGAGAAGACACTTAGAATGTTAAAGTCAGCATGTTAAGTAATTTCCTTGAAATACTGTAACTAGCACCCAGTTTACTTTCTTCACAGTCTTTTTCATAATCTATTTAATTTTAGTCCTTTTTAATTGTCTGGTACACCTTTAACACCTAAACTCCAAGAGAGAAGGAGCTTCATCTTATTTCCAGTGCCTAGCACATAATGGTTTCTAAATGGAACTGATTGCAAGATTGGCCTCATTTAGGAATGGATCTCTTGTTATAATCAGGTTTCCCAAATCTTTAGTATCAATACGGAATCCTTTCCTCTCACATTTCACAGGAAGCTAGACTTCTTAAAGTCCAAACATGGATACGTTTGAAGTTTCCTTGACTGATTTAAATTGAATGAAAATAATTATTTTTGTACAGGAAAAACTTTCAAAATTTTTACTTTTTTGAGAACATAACCACCATTTCTTTCTCTACTTTGTTCCCTTCATAACAAACTTTGCAACATTGGGGTGAGTTAAATAATCAGAAATCTAGCCCCAAATTAAGCTCTCAATGACATGAAACACATTTTTTGCTCCTTTTTAATAAAAATCCCATATGCAGTACATTAATGTTTTCTTTTAGAAATTACATTGACAACTTAATCCCTAATTCGAGGCATCCATATAATTGATTTACAGAAAGGTTCTTCGGCAAAATATTTAACACAAGATATATATGTGATGCTGAGATCTGGGTAATATACCTTACTTGAAAGGCATGAATAGTTTTTAAACACTGTAGCGTAATCGCACTTAAGGCCATAGTTACTTTGTTCCCAAATCCCTGCAATTCTATTTGAGGGGAGTTCTAAAAGCCCTGTGTCTTCTCCTCTGTCCACAACTGTAGACGTACACTGATGGCCCTCAATCCTGCTCTCGAAACTTCAAATAAGGGGCCAGAGACAAGGCTCGGGACTTGGAAAAGTCCTAGAAATACCCTTCCTCAAAAGCAGTTTCAGAGTTTCACGTTGTCCTAAGGATGACAGAGCTGAGTAGACATGCCAAAGTCTTCCAAATCCTGCTGGTTGTTTTGAATTATGGCTACACTGGCTGTGTACCCCTTGAGTTTTTATCTCCACATACTTGAATTAAATCCTGTAGTTCCTCTTCGGTTCTAGCATCTGTGACCTCTTCACAGGGTCTCTATGCCACAGCTATTTTACCACTTTCTGAAATCAAGTTAACAAGGATCAATTCAGAAGTTTTCTTATTCTAAAACTTCCTGTATACAATGGTAGCACCCAATAATTAGACATTCTTCTGATTTCTAAAAGCAGAAAATAAGAGCATTTTCCTAGAAGTTCCCTCATCTGACACTTCAGTTTTTATCATAATTATTTGTGAAAAAAATATATAAGAAGTATCAACTTTGGTTCAAAAACCTTTATGATCTTAGAAATAAGAACTAAGGAATAATGACATAGGAATTAAAAGCTGTGGAAACAAAAATGTTCAATTAAATAGGAAGGCATTAGGTGGGGGTCAAAGTGAGTTCAAACCTGGGATAGATACCACTGGACTATAATAGATACTTCATATTAGAAGCAAGGCAAGTGCGTACTCCTTGGGACCAAAATTCTACTCCTTGGGACCACATACAATGAACAATGCTTTGGAGACAGAGACAGAGACAGAGAGCATTTGAACACTGTACTGGCAGAAACTGCCCATGTACCTTTTGGACAATATAGCTTTCCTCAAGGCAAGCTAGAGGCACCAGGCTTTTTGGTCTAAGGGGTTTTGAGTACATATAAGGAATACCTTGGCATATTAGGGACAAACAACCCAGGCATTTAGTTTGGTTCTTAAAGGTTGTTACCCAGATTTGACTGCTGATGGAGATTCTGCCTGATGACCAGGGAAGTCAAACTTCACTGGAAGCACTGCCCAGGCTGAAAGGCCAAAACCAATCCAGGATCAACTCTTACAAGCAAATAAGGTCTCTGACAACTTAGCTAGGATTTCTCAGTCTCTAAGCCTGCAGGGCTGTGAAGCAGGGGAGCAATTCTCTTCCGGGAATCTACTAATCATAAAGTTTCCTTTGGGCACAGCCCGTGACATTCTCACCGCTGTATAACTTGATAGGGAACACAATCAGTGCTATTCAGTAGCATGACCACTTTCAAGGCTCACAAAAACGTGGCCGATTATTATATAAGAATAATATTCACAAAATATATCAGAAATGAAAACTGAAATTAAACTGATTCAAAAACATAATCTAATAAACTCTTCAACAAGAAAACAACCATAGGGCTTCCCTGGTGGCGCCTGCCGATGCAGGGGACAGGGGTTCATGCCCCGGTCTGGGAAGATCCCACATGCCGTGGAGCGGCTGGGCCCGTGAGCCATGGCCAGTGAGCCTGTGCGTCGGGACCCTGTGCTCCGCAACGGGAAAGGCCACAAGAGTGAGTGGCCCGCATACCACAAAAAAAAAAAGAAAACAACAATAATAATAATGATCAATATATTTTGTCTGCTTACTATGTTTCAGGCATAGTTCTAAGCTTTCTACATTCATCATCTCATTTACTCTTACACTATCCTCCATTAGGTGATAAGCTGAATTACTAACCCTATTTGCAGATAAAGAAATTGCAGCTGAGAGATATTAAATACCTTCAAATGTCTCTGGCTGGAAAAACCTAAAATTGCAACAACAACAACAAAAAAATATAAGAGACAAAGTTAGAACTCAAACACAGGTGTCCAAGGCTTATAATCACAACCCTATTCTGTATGATAAGCAAGCAATTGAGGAAGAACTGGATCAAACACTTTCTGTGTGAACTGAGGCAAGTCATTCTACATCTAAACACTGGGGACAATAATATTTGCTGTCGTTTTTCTCATAAATGCCACAAAGAACAAATTTAAGACTGTTGCTGTGAAAGCATCTGGGGAATGAAAGAATATGTAATGTTTCAGATAACCATTATTTTCATCCAATTAACTTTTCAAATAAGTTTATTTGCTCACTGAAACTGAAGTACTTCAAGGACAATCGAAAAGGTCTTACCTAAAACCACAATCGGCAGTTTCTAGAATGCATCTGTCATAGCCTTCTGAATAGCAAGCTTCTGGGTTACCTTCCTTTTCATAAGGAATGATAATGACCCTAAATCCAACCAAAACAGATGAATTTAAAATGCCTATCTGAAGAACTGATTTCTAGGTTATATGTTTAAAGCTAAAAATGCATCTGTGATTCTTAGATCATTATCTTAATGATTAAGGGCAGGCACAAACTGGGGTACAGGTGAATGTCTCTGTTGTAGGTATACCCTGGCATGGCACATTTTTACTGCTCAGATCTATTCTGGAAGTTCCTAAAATACTCGATGGGAAATGCAAACCAAGAATGTGGTACAAATCTCATATTACTCACAGATTTCAAATGGACAAGCTGAGGCTACACTGCTACAGACCCTGCTCTCCTGTGCGTAAAGGGCTGGATTCATACAGTGAGATAGATTTGGTGATAGTGCAGATGATCTGGCCTCTCCTCAACCATCACACACTCAGGTGGATGGTGGATCCTCCTCCACTCCATTTGCTAAAAGCCCTGCCTCTGACTTAAAACCCTAAGCCTAAGTGCCATGAATTCTAGGACAAGACCCAGTACCAATCGGAATCCCCTTTCTAGGGATCTACATTTACTTCTTCTGCTAAGGCCCTTCTAGAGGAGGCAGAGGACTAACATTTACACAAGAGTTTATTTCAATCTTTAGACAATGATTTTGTTGGGAGAACTGAAGGCCAGAAGACATCTGTATTTGAAGGACTATTTTAGCACAAGACAAAGTATTAACCAAAAAAAAAAAAAAAACCTAACTAATTTTCCCTCCTCCTAAGCTTCTTGGCAGGCAGTCAGTTCTAAAATTCTAAAGTTTAAGGTGCTATCAGGTATTGCCTAAGATAAAAACCTATATTGTCAGGCAGAAAAATTCTGCCCAGGGTTTTAGTTGCTTAGCAAAGTGATGATGTATCTGAAAAGTTGAGTTTCAGAAAGAAAGGAAAAAAGAGAAATCCCACTCCCTCACCTCCCCCCCCACACACACATACTGGAAAACAGACCTTCCTCCAACTTATCCAAAGGTTCCTCGGCCATGCCAACTCCAGGACTCCTGCACTCGTGGGAGAGCAACACCACCTCTAAAGCACTAAAGAACTTCAGGCTTTGCTTCTGAAGTGGTGTCACAATATCTTCATTTTCCCTTTCTTCAATGTTAGGAAGATCCTGAAGCTGTTAGGATTTTGAATTAAAGGCTAGACTTCACAATATTCTGTTGTTAGAAATAGAAACTAAACTCCAGCAATCCCAGGTAATAGTTTAGGTATGCTATAAGTTCAAAATCAAGTGAGACTTGCAAATGACTGACTCGATATGGACAACTATTTTTTATTATGTACCATACAAATACTGGAGAAAATTATGGACACCACCATCCAAGTCATTGTGATTATCACTAATTCTCGGTGGCAGGCCAATGCTCAGATACTTCCATGTGGAAGCCTCTCACATCTCCTCCCCATAGCCCTGTTCTATTCTTCTCTCTAAAGTCTAGGAGTTCAATGTTGAAAGGAGTCTGGTTAGTCAAAGAAAATCTACAGAGTTTACCTTGATGATCCTTTTTGACCTCTGCTCTCTAAAGTCTAGGAGTTCAATGTTGAAAGGAGTCTGGTTAGTCAAAGAAAATCTACAGAGTTTACATTGATGATCCTTTTTGACCACCCATGGAAACCAAAGTAGTAATTTGCCAATTCTTGCATCTGGAGCTGTTTAGGGTAAGCGTATTATGTTGAACCGCCTTATGTCTGGTGCCGAGATGAACTTAAAGACATAAAAGAACTAAAAATATCACAACCCTACATAGAGACTTATTTTGGATATACCTGAGGTTTATCAATACCAATTTCATAGAGTGGTTGTGAAGATTAAGTAGGACATTTTAAGCAATGAGTTCACAGTGAGCCCTAAATAAATGTTATTTATTATTTTTAAGTCAGTACTTTTCTGCATCATTTCCAGGGTCCCTGATTAACCGGAAGGTTCCCTGACCTCTGGTGGTGGAAGTGATGATGAAAGCAAGCAAGGAAGCCCAGTAGAAGACTATTATGGGGCTGGGGGTAAGCAAAGGAAGTGAACTGTTTTAGTCGTCTCATCCTGTGGCTCCTGCTTGAGAATATGACCTGAAGAGGAGATAAGATGGACCTGCCACTGAAGTAGGACCTTAATCTGTAGCACCCCTCACCAACTTACTAACCCCTGTTAGAAGGGGGAATACGTATATCTCTATAAATGTAAATAAAGCAACCCAAAGAATTAGAGGTTCATCAGCATTAACAAGCTTCTCTGAGAGTGCAAATATTTCCAGTCTTAACTCTCTAAATAACTTACATATTACTGTGGATTTTTAACATCACTAGTTATTTCTTTAATGTCTATTTCCACTTTGAACAAGGTGTAGTATATAAATATAGTCATAAAATTCAAATAATACAAATAAAATCAAAGCTTTGTTAATTCTTATTGATTTGTTTGTGCATCTTCCTCTGTCACAAGTTTATGAGCTCCTTAAGTGCTTGAAGGAACCATATATTATTCTTTCCTTGTTACCAGAAACAAGCATAGATCTTGGCATATAATAGAGGAGTGACAGTCTGTTGACTGAGTGAATGAATGAGTACATAAGAAATGAAATTACTTTCTCCAACTGAAGCTGCCTGCTGGGAAGGAGACATGAAGACTAATTCTTAAATGTTGAGTGTCACATGGGAGGCTAGGCCCTGTACGGTGAGTCATAATGGAGTTGTCCTAGACAATTAGGAAGCTTCAGAAGGGCTCTGAGCCCCTGGGTAGTACAGACAGTTGACATCTGGGATAATCTTGCCACAGTTCTTGCTTACTCAGTGAATGAATGAGTACATAAGAAAATGAAATTACTTTCTCCCTGAAGCTGCCTGCTGGGAAGGAGAAATGAAGACTAATTTTTAAATGTTGAGTGTCGTATGAGAGGCTAGGCCCTGTACGGTGAGTCATAATGGAGCTGTCCTGGACAATTAGGAAGCTTCAGAAGGGCTCTGAGCCCCTGGGTAGTACAGACAGTTGACATCTGGGATAATCTTGCCACAGTTCTTGCTGGCAAACATTTCCCTTCGTGCTACTGAGAAAAACTCAGATACATTAGGCCTTTCCTTCATTTTATTTTAAGATGTTATTCTCTTTTCTGTATTTATAAAAAATACAGGGGAAAAAAGATAAGAAGTATGTATACTTGCCAATGAATAAAGGAACACATAATTGGAACTTCCCTGCTGGTGCAGTGGTTAAGACACCGTGTTCCCAGTGCAGGGGTCCTGGGTTCGATACCTGGTCAGGGAAGTAGGTCTCACATGCATGCTGCAACTAAGAGTTCGCATGCCACAGTTAAGGAGCCTGAAAGCCACAACTAAAGGAGCCTGCCTGCTGCAACTGGGGAGCCCATGTGCCTCAACTGGGGAGCCCTTGAGCCGCAAGTAAGGAGCCCGCCTGCTGCAACTAAGACCTGGTGCAACCAAATAAATAAATAAATAAAATTGAAAAAGAACGCATAATTAAAGTAGGTAAAAATTTCAGGGGTGTGGGTAGTAAACTAAGGCTCTGCATTAACTAAAGAAATCTACTACGAATGCCCTTTTCTCTCAACTCTATAGTGACTTGTAGAACATTTTCTTCATTACTCTATCAGTGACGGGCTTTATGCTGTGAAAATCACAGAACCTAAACTTATGCAATGGTCTTAATGTCCAATAAAGGAAAAGAACTCATTACTCACAACTGATACCAAGTAACTGTTTCATAATCTTTCCAGGACCATCTGTAATATCTGAGTGGTTATGTGAAATGGTCACTGTGTCTGCAAATTAAAGAATGTCTGGCACAAAATGATTTCAATCCCAGGGAGTAGACCCAGGATTGAAGAGGGTGTTAAACAGGGTACAGAAGTGGGAGGTAGTGTACCTGGAGTCACATCTGAGGAGAGTTCTCAGATTCAATAAAGGTGAAATCAGTGAGTAAAGAAATATGGGTGAGAATAGGCAGCAAGGTCAGTAGGAAGTAGCCAGAGCAAGAAGCCAATCAGAGAAGACACACAATTATAAAGTGAAAGGTCTGGGAAATGTAAGTCTCACTCACTTATTCAGAGGAATTGAAAAGGTCCTTGAAAAAGGAATGGTGGCTGAATGGAGGCACATCATGAATTGTTAATTCTGGGGAAGTAAAATTGGATGGCATGTTAATATGAAATCAGGTCTCTACAATGCATTAAAGGATATTTTAACCATTTTCTGGAATCTTAAGGGAGTTCTGAATAGGCATTTTCAGAGTGATGATGATGATGAAGCCTCCTTTGTGCTACATCTGACAAAAGTTTATCAAGCTCAGGACTCCCCTGCTGGCACAGTGGTTAAGAGTCTGCCTGCCAATGCAGGGGACACGGGTTCGATCCCTGGTTCGGGAAGATCCCACATGCCTCAGAGCAACTAAGCCCATGAGCCACAACTACTAAAACCCGTGTGCCTAGAACCCGTGCTCCGCAACAACAGAATTCATCGCGATGAGAAGCCCACGCACCGCAACGAAGAGCAACCACCACTCGGCGCAACTAGAAAAACCCGGCATGCAGCAACAAGACCAAACGCAGCCAAAAATAAATAAATTAATTAATTAATCAGCTCCCGGTCTTTGTGACCAACACTCTTATTGAAATCAGACCCCCACTCATTCAGAGTTTGAGCGGGCATGGGGACCTTCCGCTCTCGTGACCTAATAGTGTAACCAAAGTACCTAGTACTGTACCTGGTCCATAGCAGGTGCTCAGTAAACAGCAGCTGCCTCCTTCTCCTCATTAGTATCATTGTTATCAACTCTTTGGTGGTAAACACAGCTTATATTTCTCTGCATCCCTGTTGGAGTCTAATAATCTGGCCTCCAAATTTAACTCACACTTTTGGACGTGGGGCCTTGGGCCCTTGAGCAGGTTACCTACATCCTTTAAACCCTGTTTCCTATCTGTCAAACGAGGATAACAAGATATGCTTCCACTGACTGTTGGGCTAAATAAGACCATAAGATGCCTAACCCAGGGCTTGCCACCAAGCAAGCAAGTGGTAGATGTTAGCTGCTGCTGCTTCCTATTGTTAGTAGTATTAGTCATGCTCCTTAAACACAGTAAATGGGCTTCCCTGGTGGCGCAGTGGTTGAGAGTACGCCTGCCTATGCAGGGGACACGGGTTCGTGCCCCGGTCCGGGAAGATCCCACATGCCGCGGAGCGGCTGGGCCCGTGAGCCATGCCCGCTGAGCCTGCGCGTCCGGAGCCTGTGCTCTGCAACGGGAGAGGCCACATCAGTGAGAGGCCCACATACCGCAAAAAAAAAAAACAAAAAAACAAAAAAAAAAACTTTATGGGCTTCCCTGGTGGCGCAGTGGTTGGGAGTCCGCCCGCCGATTCAGGAAATACGGGTTCGTGCCCCGGTCCGGTAAGATCCCACATGCCGCAGAGCGGCTGGGCCCGTGAGCCATGGCCCTGAGCCTGCGTGTCCGGAGCCTGTGCTCAGCGACGGGAGAGGCCACAACAGTGAGAGGCCCGCGTACCGCAAAAAAACAAAAAAAAAAACACAGTAAAGACTTGTTGGCTCACTGAAGTCACCACCCAGAGAAAAACCCTTGTTTTTCATTCTCAGTAAGAAACTTTGGGAGGTGACTTGGGCAGGCACTGAGAGAACAGATGTCTCTCATGCAGCATCAGCAAACAAATAAATCGGAAGCACTGATGGGCCTTTCACTTTGCTTGGAACCCCACCCAACCGGCAGAATCTGCTGGGCGATCTCCCAGGCCCACGGATCCTCTGGGGGACCTTGTGCTATCACCCCATGGCTTGTACCCTACTTCACCTCATATTACTAAACCACCAGATCTATCTGTGGTCATTTTGGTAGATTATCAAATCTCATTCATCCAGAATTTCTTTTACTCATTAATGTATTTAACTCTCACTGACTTAATAAATGTGATTAATGACTTTCTTTGCAGGAGTGGAAGAGCCTTTGCACCTTCCGCAGGAGGCACTGTCATTATATAATCACTTGGAATCATGCAGCCCTGGGTCTGTGCTGGGTGAGGCAGGAGCTGGGTAGGTTTGGTGCTGGGCTGAGCTGGAGGGAGCCGAGCAGCACACAGCTGACCCGCAGTGGGGTCAGGAGAGGCCAGGGCCTGAGGAGGGCCTTCTTGGGCAATGGCTGCTCTCACATATTCTTCTTTACCCTGTCTTTCTGGCACCTCCCTGCTAGTTATCCAAGGGTTGGGATTTTTTTTAGAGAAAAAAAACAACCCAATGAGAATTTTCCACCAGCTTGAAATGGTGGAGAACCCCCTACCAAGACAGAGTACACATTTGTACATGAGTTTGAGAACTTGGGAGAACTTGGCTCCACAGTGGACAGAGGCCCAGTGATCCAAATCTTCTGGCAACCCCAATGGCCATACGAGAAGGGCCAGAAGTAGATGATCCATGATCCTCTATGGGCAGGAGGTCGAGCATGTTGTAAATAACTGGTACTTGATGAACCAGGAGAGAGAGAACCAGAATAAATTGTTATTTGATTTAATGATCTAGGCCCCTTGAGGATGGTATGTTTTGCAGTTCCCAGGGACTGATAATACTGGGGAAACAAGGGAGGGAAGCCCCTCTTCATCCTTCTACATATCCTCCTTTGCCCACATTTCCCCTTCTGGAAGTACTGGCTACCATGAGGGATTCTAGTTTTAGCTCTGCTTCTTATGCAGGCCCTTGTTATTGGTATATAAATATTCAACTATTTACATTCAAATTCCTTACCACATGGTTAGACTTGGTTATGAATTTATACATTTTAATATGAGAAAAATAAGTATTTTACAAGCAATGCTGAGAAGCCAATATTAGAAAATAAAATTTGGAGGTGGCCTGAGACAGAACAGGGATCACTCTGTGGCAGTCTCATGTGCTGTCTCACTTTCCTCACCCGCACTCTTTTTCAACCCAATATGCATCCCGAAGCTTCTCTGCTGGGGCTTTGATGACTTCCCTGGGGTAAGAAGAATAATGACAATGCTTTTACTTTTGAAAGGAACAATTACAGTTTTCAATATTTCCTCATTTTAGATGAGAATATTAAATTGTTCCCTATCATTTACCCTGCATCCTTATAGAATATCTCATCCTCATCAGAAGACTCCCTGCCGTGTAGCTTTTGTGCCATGTTTTCATTGTGTGTGGCGTTGAGAGGCCTATACATATCCCTAAGCCAAAGTGGCTGCCTTCTCCCGAAAAAGCCCTCCTAGAACACAGAAAGGGAAATATAAATTCGGCACCTTCCCTGCTTTCTCTGGCCACAGTACTTTATCCTCCTCAAATTTACCTGACTCTCACTTTCCCTTGAGCTTCTCTTATGCAGCAGAAATAGAAAAATCCCCTTGGAGGAAAACACACACAGTTAGTGTTACATGTCATTTTTCATCTCTCTCACAATGTGTTATCTCTGGTCTTATTAGGACTAAATGGGTACCTCAGTCCATAATCACAATGAGCAAAATCACCACAGACCCGGGATCTTCAAAATCATTCCATGCATGCTGGCCGTCCAGAAGTTCTCTGTGTCTGTCCAAAATGGACCTCCAGTGTCTCTGGGTAGATCTTTGCATGTGGCTTAGCATGGAGTATAGGCAGTATTTTCAGCCCCGTTCACCCTTCTTGGCCCTTGGCCAAGTGCCCTCGTGCAGTGAAAACACTGCACAACGGCGCTGGGAAGAAACACGTTACTCTCTAGAGGCGCTTCACACTAGTCCACTTCAGACTTGGTCGCACATGCAGCATTTGCTGGAGGGGTGGGTGTGGGGAGAAGGTGCTTTTATTTTCCTGGCTGCTCTATCCTATAAGTTGAATCACACCAAGTAGACACCTGAACGCAAGGAGCAAAGTCATCTGTAGCGCTCTGACTTCACACTGCAGGTTGTCACTGAGGTGTCAGTCAATTGTGAAATCCGTTTAAAGGCCATGACCAGCAGGGAAACAAAATACTCTTTTTGAATACAAATAGAATAGAAAAAAATCAGAGTGCACAATAAGTTTGTTTCAGAAACTACTTATGTCCATATAGTGTGTGTCTACTGAATAGTGACATAAAACGTAGCTCACAGCCCAAGCACAGTGTGATCAGTAGAGAAGACCTCAGTGGAAAGGGACCATCTTCTTTTTGATAAACACTAGCAGTATGAACATGGGGCAAGATATTTCCCCTTTCTCTTTCTCCATTTCCGTATTATAAAAGGAAGAGGCAAACTACTGTCTAAAGTTTCTCCTGGTTAAAATTCTATGAGGTTTGCATAAAGGGAATAGAGAGTAGGGACCTGAAAAACAGTAGGATGAGAAGGGAAGTTTTCTTGCCACTCTACAGGAGCGACTAATATGTTCTACCTTTGGTCAGCTTTGAGTGAGGCCAGCCCCTAAATCCCCAACCATGTGGCCCTCCCTACCCCAGAGCCTCCTACAAGGCCTCTGGCCTGGCCTGATGCCTAGGAACCAGGCATCAGGCCAGCAGGAAAAGGTACAACCAAAACCCTCACCCCGTCCACCCTCTTTCCTTAAAGGACTAGTGAAAGCAGATGAATCTGTGCCAGTCCTGTTCTAACTCAGCTTGGGCTGGGGAGCTAATTCTGCTGATAAATAAATTAGGGTAAATCATTAGGGTAATTAAACATTCTTCCTGCCTTTGGTGAGGAAATTGAAATAGATGAGTTCTAAGTTCTCCTCTAGTTGTAAAATTCTGCTTTAAAAGACCAATATTTACCTTCTGCTTCTTGTTTTATCTTCCTCTTTTGCATTTCTATGAGGCTAAATCTGTTCTGAGAGAAAACATGATGATCAGTAACAATTACAACTATTTCCAAATCCTTATTCATTCCTTTTTACTTTAAATCTTACCTACCCAATGAGATGGTAACTTTTTGAAGGAAAGGAATTCTACCCTGTTTAAGAATCCTTTGACTCTTCCACAGTACCTAACTTAGGGTCTTGCATGCAGCTGGCGATATATTTTATTGACTGTTTTAGATAACGTTCAAGAGATAATTCCTAATAAAAACTCTTAGAAGTAGGAAAAGAAAATAAAAGTATCTAACAGAAACCTAAGCATTGTTTTAAAGTCAAGAACAAGAGTAGGATGCCCATCATTACTGCTACTATTGATCATTGTGGAGGAGGTCTTAATCAGTACAATAAGAAAAACGAAGTATTGGAAAGGAAGAGACAAACATATTTGCATGTGAAATGAGGGACCTAAAAAGACCAAAAGAATCAACCGAAACTTTTTTGGAAGTAACATGAGTAAGATGGCTCCATACATAAGCCTCAATAGCCTTCCCATATAACACAAATAACTAACTAAAAACAGAAGAAACATCCCATTTACTATATCAATAAAAATGCATAAACTACCTAGGAATAAACTTCACCAAAAATTTGTAAGACCTATGTGATGAAAATATTAAAACTTTTCTGAAGGACATTAAGAAGTACTTACATGGCAAGAGATACCATGCTCCTAGAATGTTGTAAAGAGGTCAATTCTCCTCAAATTAACCTAAAAATTCAACACAATCCATTTATATCCAAAATAATTTTTAAATAAAACCGGGCCAGCTGACATTTGGTAGAGAATATATGTAAGAATAGTTATGAAAAGTATGAAAAAGGAGGTCAAGGAGTAGGACCTTGCCCTACCACATATAAAATATATTATAGAGCAACTGGAATTAAGCAGTGTGATATTGGTACCGGTACAGGACAAGATAACTGGATGACAGAATAAAGTCCAGATGAAGACAGTATATTAGACCAGGGAAGAAGGAATAAACCATTAGTGAAAGATTCGAAAACAATTAGATCTTCATGTAGGTGGAAAAAGTTAGATCCCCTACTTCAACCACACTAAAAAACAAATACAACAAATTCTAGACAGATTATAAAAGTACTTGAAGAAAATATTAGAGAGCTTGTCATATAAGTGGGGAGAGGAAATAACGGTTAGGACTCCTCGCTTTCACTGCCGAGGGTACAGGTTCAATCCCTACTTGGGGAACTAAGATTCCACAGGCCAAACAAAACAAATCAAAACGAAACAAATGCAAGGTTAAACTACATAGAAGTTAAAAACAATAAAAAGGGGACTTTACAGAAATTCTAAAAAAGCAAAAGGCCATATGCCACCTGGAGATGGAGAGGGTACAGTCTGGGCAACGGGCAATGACTAGCAAGCTGACCCCATGCTAGTCCCCAGCCTCCTAGGCTCAGAAATCATACTCTTCCTCACCAAGAGAGGACTCAGGTCTTCCTGTGGTGGCAGTCTCACTCTATCAATATCACAGGATGGATCAAAAATCAGAAAGCCAAATTATTACTTGACAATGAGAAATACATCTGTTCTACACAGAGGGCATCTGTGTCTACACAAAAGAGAATTACCTTCTGTGGAGACGGGCTTCCGTGGCACACTAAAGCACAATCACACAATCGAAGGCTACTAGGTGAGAACAGAATTAGAAAAGGAATCAGCTGAATGCAGAATTTAATGGGAAGGCCTGAGGTAGCTGGATGCATCCATCTCAACAGGCACAGCCTGGCTAGTGGGCCTGACTCTTCAGTTAAGCTGCCTAAGGTGCCATCTCTACTCTCGGGCAATGTGAGGATGGGCACTGCCCATGCTGACCCCTCCTCACCTTTTCTATGCTTTCACCACTGACCAACCCTCCTGCAGATACACACATTTCTCTTTAGAAGTTAGTACATCATGTCAGGTTTTATTCAAGTCTGATAGGCCAGGAAGCCATTGGTCCTTACACATCTCTGCTCAGCTCCATGATGTGCTAACCTTGGTGTTTCTC
>NC_041227.1:111585178-111592955 GCF_002837175.3 Physeter macrocephalus
TATGGAGAAAGATATCTGAACTTGAGTTGGCTTTTGAGAGATTCATAGGACTTCCACAGGCAAAGCAAAATAAAGGAATTTTAGATGGGCAAAGGCACAGACAAAAGTAGGAATGGGTATGGTGTAACTAGCGTATAGTGAGGAGCTGCTTGGGCTGGAATGGAGGGCTGCCATTACAAGAGAAAAGGTAAACAAAGTAGGTTGGATTCATAGGGTAGAATCAAGATTGTCAGCTTATTAAAATCACTCTTTTAATGTTAGCAACTGCCTGTTGGGAAAAGTAATAAACCGTTATGGAACTGAACAAAAGGTAAACAGGCTAGCTCCAGGAAGAGGCTACTATAAATATGACACACTTTAGAGTAACCTGCTGCAGGATTGTACTTGCAGTGTTTTAATGGAACATATCTACACAATTCTTAACACACTGGAGAAGAAAGCTGCTAAGTAAACCTAAGGAATTGATGAGATCACACTTTTATCTTTTAGGCATGTCCTTTTAGCCCTCCCAGGGTGACTGATAGCTCCATGAGTATGGAGATCCTATATCTCTCATCACTTCAGCCAACAAGGAAAGAAATCAACAGTAGAATGAGAGTGACTGGTGAGTACATCAAATCAGCATAGTGTTTTGAGTTGAAGAAATTTTACTATCATGTCAACTCTGGCCTTCTTATAAACTTAACTTGTCAAAATTGTCCAATGGCTTCTTATCATGGATCTAATTCCACAGAGATCTCCTTGGAGTGGAGTTCCTTTAAAAATCCTGTGGGGACTTCCCTGGTGGCCCAGTGATTAAGAATCTGCCTGCCAGTGCAGGAGACATGGGTTCGATCCCTGGTCTGGGAAGGTCCCACATGCTGCGGAGCAACTAAGTCCGTGCACCACAACTCCTGAGCCCGCCTGCCTACAGCCCGTACTCCACAACAAGAGAAGCGACCGCAATGAGAAGCCCGCGCACCGCAATGAAGACCCAATGCAGCCAAAAAAACAAAAAGAAAAAAAAATCCTGGGAATATAATTTTCAGTAAAAGCACAAAGTGTATCTCAGTCCTCATGACTAAAGAGAAGAATCAAGTAGTAGTAGGTGGAAAGGTGGCTTTGATTCTCAGTTTGTGGGTTCTGAATCTGAATTAATTATTGTCCTTACCTCAATGAGACAGAGAATTGTAACCAAAATCGTCACTACTACAGTTACAGATATTGCCCAGATGAGTTTGTTGTTATAGCCATATCCTGGAACTTCTTTTGTGAGCTAAAAAAATAAATAACAATTTTTTAAAAACAAGGAGATAGAGGGGATGAAAGCTAACTATTCTTAAACCTATTCTAAACAATAGCTAACTATTCTTAAACTACTATAAAACCCAATCCTTTCAGGAGAGTAGCTTCCATAAGAACAAGCCAAATTTAATGTTATTCATCTTATCATTAGCATTTTCTTCTGCAATTTATTTCTCTTGTGTTATGTCCTTTTCTCGTCTACCCTAGGAATAGTGGCAAACTCTCTAAATGAGCAAAGTGGGAGATCACTGTCTTAGCCAGTTTCATGGCTGAAGATAAGATACAGACTAGGAGCCCGTGGTATTCCTGCTTGGGCACGTCAATGGCATGTCCTAGACTGAGTAACAGTCCAGGTCCCATGTCTCAGGGGTCATCCTCACCTCACTTGACTCCTGCTCTTTCTGCTCACTCTGGGCTTCTGTGCTCTCACTGGTATAGTTGTCAGTTTTCCACTGGTCCGTATCCCATTTCGCTTTGGACACCTTTACTTCTTGCTGTTTGCTGAGAAGCTTCATCAGGAGGCCTGTTCTAGAGAGGAGGTTGGCACAGGCCAGCTGCACGTGGGTCTCCGAGCAGTCCATTTTCGAAGCCTGGATAACATGAGAAATAAGCATTCGCACGTCATTGTTGGGGATGAGGGAACGTAGCTGCTGGTTTAGCTGACTTTCAACTTGATCACCCGGGGATGTGAGCCCTGGGAAAGTGAAGCCTGTGGGCTTAGAGGAGAATTCAGTGCCCGTGTTGTGGTGCTCCCATTGTGTTTCGCTGGTGTGTTGAACAGTTGGCATACTGCTGTCTGCAACAACAGTAGAGTGTGCAGTGCAGTCATTCCTATGGGTAGTGTTTCCAGGTCCGGTTCCTCCTGGCAGAGTGGAGTTTCCTGTAGAAATAATTTCTTCAGAAACATTTTGTGCAGTATTGTTTTCTGAAGTAGTGTTTTCTGTAGAAGGGTCTGAAAGAGAAAATAATTCTGGAAAAGGATGTTCCTGAGAAGTCACTTCTCCTGAAGATGAAACAGCCTCTCGTGGAGGGGAATTTATGAGACTCCTCACTACAGAGAACGGAGGGCTTGCAAGCATCATTCTATTGAGTGAACTTTTCTTTCTGAACTTTCGACTCCTTTTGACTTTGGGTTTTCTGTGGACCCGATGAGACCTAATTTTATGGAAGATGTATTTTTTCCCAGAATGTCAGATTAGTTCAAAGGCCTTAATATTTCTAACTCTAGCCTTTGCATCTTCTAAAACACGAATAGTGTTGGATAAGTCTTTTGATTTATTTTTAACCCCAGATGGGGATTTTGGAGGGATGGAGGCAGAAGGCCTGCCCTTGAAGTACTGTTTCAGGGAAGAGGAGCCTGCTGCCTTGGGTTCCTTTATGAATGAAGACTCTGCATTGGAGGACTTTCCCACCAGCTTCCTGGGCCTCGGCACCATGAGAAGCTGTTTCAGCTTTCTTGGGGATGGCCTCCTGAGCTTTCTTTCTTCGGCAGTGTTCGCCACAGATGGCTGGGCATTCTGTTTCCTCTCATCAACAGTTTCCTCTGTTTCCTCTGTTTCGCTCTCATCTCCCACTGCTTTGAGGGGCATTTTCTGTATGCCCCTTGGGCCTTGAGGATCCTGTTCACTCTCAACCGCTTTTCCTCTGTACTCTCAATCTTTGCTAGGCTGTCCTTCTGTGGTTGGGTAGTTTCCAATTTCTTTTGAAAGATGTAGTGTTTAAACATGGCACTTAAAAGGTTGGAATGTGTACGCGTGGCAGGTTTCTCTTCCTTTTAAACCTCATCAATTTTTTCTTGAGTTTCTGCGTCTAACAGATTTTCAAGAAAATGGAGTTTCCTCAATTTATTTTTGTTAGTTGAATTGTTGCGTACAGGTTTAACAGGAGGGCTCCTTGTATTGTTTTTCAAAAGGCCCAGCGGCATATCTCCATCTTGTGTATTTGAAAAAAGAAGTTGAATGAATGGTAATAATGTTGATTCCACACCTCCTAGATTTCCCTCTGAGATATAAGGCAGTATGTAATTTAGTGCACTGATAATATCACTGTTATTATTAAAGTCCAGCTGCTCATTCATGAAGCCTGACAAGCTGACAGCACCTTTATCTGAGGATGCCCTCTCTGACTCAGTAGTCAGCGCGGTGCTGTTGTTCTTCTTCCGGGCTTCTGACACCTTCATCAACGATCTTCCTGCATTCCCTGTAGATGTTTCTTCATCTGTCAAAAAAGAAGGGACTGTTTTTGATCATTGAAGACTGATGGGACAGCTTTTTGTCAGTCCACAGCCAAATAAATGAGGAATCAGTCAACGTTTGAATGCCACGTAGGAGAAAAAGAAACCCACACTTAAGCCTATGACTGGCAACAACAAAATGTGAAAAAGATCTCTCTTGAAAAAGTGGCTATCTACTCAGAAAATTCGGTAGCGTGAAATATAGTAACTATATTCAGGATTACTCCACTGGTTCCCAGGGGCCATTGCTCAAGAAAAGCCAAGGCTGGAAGACAAATATTCCCCTACTCAGCTGGGCTCTCTGCAGATCTACTGTGACTCCTCACATTCATATACCCAATCCTGTCCTGCCTCAGAGGCAGAGGAGTGTGAGGCTTCCTCTCTCCACCTCTGCAGTGTGCTTGTGTTCTTGCTGCTGTCACAGATGACCACGACAACAACCGCCGCTAACAGGTCGTCATCGCGACATGTCCTTCTCCACCCACCCACCGAGTCCCTTGCTCAGTCCCTGCTTCCATATATCCCAGCCCCCATAACAGAAGGCTCTATACAGAAAAAAACACTATGTCCGCCCTGGCTCTTTGCTAAAATTTGGGCAGGGATCTGCAGTATAAGTTAAGAGATTTGCCAGATTGTATGCCAATGTAGAATGTTCAACAAATCAATGGAATAATACTTGAGGTCCTAAGATGCAGAAGGGACAAAGCAACTTCTGTCCGATGATTACTTTGCTTTCATTTCATTTTACTTCTAATATTTCCAGCTTTATTGGGGAACCATCCAAAGCTTCTGACTGTGTGAAGGTAATGTGTACCATTGTGTAGCTGGGCTTCTCTTCCAAAAGGATTAAAAGTATTTTTGGTGAGCGTCAAAGGAGGAGGGAAGGGTCATGAGAAAGGAGGAGTAAGGGCTTGCAGAGAGCCCCAAACTGGGGACAGGAGACTGGGGCACCAGGGTCATAGCACCTAACACCTCTGATCTTGTTTTTCCCTCACCTGGAAAAGGAGATTAAAAATGCCTTTTCTGGCCACTTCTGGGGGAGAAGGGAGGAATATAATTAGTAAATAAATTGTTTGGGCGAGTTCTCTGGTGGTCTAGTGGTTAGGACACGGCACTTTCGCTGCTTTGCCCCGGGTTCAATCCCTAGTTGGGGAACTAAGATCCCACTAGCTGTGTGGCACGGACAAAAAAAATAAAAATTGTGTTGAAAAATCAGCAATATTGTCTTTATATAAGTAGCAAAGTGTTATTATTTATGATGTGCTCTAGATCACTGAAAGAGACCTGTATTCAAGCTCCCTGGGCATGAAAGCACATTTTGGAAGTCTTCAAGTTACTGCCAATAAATCTAATATATAGAAAAATAGTTGAAAGCCCCTGAGTGTTTGATGGATAGAAAAGCTTGAGATTCAGAGCAAGTTCAGAGCTGGACTGTCTAAGAATAAACTAGCTCTCCCATCCATTAGAAGGGCTAGGTAGCAGCATCTGGTTATGGAACCAGAAACTCTCAGTCTCCAAATAGGACATAAAACAGCATCACTTGTACTCTTTATAAAATTGCAGAAACAAACAAAATAAACAGAAATATATTTACACCTGTCCTGTAAGACAAAGTGTACTTGAGACCTAATGTATATAACATCGGTTTACAAACTGCGATGCACTATATGAATAAGTTCTGATTTGCGGAGAGCACAGTATAGGATATGTGGCCATTAATGTTAATTTCCTTCCCCCTTCCATTCCTTTCTCTTGCTCCTTTACTTATGTGGATCAGTTACACTATTAAGCTAACAATGTAACTGAGCTATTATTACCTTAATAGTGTAACCAAGAATCTGATTTTTAGCATTGTGGTAGTTCTGAGAAACTTAGGGAGCTGGAACTCTTAATGAATGAATTAAAATAATGCAATTACATCATTAATTTTAAAATTTATCATCATTGATTAAAAATAAAAATTAAAAAATTAAATTAAATATTAAAAATTAATTATCCCGCAATTGAGGCTTGCCACAATGTGAGACGTATGTCAGGCATTCACTGTCACAACGCAGCTTGACTCTCTTACAGACTACATCAATAGTATTTTTCAATTGGCAGAAGCAGCAGGCCATATGGCTAGGTAAGATCCTCTAAATGGAAACACAGGTAATTAATTTCGTGGTAAAAGAGTTACTTGAGTAGGTAGAAGAGGTAGGCCAAGGCCACCACTGACCAGTGCAAAAAGGAGTTCTTGGGGCATATGGACTGGAGAACTGGATAGGGGCCGGTTGGCCAATTGCTGCTCTTGACTGTTGTAAATAAATATAGAGGAGGAGAGAGGTGCCCAGCAGAAGGACTAGGATGGCAGTAGGTATGGTATGCCTAGAATAAAGGGAATAGGGATTAGAATTGGGTGACACTGATCTGTAGTTTAATTCAGAAGTATCTCCTTCCAACCCGAAAGCCTCACTTTGGCTTGAGAGTACACAGGAAGAAGGCAGACTTCTAAGAAGACTCTGAATAAGACCGCACCTTCTCGAGTCCCTTTCTGAGTTCCTATTTGTGAGTAGTAATATATTAGAAATTATTCTAGTAATAAAAAAGCAACGTGTGGTTAAACAATAACAGAGATGGCATTGGCCAAATCTGGACAAAAGGAACATTCCAAAGAATAACATTACCATTATAATAAGGTACAACATAATTAATTTTTAAAAAAGCACATGAGTTCATAATGATATTCAAAATGAAAAGGGGGAGAGCTCTTCTTTATAGAAAAATGTCAGCTAATAAATGCAATAGGAATGATAGAATTAAGAAAGTGTCATTTTGCAACTATTAATGTAATAATCAATTCAGACAAGGATTAGCATTGATGAACACTTGGGTGAAGAGTTGTTTGAAAGTAGGATATTCACTGATCCAGAATTTTCACCCCACATATTATTTATCAATTACCAAGGGGAAAAATAACTTTACAATGGAGAGATATGGAAGATACCACCTTAATCAAGTGATCGTCTGCCCATTTCTGGATTGAGTTTTTTGATATTGAGCTGCATGAGCTGCTTGTATGTTTTGGAGATTAATCCTCTGTCCGTTGCTTCATCTGCAAATATTTTCTCCCATTTTAAGGGTTGCCGTTTGTCTTGTTTATGGTTTCCTTAGCTGTGCAAAAGCATTTAAGTTTCATTAGCTCTTAGAGTTTTATAGTGTCTGGCCTTATATTGAGGTCTTTAATCCATTATCAGTTTATTTTTGTGTATGGTGTTAGGGAGTGTTGTAATTTCATTCTTGTACATGTAGCTGTCCAGTTTATTTTGCAACTATTAATGTAATAATCAATTCAGACAAGGATTAGCATTGATGAACACTTGGGTGAAGAGTTGTTTGAAAGTAGGATATTCACTGATCCAGAATTTTCACCCCACATATTATTTATCAATTACCAGGGGGAAAAATAACTTTACAATGGAGAGATATGGAAGATACCACCTTAATCAAGTGATCGTCTGCCCATTTCTGGATTGAGTTTTTTGATATTGAGCTGCATGAGCTGCTTGTATGTTTTGGAGATTAATCCTCTGTCCGTTGCTTCATCTGCAAATATTTTCTCCCATTTTAAGGGTTGCCGTTTGTCTTGTTTATGGTTTCCTTAGCTGTGCAAAAGCATTTAAGTTTCATTAGGTCCCATTTGTTTATTTTTGTTTTTATTTCCATTTCTCTAGGAGATGGGTCAAAAAGGATCTTGGTGTGATTTATGTCATAGAGTGTTCTCCCTATGTTTTCCTCTTAGAGTTTTATAGGGTCTGGCCTTACATTGAGGTCTTTAATCCATTATGAGTTTATTTTTGTGTATGGTGTTAGGGAGTGTTGTAATTTCATTCTTGTACATGTAGCTGTCCAGTTTTCCTAGCACCACTATTGAAGAGGCTGTCTTTTCTCCATTGTGTATTCTTGCCTCCTTTATCAAAAATAAGGTGACCATATGTGTGTGTGTTTATCTCTGAGCTTTCTATCCTGTTGCATTGATCTATAAGTCTGTTTTTGTGCCAGTACCATACTATCTTGATTACTGTAGCTTTGTAATATAGTCTGAAGTCAGGGAGCCTGATTCCTCCGGCTCTGTATTTCTTTCTCAAGCTTGCTTTGGCTATTCGGGGTCTTTTGTGTTTCCATACATATGGTGAATTTTTTTGTTCTAATTCTGTGAAAAATGCCATTGGTAGCTTGATAGAGATTGCTTTGAATCTGTAGATTGCTTTGGGTAGTAGC
>NC_041227.1:111593346-111594912 GCF_002837175.3 Physeter macrocephalus
CTCTAGTAGTTTTCTGGTAGCATCTTTAGGATTACCTATGTATAGTATCATGTCATCTGCCAACTGTGACAGTTTTACTTCTTCTTTTCCAATTTGGATTCCTTTTATTTCTTTTTCCTCTCTGATTGCAGTGGCTAGGACATCCAAAACTCTTTTGAATAAGAGTGGTGAGAGTGGGCAACCTTGTGTTGTTCCTGATCGGAGAGGAAATGTTTTCAGTTTGTCACCATTGAGAACGATGTTGGCTGTGGGTTTGTTATATATGGTCTTTATTATGTTGACCTAAGTTCCCTCTATGCCTACTTTCTGGAGGGTTTTTATCATAAATGGGTGTTGAATTTTGTTGAAAGCTTTTTCTGCATCTATTGAGATGAAAATATGGTTTTTCTCCTTCAATGTTTTAATATGGTTTATCACATTGATTGGTTTTCATATATTGAAGAATCTTTGCATTCCTGGGATAAACCCCACTTGATCATGGTGTATGATCCTTTTAATGTGCTGCTGGATTCTGTTTGCTAGTCTTTTGTTGAGGATTTTGGCATCTATGGTCATAGGTGATATTGGCCTGTAGTTTTGTTTTTTTGTGACATCTTTGTCTGGTTTTGGTATCAGGGTGATGGTGGCTTCGTAGAATGAATTTGGGAGTGTTCCTCCCTCTGCTGTATTTTGGAAGTTTGATAAGGATAGGTGTTAGCTCTTCTCTAAATGTTTGATAGAATATTTTTAATTTTTTAAGTATAGTTGACATACCATGTTTTGCTAATTTCTGCTGTACAGTGAAATGACCCAGTTATACACATATATACATTCTTTTTTTATATTCTTTTCCATTATCCTTTATCCCCGGAGATTAGATATAGTTTCCTGTGCTATACAGTAGGACCTTGTTGTTTATCCATTCTGAATGTAATAGTTTGCATCTACTAACCCCAAACTCCCAGTCCATCCCTCTCTCTCTCCCCCCACCCCCTTGGCAACCACAAGTGTGTTCTCTTTTACTGTGAGTCTGTTTATGTTTTGTAGATAGGTTCATTTTTGCCATGGTAGTTCTACTTTTAGTTTTCTGAGGAACCTCCATACTGTTTTCCATAGTAGCTACACCAATATACATTCCCACCAACAGTGTAGGAGGGTTCCTGGGGCAGCTAGTTTAAATAGAGGTTACCTGGTTGTTGCAGAGATAACCACATGCAAAGGAGAATTTACTGTTTTATCATTTTAATACCAATCCATTAAGATATATTTATTGCATATTCACAGTGTTTCATAGCCTTTAGTCATTGGGAGAAAGGATAAAAATGAATATCAAAAAGGTGACTACCTGACTGTATTCTAAGGGTTTTTTATTATTATTATTATTTTTTTTTGTGGTATGGCGGGCCTCCCTCTGCTGCGGCCTCCCCCGCTGCGGAGCACAGGCTCCGGACGCGCAGGCCCAGCGGCCACGGCCCACGGGCCCAGCCGCTCCGCGGCACGCGGGATCCCCCCAGACCGGGGCGCGAACCCGGCCCCCCTGCATCGGCAGGCGGACGCGCAACCACTGCGCCACCAGGGAAGCCCCTC
>NC_041227.1:111595582-111597537 GCF_002837175.3 Physeter macrocephalus
TGATTGTGATGAGTTCAGGAAGATCAAGCCAAAGAATTCAAAGCAACCAGAGCGAGAAGAAAAGCGGGCTTTGGATCTGGTGTTGCTGTGCCAGGAGAACTTGGTTTCCATGACTGTGGAGGGACCACCCCCCAAAGGTACTGGCATTGCTTGGATATCACTTGCTGGAGCTGGAGGAGGCCCTGCGGTTGGCAGAGCAGCTGGCAGAGGTGTTCCACCTGGTGTTCCAATTCCCCAGGCTCCTGCTGGATTAGCAGGCCCTGTCTGAGAGGTTGCCGGGGGAGGCATCCGAACAGGTAATGACCCTACAGGGAAGAGGCACTGTAGCAACTGCTGCAGGTGCTGCTACTGCCAGTACTGCTGGAGCCCCAACTCAGTATCCACCAGGACAGGGGACTGCCCCCACACCTGTTGGTTGAGCAGCCCTACCTCCCGGAATTATGGCTCCTGTACCTGCTATGGGACCACACATGGGCCCACCAATTAGGCTTCCCCTACTTGAGGGACTTCAATAGGCATGCCCCCTCCAGGAATGAGACCCCCTCCACCAGGAATAAGAGGTCCACCTCCACCATGAGTGTGGCCACCAAGACCCTAGGATACTATTGATCCTTCTTAGTCACTTTTTTCCTGCAGTGCGTCTTGTGGAATGTGTGTAGTGTTTGTGAGCTTTTGTCCCCTCTGCTGCATTAATATTAGCTAATAAATGCATAGAGCAATAAAGAAAAGTGCGTTCAAAAGGAGGTAGATGAACTTCATCTAGAAATTTCAGAGATTATTTGGGGATTGAGACAACTATCAAGAGGAAAGGTGTGAACCCAAATAGAGAACCAACACTGGCAAAATTAAGGCAAAGTAGGTCAGAGGAGACAGATAGTACTAGATAACAACTCATAGATAACATTTATGAACCATAGACTACATCCCAGGCACTCTTCTAATCACTCTACTTGTATTAACTCAGTGAATCCTTTCAACAACTTGATGTGATAGATACTTACATTATTCCCCAATGTCTTACCTCGTATCATCCCAAAAGGAGACCTGGGGACCAGGATTTGGATTCAATCCCAGGGCAGTGATATCAGGTGCTCTGTCTTCTATGAGAGAGTGGAGAAGTCAGTCAAGGAAGGGAGGAAAACCAAACAAGTTCTGTTAATTAGTGGTGTCTGCCATGGGCAACCAGGGCTCCAAATGCCACTGGAAATGCTGTATAGAATATGCCTCAGCATTGTTCCACTGAAGGACAGGGTAGCGTTAGATTTTACCCGCCAGCTCCTACCCTTCATTACTTGAGGATTGCTTCTGAGGCATTAATTCCCAGGCACTGTCATGTTATCATATTCCAAAACATCATCAGGAAGAGAAGCAGTCTTTGGTATATAAGGAGCTGCAGATGGTGTCAGAGCAATGACAGCATCTGCTTCACTGAGTTTGCATATGAGGAACATGGGACACAAAATTAACATCATTCAGTTTGGATTTATTCTAGAAATAATGACCATTGACTGAAGCTAGGTTTCTATATTCTGCCTGTGTTTACATGGGTAACTCAGTACAGCTAAAGCTGATGAAACAGACAAGAATAGAAAAGACATCTTACACATGAAATCCATAGCTAACAGTGAGACACAGTTCATTGGTTCATTCATTTATTCAATCATTTGTACTTTCATCCAAAAATTTATTAAGTGCCAGGGTTGAGTTTAGTAGTGTTTTATGCACTGGGGATGGGGTGGGGAGAGGGGTATAAGGAGAACAATTATGACAAGATTTCTGTTGTCATGCAGCTGACATGTTATTGGAGAGACAAAATAAATAATTTCAAATGATAATGAATACGTTGAATAAAATAGACATCTACGTGACTAATTACAATGCTAATAGTTACTCAGAGCACCAGCAACTTGGCCATAATTGCCAAAGAAAAAGGGAACATCCACTTCTTACCAGAA
>NC_041227.1:111599268-111600253 GCF_002837175.3 Physeter macrocephalus
TACTGTGTTACTGTCGATTTCCTCTTTTATAGCTGTTAGCAGTTGCCTTATGTATTGAGGTGCTCCTATGTTGGGTGAATATATATTTTTAATTGTTATATCTTCTTCTTGGATTGATCCCTTGATCATTATGTAGTGTCCTTCCTTGTCTCTTGTAACATTCTTTATTTTTAAGTCTATTTTATCTGATATGAGTATTGTTACTCCAACGTTCTTTTTTTTTTTTTTTGGGGGGGGGTGGGTACACGGGCCTCTCACTGTTGTGGCCTCTCCCGTTGCAGAGCACAGGCTCCAGACGCGCAGGCTCAGCGGCCATGGCTCATGCACTTAGCCACTCCGCGGCATGTGGGATCTTCCCAGACTGGGGCACGAACCCATGTCCCCTGCATCGACAGGTGGACTCTCAACCACTGCGCCACCATGGAAGCCCTCCAGCATTCTTTTGATTTCCATTTGCATGGAATATCTTTTTCTATCCTGTTACTTTCAGTCTGTATGTGTCCCTAGCTCTGAAGTGGGTCTCTTGTAGACAGCATACATATGGGTCTTGTTTTTGTATCCATTCAGCAAGCCTGTGTCTTTTGGTTGGATCATTTAATCCATTCATGTTTAAGTTCTTATGACCTTTTTCTTAATTGTGTTGGGTTTGTTTTTGTAGGTCCTTTTTTTCTCTTGTGTTTCCTACTTAGCGAAGTTCCTTTAGCATTTGTTGTAGAGCTGATTTGGTGGTGCTGAATCCTTTAGCTTTTGCCTGTCTGTAAAGCTTTTGATTTCTCCATTGAATCTGAATGAGATCCCTGCTGGATAGAGCAATCTTGGTTTTAGGTTTTTCCCTTTCATCACTTTTTTTTTTTTCGGTATGTGGGCCTCTCACTGTTGTGGCCTCTCCCGTTGTGGAGCGCAGGCTCCGGACGCACAGGCTCAGCGGCCTTGATCACGGGCCCAGCCGCTCCGCGGCATGTGGGATCTTCCCGGACCAGGGCAC
>NC_041227.1:111600753-111606440 GCF_002837175.3 Physeter macrocephalus
AGTGTTCCTCCCTCTGCTGTATTTTGGAAGTTTGATAAGGATAGGTGTTAGCTCTTCTCTAAATGTTTGATAGAATATTTTTAATTTTTTAAGTATAGTTGACATACCATGTTTTGCTAATTTCTGCTGTACAGTGAAATGACCCAGTTATACACATATATACATTCTTTTTTTATATTCTTTTCCATTATCCTTCATCCCAGGAGATTAGATATAGTTTCCTGTGCTATACAGTAGGACCTTGTTGTTTATCCATTCTGAATGTAATAGTTTGCATCTACTAACCCCAAACTCCCAGTCCATCCCTCTCTCTCTCCCCCCACCCCCTTGGCAACCACAAGTGTGTTCTCTTTTACTGTGAGTCTGTTTATGTTTTGTAGATAGGTTCATTTTTGCCATATTTTACATTCCACATATAAGTGATATCACATGTTATTTGTCTTTCTCTTTCTGACTTGCTTCACTTAGCATGATAATTTCTAGTTGCATCCATGTTGCTGCAAATGGCATTATTTCCTTATTTTTTTATGGCTGAGTCTTATTCCATTGTATATATATATACCACATCTTCTTTATCCATTCATCTGTCGATGGATACGTAGGTTGTTTCCATGTTTTGGCTATTGGGAATAGTGCTGTTATAAACATAGGGGTGCATGTATCTTTTTGAATTATAGTTTTGTCTGGGTATATGCCCAGGAATGGGATTGCTGGATCACATGGTAGTTCTACTTTTAGTTTTCTGAGGAACCTCCATACTGTTTTCCATAGTAGCTACACCAATATACATTCCCACCAACAGTGTAGGAGGGTTCTTGGGGCAGCTAGTTGAAATAGAGATTATCTGGTTGTTGCAGAGATATCCACATGCAAAAGAGAATTTACTGTTTTATAATTTTAATACCAATCCATTAAGATATATTTATTGCATATTCACAGTGTTTCATAGCCTTTAGTCATTGGGAGAAAGGATAAAAATGAATATCAAAAAGGTGACTACCTGACTGTATTCTAAGGGTTTTTTATATAGTGAAGTCATAGCTCATAACACATTAAGGGAATTGACACAGCTGCTTTGTAAAGTCAGACATTCTGGAATTGTTCTAGAATAAATCTTATGTGAAAATTAACTGAAGAAATTCAGAGCACTGACACCAGTAAGAAAGGAGAATGAGCTTTCTAGCAACATACTTGGTCAGTTGGATCTACTATAATTGTTCTTCAATGCTCACCTAGCACTTGCTTTAGCAATATATTTCTCCAGGGGGAACATCGCCAAACAGGAAAACCTGAGTCTCCTCAGCTATTTCTCAGCAGTGATGTAAGTCTTTTAAATCAGATCGGTTGAGTTTCACGTTCCTACCTCTGAAGCTGTTGGGGATGGCCTAGAGGAAGGCAAGTTGAAAGGCAGCTAACAAAAGTGGGTTCGGGGGGTTTGGCCACACATGTGCAGCCTGAGCCGGAGTGACTGGATGGCGCTGCCGTGGCAGGAGCAGCGCAGAACGGGGCGGCCGCTGGAGATGCCTGACCGGTTCTGTTCTGCTCTGAGGCCAGCGGTGTGATGGAGCGGGCCAGGGACCATTCACACCTGAGGTGGACTGTGGAACAGCATGTACCAGAGGTAGAAGTCCAAGTCAAACATAGAAGAATAGCCTCACTGAGCAACCAGGAGTGTCACCTGTACCCGAGGCGATCTCAGCAGCAGCAGCAAGTCCCTGTGGTGGATTTCCATGCAGAACTGAGACAGGCATTCTTAGCTGAGATACCAAGAGGTGGTTAAAGCAGTATTGGAACACCCAGGTAGCTGATTTCAAGAGAAAACAAACAAACAAAATAAAAACAGGCTCTATCTACTGTTTGAAGCTTCTGCTCCAGCTTGTATTGTTTGGTGGAGAACCTACGACATACCTTAATCTGTAGCCTTCCCTTAGGTCTTAAGGATCCCGATACTTTCCTGTGGACATCGGATTTGGTGGAGCAGCAATCATGACTGTGGGAAAGAGCAGCAAGATGCTGCAGCACATTGACTCCAGGATGACATGTGTCCTGCAAGATGATTGGATCTTCACTGGCACCTTTAAGGCTTTTGACAAGCATATGAACTTGATGCTCTGTGATTGTGATGAGTTCAGGAAGATCAAGCCAAAGAATTCAAAGCAACCAGAGCGTGAAGAAAATCAGGCTTTGGATCTGGTGTTGCTGTGCCGGGAGAACTTGGTTTCCATGACTGTGGAGGGACCACCCCCCAAAGATACTGGCATTGCTTGGATATCACTTGCCGGAGCTGGAGGAGGCCCTGCGGTTGGCAGAGCAGCTGGCAGAGATGCTCCACCTGGTGTTCCAATTTCCCAGGCTCCTGCTGGATTAGCAGGCCCTGTCTGAGAGGTTGCCGGGGGAGGCATCCGAACAGGTAATGACCCTACAGGGAAGAAGTGATGTAAGTCTTTTAAATCAGATCGGTTGAGTTTCACGTTCCTACCTCTGAAGCTGTTGGGGATGGCCTAGAGGAAGGCAAGTTGAAAGGCAGCTAACAAAAGTGGGTTCGGGGGGTTTGGCCACACATGTGCAGCCTGAGCCGGAGTGACTGGATGGCGCTGCCGTGGCAGGAGCAGCGCAGAACGGGGCGGCCGCTGGAGATGCCTGACCGGTTCTGTTCTGCTCTGAGGCCAGCGGTGTGATGGAGCGGGCCAGGGACCATTCACACCTGAGGTGGACTGTGGAACAGCATGTACCAGAGGTAGAAGTCCAAGTCAAACATAGAAGAATAGCCTCACTGAGCAACCAGGAGTGTCACCTGTACCCGAGGCGATCTCAGCAGCAGCAGCAAGTCCCTGTGGTGGATTTCCATGCAGAACTGAGACAGGCATTCTTAGCTGAGATACCAAGAGGTGGTTAAAGCAGTATTGGAACACCCAGGTAGCTGATTTCAAGAGAAAACAAACAAACAAAATAAAAACAGGCTCTATCTACTGTTTGAAGCTTCTGCTCCAGCTTGTATTGTTTGGTGGAGAACCTACGACATACCTTAATCTGTAGCCTTCCCTTAGGTCTTAAGGATCCCGATACTTTCCTGTGGACATCGGATTTGGTGGAGCAGCAATCATGACTGTGGGAAAGAGCAGCAAGATGCTGCAGCACATTGACTCCAGGATGACATGTGTCCTGCAAGATGATTGGATCTTCACTGGCACCTTTAAGGCTTTTGACAAGCATATGAACTTGATGCTCTGTGATTGTGATGAGTTCAGGAAGATCAAGCCAAAGAATTCGAAGCAGCCAGAGCATTTTGTTTTTATCATGTTATCATATTCCAAAACATCATCAGGAAGAGAAGCAGTCTTTGGTATATAAGGAGCTGCAGATGGTGTCAGAGCAATGACAGCATCTGCTTCACTGAGTTTGCATATGAGGAACATGGGACACAAAATTAACATCATTCAGTTTGGATTTATTCTAGAAATAATGACCATTGACTGAAGCTAGGTTTCTATATTCTGCCTGTGTTTACATGGGTAACTCAGTACAGCTAAAGCTGATGAAACAGACAAGAATAGAAAAGACATCTCACACATGGAATCCATAGCTAACAGTAAGACACAGTTCATTGGTTCGTTCATTTATTCAATCATTTGTACTTTCATCCAAAAATTTATTAAGTGCCAGGGTTGAGTTTAGTAGTGTTTTATGCACTGCGGATGGGGTGGGGAGAGGGGTATAAGGAGAACAATTATGACAAGGTTACTGTTGTCATGCAGCTGACATGTTATTGGAGAGACAAAATAAATAATTTCAAATGATAATGAATACGTTGAATAAAATAGACATCTACGTGACTAATTACAATGCTAATAGTTACTCAGAGCACCAGCAACTTGGCCATAATTGCCAAAGAAAAAGGGAACATCCACTTCTTACCAGAATTAAACTCCTAAAAATGATACCGAGGACTGTGTAGTTAGCAAGTAGATGGCGGTACAGCAAAGGAGAGGTGGATAAAGAAATTGGAAACACATTGCCAGCAGGGCTTGGTGCATACCTGCCCTGATTAGAATGATGAATTGTGATGTTTCAAAAGGAAGAAAACGGTTGTGTATATTATCCTATATTTAACTTTGCATAAAAGATTAAAAGCATATCATCACATATTCTGTATCATTCATTAGAGTAGGCTGAGTGTGTGCTCAAATATGTGATAACTCTAGATCAGGGATTAAGAAATTCTTCAGGGCATGATTTTTTTTTTTTTTTTTTGCCACTGCTTGACTTGCCGGATCTTAGTTCCCCGACTGGCCCTCGGGAGTGAAAGTGTGGAGTCCTAACCACTGGACTGGCAGGGAATTCCCAGGGCATGCTTCTTTCTATGAAATGTAGTTCGAGTTACATGCTGTAGGTCACCCTTGGAGACTAGTCTCTCGTGGGATGTCTGTAATCAAAGTCTGCTCATGCATTCTCTCATTCCTTTAGTTTTATCTTTATTCTCACAGTTACTGAGTGCCCGTATCGGGCAGGTGCGGTTTGGGGCACTGAATTGAGCAGGAGAGACATGGTAACTGGAGCTCACATTCTCGTGGGGGAACCTGACAACAAGTAAACAAGAAACTGATCAACAAAAATGTTAACAACCCTTTCAATTCGGCCCAAGCAGGGTCCTCCAGCCCAGTGTCATTGGAGCCAAATAGAATGATATACTGAGCTCGGTTCAGAAGCAAAGGAAACTTTTATTCTTTGATCAAAAAATGGAGAGGTGCGAGCTCACACTCTCCGCATAGGCAGTGGGCAGGGCTGCTAGGGTTCTACTAGCGGGGAGGGTGCCGAGTTCTCGCGGGACTGGCGCAGGCGTGTTGCCCACGCTCTAGGTCACGGGGTCACGCACAGCGTCTTCGCACACGGGCCTGCCACCCCCATCTTGAGTCACAGTGTTGTGCGCCACGCTTGTGCATGGGGCCGTGGAGCTGAGGTGTCGGGCGCAGCTGTGGGGCTCTAGGAACTCTGGTCCAAAGAGCTGCGTACAGGGCCTCTGCGTATGGCAGCGTATGGGCAGGTGAAACTAGAATAAGCACAGAGGAAAAGAAAAAAAAAGGTAAGACACTATTACCCAGCTTCTGTTTTTATTTCCTGGGAATTGTTAATGGGCTTTACTGGTGGCAAATCCCTCCTCTGTCTTTTGTCCTGCTCTTCATTCTCGAGGGGTACTGAAGGGCGCAGGTTCATTTTCTGTAACTACTGCCTACTGATTTCGGGCGTCGTCATAACCCGGGGTAGAGGAGCAGAACTCCCCAGCTACCTTTAGCTATGTATGTCACCAGGCTTTGGCCCTAAGTGTTCGTATCCCTGAGTGAGACAGTTTAACCTTTTGGAGACAGAGGATGTTACCGAATTAGACGTAAGGCCCCTCTCTTGGGGTCTTAACTGAACCGAAGCCCCCGGCTGGGTCAGGGTGTTATTTCCCCCTCTCAGATTCGTGCTGCCAATAATGAAACTGAGTTTGGCGCAAGCAAGACCGGCTTTTATTCAATGGCCAGGCAATGGAGAAGGATAGCTCATGCTCTAAAGGCACCTTCTTCCTGAAAGGAGGAAAGTGGGGAACTTTTTTTTTTTTTTTTGCGGTACGCGGGCCTCTCACTGTTGTGGCCTCTCCCGTTGCGGAGCACAGGCTCCGGACGCGCAGGCTCAGCGGCCATGGCTCA
>NC_041227.1:111606620-111613764 GCF_002837175.3 Physeter macrocephalus
GGCCTCTCCCATTGCGGAGCACAGGCTCCGGACGCGCAGGCTCAGCGGCCATGGCTCACGGGCCCAGCTGCTCCGCGGCATGTGGGATCTTCCCGGATCGGGGCACGAACCCGTGTCCCCTGCATCGGCAGGTGGACTCTCAACCACTGCGCCACCAGGGAAGCCCAGTGGGGGACGTTTAAGGGGTGAGAAGCAAGTGCGTCATCAGAAACTGGGGAAAAGGACGGAGATTTACCGGAACAGCCAGGGTATGCGCAGTCCCTCAGGCCCTCTTGCACATGCACAAACTGTGTCTAGCAGAGTAAAGATGCCCCTTTGGGTGGAGATCTTAGTGTGGAAATGAAGTAAAGGTAATTTTCAGACACCTCCAGATTTCATCTGCGCAGGTGCGTTCCTTTGGTCAATTCAGAGCCGGTTTGGGGCGGTTGACCACTGTGTATCTCTCAAAACATATACCTCTCAAAGTACAGCTACGAAACATCTCTGCCAAACACCAGGTACTTTTGAAACAAACACAGAAATGAATCTGGGCAAGTGTTGTTCGTCTCTCAGGAGTTGGTATGGAAACACAGGGATAAAAATGAGGAGAAGAAAAGCGGTGACCTTTAGTTTACTTTGCCTGCTATCTTGGATCTAGCCAGTTTGGTCTGGTTTTGTTGTGGACCTTTGTGGCATCCTGTTGATAGAACACAACGAGCTTCTATGGTTAAAAGCAGTTTCTGCGCCCAGGGCCTGGGCCGCGTGGCATGGGTGACAAGGGCACCAGTCAAGTCAAGGAACATGGCCGACATATTAGCAAGAGTAGCATGTCTCAACTCTCTGACTGATTATACTTTTCATGCCAGGAGTTACCATGACCTCAACTAACCAATTATATAGGGCTTCCCTCCCATAGTGAGTTTCTTGATGAGCCTCCCTGATGGCTTGACAAGCTGCAGTTGGGGAAAGAAGTATGGCTCGTGTTCATTAACTAGCCACCCATGGCCTCCTAGATATCTAATGAAGCCCCGTTTTTGCACTTTGTCATATTCTTCCTTTATGCAGATTGGGGAATAATTGGATGGATCTGGCCTTCGAGGTATGAGGGGTAGTTGCCAAGTTACTGGTTCTCTGGCCACCCTCTTGGCAGTCGCATCTGCCTTGTTGTTTCCCTCTGCATCACCCTTTTGGCGACCCGTACGATGAGTTATTACCACCTTTTTGGGATGCTGTACTACTTTTTTCTTAAATCTTTTATTTTGCATTACAAGTTTATTTTTAAAAGGCATATAGACAATAAGCAAAGTAAACATCCCATCAAGATCTTAACTTCTGCCAAGTATTATCTGTCCTAGAATTACTCCATTAAGTCCCAGTCTCTAGACATCTTTAATTCAGTAATCGTCATCTTCATCAGAGTCCATTACTTTTCTTCTGTTGAATTTAACTGTTGTTTTCTGTTTGTTGGCTTACTTTTTCGAGGATTTCTATTAAACCTTGTTCTGATACCTTCCCACTTAGTTGTCCATACTGTGCCATCTGTATAAGGTAATTCTCTACTGCTTTAGTTTTCTCAGGCTTTACAAGTGCTAAGTTACTTAATCGGGCCCGGGCTGACTGATCCAGAACTTGGGCTAAGATACTGTTTCTCATTTCTGCTTCCCTTTGCTTTGCTTCCTGTTGTACTACATCACCAGGGTCTCCGTGCTTCGCCTGCAGCTCGGCCAGCCTGTGCTTCCTCAGCGCCTCAAGCTCCTCCTCCACCATGGTGTGGCCATCTGGAGCGAGCAGCCGCGGCCACGCTCCAGTCCACAAAGAGAGACCTCTGGGAAGCTGTAGTACTTCGAAGAGCTTCAGTATGCTTCAGCCATGTATTCTCCGCAGTAAGCATACCTCTTTCCTTCCAAATAGCCCCATGTGCATGGAGGGTGGCATATGTGTCCTGGGAATCTGTGTAAACATTTAAGATCCTCCCAGTCCTGAGCTCTAAGGCTCGTGTGAGAGTTATCAGCTCTGCTATTTGGACAGACGTCCCTGGAGGGTAGGCTTCTTGCTTCTGTGACTTGGGTCTAGGAGGTTACAGTGTATCCTGCCATACTTTTCCCCCTCTCATAAAAGTGCTCCTGTTTGTGAACCATTCCTTTTTGGCATTTGGAAGAGGCTCACTTCCTAGCTTGGGGCAACTGGAAAAGATGGCCTCTGTGGTTTCTATACAGTCATGCTCCAGGGACCCCATTTCTGTGGGTATCAGGGTGGCAGGATTTAGTGCATGACAGGTTATTAAGATAGCCACTGGATTGTCTGAAAGCATAGTCTGAACTTGAATCGACCTTCCAGGGGATAGCCATTCTGTTCCCTTAGAACTTACTAAAACGTGAATCTGGTGTGGACTCCATATAGTGAGTGGCTGACCAAGCATTATCTTTTCAGCCTCCTTTATCAGGGCTGCGGTAGCTTCCTCAGCCCGAAGGCAAGGAGCCCACCCCTTTGTGGCTTGACCTAATTGTTTAGAGAAATAAGCAACCACCCAGAGTGAGGGTCCCAGGTTTTGACCTAATACCCCAAGGAGATCCTCCTTCTCTCATGAATGTAAAGGTCAAAGGGTTTAAGTAAATTTGGGTGGGGAGGGGGTTAGGGCAGGGGCCTGAAGTAATTGCTTTTTCAATTCTTGAAAGGCCCCTTCGCATTCTGAATTCCATTCAAAACGATCATCATCCTTTCCTTTGAACTTTTCATATAGAGGCCTAGCTAATGGACCATAGTTAGGGATCCAGATGTGGCAAAACCTGGCCATCCCCGGGAAACCCTTAAGTTGTCTTCTAGTTTTAAGAGGAGGTGAGGCTGCAAATGGCTTCTTTCCTTTCCTGGGGTAGGCTTCTCTGACCTTCTGTGAGAATGAAGCCTGAGTGGGTCACCCTAGTTTGTGCTATTTGAGCTTTTTTCTTGGACACCTCATATCCTTTATTGGCTAGGTGGTTCAGGATGGTTCAGAGCCTTCCTTAATCAGGCTGGCAATCAGAATGTTGTCTACATAGTGGAGAAAGGTTCCCTCCTCCAGATGTCAATCTTTCAGGTCTTTAGCTAAAGCTTCTCCAAAGATGGTGGGGGAATTTTTGAACCTTTGGGGCAGGACTGTCCCAGCAGTGTTGTTTTTTTTACGTGTTTGGGTCCTGCCACTGAAAAGCAAAACTTTCTTGTGAGTCTGGGGCTAATGGAATACAGAAGAAGTCATCTTTAAAATCGAATACAGAATACCAGGACTTGGGGAAAATAGAGTGGCCAGCAGGGTGTAAGGGTTAGGGAGGACTGGATGTATATCCTTGGGGGCTTCATTGACTGCCCTGAGGTCCTGCACCATCTGATGTTCCCCATTGGGTTTCTTTACAGGGAGAATGGGTGGTATTACAGGCTTATTAGCATGGTCTAATTAGGTCCTGGTCAGTTAGGCCCTGTATAACAGGGGCAATGCCCAGAAGGCCTCCTGATGGAGAGGGTACTGTTTTCTGTTGGGCCATGTGTATCCTGGTTTTTGATGAACTATCATGGGACTGGCTCCTACAGCTTGTCCCACCCATCCCTAGGCTCATACCTTGGGATTTACTCCATGGAGGTCGACTTGCTCTGTGTGCGGAGGTTTGTCCTCAGCTGTTAACATTATCATCTTGTGCCCCCTGTCTAGGGGACGCCAATCTCTAGTTTGTCTCCCATTAGGTGGATAGTATCCCCCAATTTATGTAAGATATCTCTTTCTAGCAGGGGTATAGGACATTTAAGAACATACAGGAAGGGATAGGTGAGTGTGTATTCATCCAGTTTACATTCTAATGGCTCTATGAATGCCTTTTCTTGGGCCTTCCCTGATAGCCCCATAATTTTACAACTCTTATGACTGAGTTTGCCTGATCTGGTATTCAGAACTGAGTAAGTGGCACCAGTGTTGATTAAGAATTCGACAGGCTTTTCCCCTATGTCCACTGTCAGCTGGGACTCCTCGGGGGGCTCAATTGAAGTGCCAGCTTAGGAGCCCCCTGACCCCATCATTCTTCATTGGCTTGGACCGTCTGCCTTTGAGGGTGGTGGCTGGGATCTGCCATTTCCTCCCTCCTTCCGAGGCGGCGAGGGCATTCTTTCTTCCGGTGTCCCTCTCGTTTACATATGGCACACTGATTGGGTCCTTGTTTCCTCGGTTTGCTATCCCTCGGTGGGGGTTGGGGGTCACTCACTGGAGTTAAGAGTCTCCGTGGGCAGTTAGTCCAAATTGCCGTGCCGCCCGGTTGACATTGGAGGGCAACGGCCAGTGTGTGGGCTTGCCTCCATGCTTTTTTATCCTCTGACTTTTTCTCCTCCTCCTCCTCCGTATCACTATTATTAAACACCCAGTAGGCAACCTTGACCAGGTGAGAGGTAGGACTATCTGGTTCTATTTGTAGTTTCTGATGTTTAAGCCGAAGGTCAGGGACACTTTGGGAAATGAAATATGACCTCAGGATTGCATTCCCTTCCAGTGACTCAAGAGTCAGTGGTCATATAGATTCAGAGACGTTCCCTGAGGCGCTCTAGGAATGCTGAGGGGTTTTCCATTGGCTCCTGGTTGATTTCCCTTATTCCAGGTTGTTTCTTTCCTGCTGCCTGGATTCCCTTTAGGATCATATTTTTATAACGGGTCAGTCTCTGTCTTCCACCCGCTTCTCCTTGGTCTCAGTGGTCCCAGTTGGGTTCATTATCTGGGACCACTTGCTTCCCTGGTCTGAAAATAGCATGACCTGCATGATTTCTGTTCTCTATGTCTGCTTCCTCTCAGGCTTTTGAAAAGACTGCGGCCTTTTCTTCCCCCATTAAGAGTACATTGAGGAGGCTCTGGGTGTCAGCCTAGGTGGCGTCATGGGTCTGATACGTTTCCCTAATCAGGTTCAGGAACCCCTCTGGATCTTCTTTCAACCCCTTACTATGACTTTTCCAGCTACACGGATCCAAAGTGGTAAATGGGATGTGTTCCTGGATGGGATGAGAGCCCTCCTTCTCCAGCAAGGACCTGCCTCAAAGGGAGTACTCGTCCTGGTGGGGTGTTGGCCCCTGGCTGGTAATTAGTCCCGCATTGTGTGGTTGCTGGGCTGGGTTCTGGAGGGAGGGGGCTGGCATGGAGGGGGCCCTTCAGGCCTGTGGCCCCAATTGGGACATATGAAGCAAGAGGGCAGGGAGGGAGCAGTAGGAGGAGGGTTAGGGAAGAGATCAAGGAGGTCCTCAGGGGAGGGTCAAGGACTTACCAGGGGAGGAGAGCCCACACGCCTTTTGAAGGCCTTTGTTGTGATATCAGGCCATAAAAACAAACACTGGACATAGGGAGTTTCACCCCATTTCTTTTGTCTCTGGCATAGCAGGTCCAACTGTAAAATAGTGTAATTTAGAGACCCATGGACGGGACAACTTTCCCCATCTCCCAGCTGGTATTGGGGCCGGGCTGTATTATATAGGAAGCTTAAATGTTTGGGGGTCAGGAGGTCATACCTGACACACTGCCAGTTCTGCAGGAGGCACCCTACTGGGCTATCCTTCGGTATGGTAGATATTTGGTTCCCCATACCTTAGATGTTCTGACTTGAATTTGTTTCCAACTACTGAGAGGGCAGTTAGAGTGATTTGTTGGCACAGAATTGTCACAAGATTTGACCCAAATAAGATTTCTGGTTTGGGAAATTTGGAACCAGCACCAAACTGTTAATGGATTCCTAGAAAGGCCCAAATAGGGGGCATCCAAATGGCATGGACTCTGATATAACTGGGGGTCCCCCTTGAATTTGTAACGGCCCATGCTTGAGATAGTCCTTCCTCAGTCAGGATATCCTACAGGAGGTTAGACAGGACAACCTCTGGGCCAGAGCAGCTTAGCCACATTAGTTCCTGACCAACTTGTTCCCTTAGGGGGTGGCATAGCTCTCTGAGGTGGGGGTCTTCTGTTTCCTCCTTTTGGCTGAAAAGGAGGAGTTTTCCGACTTCCCACTGGGTGAGAGTCAAAGGCCTGAGGGATCCCCGTAGGTTATTCACCAGGTTGCTGGGGCAGCTGGGATTCTGTGCTGATACCGGGAGGAGAGCCTGTGGAACCTTGGTTGATAAAGAATCCCTCAAGTTTCGCCTTGCCAGCCGAGGGAAGAGAGGTCGAGTGGTGGGTGTTTCTTGTTTTACCAGCAGCTCAAGAGCTTCCCAGTAATGGGGTTCCTGGTCTTGCGAGTGGCTCGCAGTGCTCCCTGGTCCACTTCAGAGAAACTAGCACTGACTGGAAGAGAGATCAAGTCACCGGTTGCGTACCTACCTTGGAACCGTTTCTCACTTGGGCGTCTGCAGTGCCTTTTCCTGAACTCAGATTGCGTGACCTTGTTCCGTTTTGTCAGACGGTCCTCAATACCTGGACATCTTCCTGGCCTCGCCTCTTGGCCACTTTCCTTTACCAAACTGAAAGTGACTAGGGAGGATGATACTGTTGACCCCTGAGGTTGGCAAGGACGGCAAAAAGTCCTGGTGCAGCCGCTACTGCCCTGTACTGGGGTTAAGGGGACAGCACTACTGGTGAGGCCACAGGCAAGACTGCCTGGGCTTCCTCTCATCCCCACCATCCCTGGGCATCTGGTACCTCAGGAAGGCCAGCCAGAGGCAGCAGGCAGACATATGTGAATTTCAGTCTCTGATCACCAACGATGCCCCAGTGTGATCCCCTCAAGGGGGCGCCATCCAGATTACTCTAGGGGCTACCCTATGTGTACACCACAACTGGGTATCAAACTGCTGGGCAGAGTTGCTCTGAATTCGGCCTAAGGCTTCCTGCTGTTCTATCCCGTCAGAATGAACTCAAAGACCAGAGTCAGCCATCCTCACACGAACCTCCCAAAGCCTCAGCTGTCCTCCCACTGGAGCTAGGGTCAGCCCAGAGCCTAGTGGATAGGTGCAGGGGAAAAGGCCACAGTGCATCCCACCTGGGTGGCCTGAATTTGTTACTGACCCTTTCTCCTGCCCGGTGTTATTGGAGCCAATACTAAGACTAAGTTTGGTTCAGAAGCAAAGGAAAGCTTTATGTTTTGATCGAAGAAGGGAGAGGTGCAAGCTTGTGCTTTTGAGTACACACTCTTCTGGGCAGGCCATTGGTGGCAGGGCTGCTTTACAGGGTTCTCTTCAG
>NC_041227.1:111614498-111619134 GCF_002837175.3 Physeter macrocephalus
GTAATGGGGTTCCTGGTCTTGCGAGTGGCTTGCAGTGCTCCCTAGTCCACTTCAGAGAAACTGGCACTGACTGGAAGAGAGATCAAGTCACCAGTTGCTTACCTACCTTGGGACCCTTTCTCACTTGGGCGTCTGCAGTGCCTTTTCCTGAACTCAGATTGCGCGACCTTGTTCCGTTTTGTCAGACGGTCCTCAATACCTGGTCATCTTCCTGGTCTCGCCTCTTGGCCACTTTCCTTTACCAAACTGAAAGTGACTAGGGAGGATGATACTGTTGACCCCTGAGGTTGGCAAGGACGGCAAAAAGTCCTGGTGCGGCCGCTACTGCCTTGTACTGGGGTTAAGGGGACAGCACTACTGGTGAGGCCACAGGCAAGACTGCCTGGGCTTCCTCTCATCCCCACCGTCCCCGGGCATCTGGGACCTCAGGAAGGCCAGCCAGAGGCAGCAGGCAGACATATGTGAATTTCAGTCTCTGATCACCAACGATGCCCCAGTGTGATCCCCTCAAGGGGGCGCCATCCAGATTACTCTAGGGGCTACCCTATGTGAACACCACAACTGGGTATCAGGCTGCTGGGCAGAGTTGCTCTGAATTCGGCCTAAGGCTTCCTGCTGTTCTATCCCGTCAGAATGAACTCAAAGACCAGAGTCAGCCATCCTCACACGAACCTCCCAAAGCCTCAGCTGTCCTCCCACTGGAGCTAGGGTCAGCCCAGAGCCTAGTGGATAGGTGCAGGGGAAAAGGCCACAGTGCATCCCACCTGGGTGGCCTGAATTTGTTACTGACCCTTTCTCCTGCCCGGTGTTATTGGAGCCAATACTAAGACTAAGTTTGGTTCAGAAGCAAAGGGAAGCTTTATTTTTTGATCAAAGAAGGGAGAGGTGCAAGCTTGTGCTTTTGAGTACACACTCTTCTGGGCAGGCCATTGGTGGCAGGGCTGCTTTACAGGGTTCTCTTCAGTGGGGAGGGGGTGGAGTTCTTATGGGTGGGGTGCAGCTGTGCTTCTCGTGGCTCCAGATTGCAGTGCATCTCTGCATATGGCCCACTGTTGTCATGTTGAATTGAGGTGTCGTCACAGTACTTCTGCTGCGCTGAGGTGATGGGCATAGCCGTTTTGCACAGGGAACTCTGGTCTGAAGTGCCGGATGCTAGGCCTCTGCATGGGGCACCCTATGAGCACAAAGGAAAAAACATGGTTTGACTTTATTTTATTACCCAGCTTCTATTTTTATCTCCTGGGAATTGTTAATGGGCATTGCCGGTGACAAAATCATCACACTAGTTGTAAGAATTACGAAGGAAATGAAGTAGGTTATGTGAAGGATAAATAACCAAGTCCTGGGGAGGGGTGACATTTGATGTAAGGTGGTCAGTGTCTCTGAGAAGGGGACTTTGATGGTGGGGCCTTAAGGACCAGGGACCAGTCACACTGAAAAGCCAGGAGTGGAGTGGATTGCTCAGAGCATGAACACAGAAGATAACCATTCCAAGGTCCTGAGACTGGAAAGGGCTTGGCTGATCTTAGTTTTAGTAAGTCAGTGAGTGAAGGGTGAGGAGTGTCAGAGAAAGTGGAAAAGCTTGGCAGGAGTTAGACCAGGCCCTCCTTCTGTTCACTTGGCCAGTTGAGTGTTTATGTGAGACAGTCAATTTCACTTTGGTCTTTTACCTGCCAATTGGATGCAAAACAGACAACAACAGCAAAACCGTCTGTCTAAAACTAGAGGGAGAAGTATCACATTCCTGGAACTGTGTGCTCTGGTGTCTCCTCCCATCCACATGAACCATGTCAATATATCATCTCTATCTCCTAATTCAATGCCTGGCCTATATTAGCATTCAACAGTATGTACACAAATGATTTGTAATTGCTGGGAGGTATTTTATGTTTCCTGTTCTATCAGGCATGCTTAGAACTGTGGGATTAGCACATAGGATTAAAATGATTTGAAGGTAAGAGACTTTTAAGACACTATACAGTTGATCCTTGAACAGCCTGAGTTTGAACTGCGTGGGTCCACTTCTCCATGGATGTTTTTCAATAGCAAATACTACAGTACTAAACAATCCCTGGCTGGTTGAATCTGCAGCTGCAGAACCTGAGATCCAGAGGTACCACGTATACTGATGGCCAACTATAAATTATAAGGGATTTTTGACTGTGTGAAGAGGGTTGGTGCCCCAAGTCCCTGTTGTTCAAGGGTCAAATGTGCAGTCTTTAAGGGGCCAATGAGCCACTAGAAATCACAGAGAGCCTCCTGCGGCGGACGGTTGTTGATACATTTTGACAACTTATTGATTATTTAAAATTAATTAATTATTATTCTTTGGCTATTAACCTAGTCCTTATGTCACTTATAATATCACAGAAGTTTTTTTTTTCCTTTGGAGTGTAGTTGATGTACAATGTTGTGTTAGTTTCAGGTATACAGCAAAGTGAATCAGTTATACATGTACATATATCCACTCTTTTTTAGATTCTTTTCCCATATAGGCCATTACAGAGGAGGATGGTCTTGTTGATTCATTCATCTAAGGTACCTATAGAGCATCTCCCTCATGGTAGGCATTTATGCTGGATGCTGAGGAGACAAAGGCAAATGCTACATGGTCACCATTCTCACCACTTAAGGAGTGAATTGAATATAAAAAAAGGAAATGTTATACAGCATCAGTCATGCAGTTGCAGAAATCTCTAGAATGTGCAGTGCTGTCATATACAGTGGTGCAGTGAGGGTCTAGTCTGGTAGGGAACATATGCGAAATAGCTGTCATGCAAATCACGGTATGCTGACATTTATCACCGACAACTGTTAAATAATGTCAAATGATAGGCTTGGTTGTATGTATATAAATAACAAACATACATAGCAGATTCTTGGGAGTGTACTAATTCTTAGAGATTCTTAATGCTTCACTAAGTAATGAGATATAACATAGAGGGTTTTTAAAAGAACTATTTCAATTAAAAAATTTCATAAGATATTGAGAAAATTCTGATTAAAAAATGAACATATTTTTGACCTTACAAATGTACTCCTGGGAATATTTTCTGAAGATATATGTGTAAAGATTCAGACACAAAAGTTTTTTGGGTTTTTTTAATGCTTTTCTCCTTTTTATTCTGTCAACATGCCAAGCATACTCCCTTTTCTACCTCTTGTTTTACTGAATCTGGAAGGCTTGTCGCCCAGATTTCCACTGGGCCAATGCCATACCGTCATTCAGATCCCTGTTCGAAGGTCTTCCCTATCATAGAGACCATCTACTACTACTTGTCACTCTTTGTCTTCTTAACCTGCTTTATTATGATTATTATAGTTTTATTGTAGGACTTAATCACTAGCTGTTATATTTATTTGTGTGCATTGTTTTTCTTGTCTGTCTTTATCCCTCAGTCCCAGAAATGTAAGCTCTGTGAGAACGGAGGCTTTGTATTCCCACTCTGGGACATGGTAGATATGAGCAATGAACACATATTCCATAAATAATCCTTTAACAAATAAATAACATAAACAAAACAAGCTAAATGTCCATCAGTAGGTTATTCACCAGTGCATTAGGTAGCCATATAATGAAACTGTATGCAGCCTTTAAAATGGTATTTGTAGAAATAAATATATGTATATATATTTTTTAATGTGGTAAAACGTTCATAGTAGAGTGTAAGAAAAGGTATAGTTTGCAAAGCAGGCTTTTCACTGTCCAGTATTATTCTCTCTCTTCCTCTCTCTCTCTCTGCATATACATAGCATCTTTGTGTGTTTTTATGTGCATATGAAAAAAGAAACAAAATGTTCATGTTAATTATTTCTTTTTTTGTTTGTTTTGGGTTTTTTTTGTTTTTTGCGGTATGCGGACCTCTCACTGTTGTGGCCTCTCCCGTTGCGGAGCACAGGCTCCGGACGCGCAGGCTCAGCGGCCATGGCTCACGGGCCCAGCTGCTCCGCGGCATGTGGGATCCTCCTGGACCGGGGCGCGAACCCGTGCCCCCTGCATCGGCAGGCGGACTCTCAACCATGGTGCCACCAGGGAAGCCCCATGTTAATTATTTCTGAGTGGAGAGAAATCAGTTTAATTTGTTCTTCTTGGAATTTCCTATGCATTTTTAAACTTTGTTCGTTCTGTTTCTATTTTTTTAACAAGTTTTTGGGTGTGTGTGTGTGTGTGTACAAAAAATCTAAAGTAATAAAGGCATTTTTAATCCTCAAATAGATTAAGCACTTGTGTTGAGCATTGCAGATTTGGGGGGTTTTGCTAGTTTGTCTCTCTGGAGTGACCCATATTGACTAAATGTCAAAGTTATCATTGGATTGTTACCTGTTGCCTCTAATATCTTTATATAGGCAGCCAGTGACGTAATGCTTAATTCAGGAATTTGGTAGAGTTTTTATGTGCAAAGGTATACAGTAATATTACTGCAGTGTATGATATTTTAGCATCCTAAATACATACTTTTAAAATCGACCCCTAGTATATGTTTTTAAACAAATGATAGTTTAATGTAAATAGCAAACTTTGTCTTCTGTTTTTAATGTGGCTTCTGAGTTTTGGTTGCTTACTTTCCTCTTCTCTGGCAAATTTAATGTTACTACTGTTACAAGAAGAAGCTGTTTATCCCTTCAGTCTTTTGAT
>NC_041227.1:111619634-111625430 GCF_002837175.3 Physeter macrocephalus
CCACCCCCTGTCTCCACCAGTGAAGGGGCTTCTTGGTGTGTGGAAACTTTTCTTCCTTCACAGCTCCCTCTCCGAGGTGCAGGTCGCATCCCTATTCTTTTGTTTCTGTTTTTTCTTGTTTCTTTTGCCCTACCCAGGTACGTGCGGAGTTTCTTGCTTTGGGAGGTCTGATGTCTTCTGCCAGTGTTCAGTAGGTGCTCTGTAGGAGTTGTTCCACATGTAGATGTAGTTTTGATGTATTTTGGGGAGGAAGGTGATCTCCACGTCTTACTCCCCCGCCATCTTCTGCATGACCTTCTTTAGAATCATGCCTATTACTGTAAGATGTCTTTATGAAAACAGAAACTCTTCATTCATTAAATTTGATTAAGTCGTTATTTTACCTAATTTAGAGAAGGCTCAGGTAAACATGTTGGCAGTTAGAAACTAAACTTAATAAAACAGACTATTCTTTACCTTCTGGTTTGGGAGAGAGAGAGTCAAGTGATAACGTTTATTTTGAAATGTGATACTACATATTAATAATATCAGTGTCCTGTGCTAGGCCCTTATGTGTTAGGTGCTGTGCTAGGTGCACTGGAGCAGAATTTAATTCTTAGAACCGTCTGCTTCCATTATAGAAAGGGAGACAGGGTTAGAGAAGTGAAGGGGCTTGCTGTCTGCCTCAGAGCCAGTATATGCCTCAGCTGGTGATCTAAACTTGGCTGCTGCTATTCTGAAAGCTATGCTTTTAACCATTCTGCAACCCTGCCAGATTTGGTCATCTGAAAAGTCTAAAATGCTTTAGTCATACATTTTATTTATGATACGCACTTAAGTCAGAATCTCTGTAGCAACAGTAGGAAAAAAAAAAGCAAAAAACCTCTGTAACAAGTAGCCAATAGAGGCAGGATCATCTGGAAGTAAAGCAAGATTCATATCATGTAGTTCTGTAAAAAGTAAAGTCGTGTTAATTTAAGAAAATGACCAGTTGAGTGTGAGAGAAGGGACTGTATTAGATTTCCCATAGCCTAGGATTTGCCTGGTTTCAATGCCATTTCTTACCACTCCCCAGGTTCACCATACTGCAATTGTGTTAATTTGCTTCCTGATCTTTGAATTTATCAGCTATTTCTCTCTCTGGGCCCTCATACCTATCTCTGCCCCCACTTTCTGGGACTCTCTTCTTTAAATGTTTGGATTAATTTAAATGTTTGGATTACTGTCATCCTTTGTGCCTGGAGTATAGTAGACAACCAATAAATACTTTCTGAATAAAGGAAAGAAACAGAGGCACATGAGTTACTGGCCTATTTAGCATAATTTTTATACTGATTTGCATCGAGGTCTCCCTCCCCTACTGTTGTTTGAGGTGTTATTGATGTTAAGCATGTGCCTTTTTTCCCATTACATCTCCAGAAGATGGAGAGGGAAAATGAACACATCATAATTATTTGGTTTATAACATTATATAAGCTTCATGTGTACAGCATTATATTTTGACTTCTGTATCCCCTATAGCATGCTCACCACCAAAAGTTTAGCTTCCATTTCTGATGTACCAGGTTCTTCCATATAATTGCTCCTTAAATCCTCAAAACATCTCTTCATAGCAGTTTGCAGACATGAAATTTGAGGTCAGAGAAGTTAATGGTGTAGTCAAAAGTATTAAAACATAGAACCAGCATTGTAACCCAGGTCTGTCTGATTCCAGAGGCTGTGTTCTTTCCATTGTACCAGAGTGACCTGTATTGATGAAATAATCAGAAACATTTCTTATGGAGGGGAAGAGGTGAAGGAATAGGGACTAACTTTAAGAGTGGTTAAGAAGGATGTTTGCATAAGGTGGAGGTCATGAGTTTCTTTCCTTTAGTGCATCCCATTCCTAGTCCTGGGATAATTGTATTAGCTCTGGCTATTGTGGACAAAATCTATTTTGATAGACTCTTGAGAGAACAAGAGGTTGAATGGTATTTTAGTAGTAAATAAGTTAGCCTAGACAAAGCAAAAGTATACTTTTCTCTTCCAGTAAAATAAGAGAAACAGGAATTAGGATCTAGAAGTAGGAACATACTACTTCTAGTAAATGAAAAAGGAAAATAAGAAACTGATTGTAGAGGACGCTGAATGCAAAATTTTTCTGCTCTCAAATGCCAATTTGGGCTAGCACATGTGGAGAAACACCTCTGTCATTGTATTGAGCACTGAACCCTATTATATCAAGTGTGTTACCTTTGACCCTCATAGCTGGTGGTAGTGTGGGAGGGACCAGAATCATGGGCTTTGGAGACAGGCAGACACAAATTAATTTCCTAGGCAGGTCTTCTAGTTACTAGCTGATTGATGCTTAGGCCTTTAAACTCTCTTAGCCTCAGTTTTGATGCCAAAAACTCAGCCTCTGTGTACCAGTGCCAAATCAAATCTCAGAGTTTTGGGTGAAGTAGAAAAGAATAGCTTTATTGCTTTGCCAGGCAAAGGGGGGGACACAGTGGGCTCGTGCGTCTCAAAACTGTATGTCCCAACCCAGGGGGATTTGATGAAGAGTTTTACAAGGATAGTTCAAGGGTGGGGTTGCTGATAAGGATCAAGGTGTGTGTAGGGCCTGCATTCCTTTAATCTGGCCTCAGGTGGCCTGATGAGTTTCTGTGGTTCCTTTAATTTGGCCTCAGGTGGTCTCTTGAAGAGCTTCTCTGGATCCTTTAATCTGGAATGAAGAATGCTAACATCCTCCATTTTGGGGGGGTTTTAGTTTTGTAAAGAGCTCAAAGATATTGTTATGTGTATCCCTTGAGGTGGAACCAGGACCCTGCCCCAAAGCTGCACTATTGTTTCTTGACTGCTCCTCCCTTGTCTCTGCATCCCCTCCCTTCCCTGATTAGCAACAGTTGGGATCTGCCCTTTGGGACTCAGGGAAGGTTCATGGAGGCTGGAGTCTATTCCCTACAAACAAGAAATGGGGGACAGAAAGGCTTCCATGCCCAGGAGCCCCACAGGGTCTTGCTTGCTTTCAGTTTCTTCAATAAGAAATGAAGCATATCTAACGCTAGTGTTTTGTGGACTAACTTCAGTAATGCTGCAAAACGCTTTGCACAGATAAAGGTGCTTTATAAAATGAGCTATAGTTATAGTTAATAATAATATTATTAATGTTAACAATAATAATTTGTAATGATTAAGGATATATCTAATATCTTTGTAATGATAAAGATATTGGAAATAGTAATGGTGCATTATTTTGTACATAACATGTAATCATTAAATAGAATTACTTGTAATTTGCTTTTTATGAAGTGGTAAAGTGCATAACAAAGATGCTTTACTTGAATTGTATATCACTTATGTACTTTATCTTAAAATGAGATGTTATTCCTTTATTAGCTATTTAGTACAGCTATGGATTATGCTGTCTTCCTTCATTTGTTTGAATAATTACTTTCTGACTGGGTCTTACAGAAACCTGATTAAAAATCAACAGTAATACTTTGTTTACTGCTCTTCATGTTCTTTAGTAAGGTGTGAAAGATAATTATATCTATTAACAAAAACTGACTACTTAAGCAGCTGAGCATCAGTATCTTTACCGTGGCCTGGATTTTCAAGATAATCAATGGCCATTTTTTAACAGTGAATAATTGAGCTCCCCTTTTGCAACCTGAAAATGGAAAAGTCAGGGGAAAAAAAAAAAGACTTAGAAAATTCACAGAGTCACGCATACAGGTTCTGCATACTAATCTAAAACTCTGCCTGAGGGCACATCAATCCCCTCCCAATCTGAATTCAGTTCCCACCCCATGGCTCTCAGGAGAGCAGGAGTTCAGAATCAAACAAGCATCTATGCTAATAATACTTTTAAGGCATTTAAGGAAGCCATTTATCAGAATCAGGATGTTTCTAAAGTGGTATTGTCAGCTGCGACGTTTAGATTTGTTCTAATGACAAAGAAGAATGAGGTTAAATTAATCAAGCAATTGCCAACGTTTGCTTTGGTAAAGAAATTAAATATTCAGTGTGGAAATCAGATTAAGGGTCCATGTAGAGCAGGGTCTTTGTGGCCACTGAAAAAGCATTTCAGAAAGGAATATTGATGTATGGTCCCATAGAACGCTGAATCCCCTTAGAGGTTTCCCACTTTTGTGGTAAAAGCATAAAAATTAGAGCAGGGTAGTGACTTTTCCTGAAAATGATTTTTGCTTTATTTAAAAGGCACACATTCTGAGATTATATCATTCTATATGTATTTATCCGTCTATCATCTATCATCTATCTACTCACAGTGAAAAAAATTGATCAGTGTTTGATCTAAGAAAGATACGGAAAATTTTATTTGAGCCAACCTGAGGATTATAACCTGGGAGACAGTCTCTCAGAAAGCTCTGAGGACTGTTCCACCCATTAGAGGTCAAAGCACAGTTACATAAGTTTTTGAGACAAAGGGTTATATGTCAGATGACATATTGATACTTTACACAATCCAGATCTTCATGTACGAAGCAAGTAGTGGGTCAACCTGATTCCTTACAAGATTAAGAAGGAATGTTATCTTCTAAGGAGTTCTGGTTAATGCAGATTCACAATACACAGTAAAGGGGAGGGAGGAGACCCAAACAAGCAGAGAAAAATTTTATGTTTAAATTTGTCTTGTCTTGCTATAAAATATGAATTTTATTTCATCACTACCTATCTATCTTCTTCATCGTCATCATCATCATCTACCTATTTATCTCAAAATGCAGAGGCAAGTCTAGATCATTCTCATTTAACTTTGCAATTTAACTGGTCTTTGAAACTCTAATTCTATATACCAGTGATTTAGAGTCAAGATTTCAAAGATTACCTTGCAGCTCCATGCCTACTGTTAATTGGCTAGATAACCTTCTTAGTCATTTTCTCTAACTAAACCTCAGTTTCTCACCAGAGATTTATTACAGTGATGTGGATAGTCTGGCCCAGTGCTACACAAAGGTCTGAGGACCAGCAACATCAACATCACTTGGGAGCTTACTAAAAAGGCAAGATCTCAGGCTCCACCCCAGACCTACTGAGTTAGATATTCTGATGGAGGGGCCCACATACATGTAGTTTATAGCAAGTTCTCCAGGTGATTCTGATACACTCTAAAGACTGGGTATTAGTACTGATCTGTCCCACAGAAACGATGCTCTTGATTTAGAACCAGAGTATTTCATTGTAAATTTTACTCTTGTTAGAGGAATTGGGTATCCCACTGAGCTATCAACACTCTCTCACTTGGTAACCGTAATATCTGGGGCAGTAAATGGCTCTTTGTGGGTCAACTTCTTGTGGACCTTGGTGCCTTTCAGTTTGGAGGCTCTGGGAGATGAAACATTCCCACTTGGTGAGAAGGCACTCATTGTTTTGCTTCAAAGAATCAGTAGTTTTTTTGTTTTTTTTTTTTAAATTAAAGTATAGTTGATTTCCAATGTTATATTAGTTTCAGGAGTATAATACAGCGATTCAATATTTTTATAAATTATACTGCATTTAAAGTTATTATAAAAATATTGGTTATATTCCCTGTTCTGTACATTACATCCTTCTGTCTTATTTATTTTATACCTAGTAGCTTGTACCTCTTAATCCCTTTTCCCTATCTTGCCCCTTCCCCACCCTTCTCCCCATTGGTAACCACTGATTTGTTCTCTGTATCTATGAGTCTGTTTTTCTTTTGTTTTATTCATTTGTTTGTTTTATTTTTAGATTCCGCATAGAAGTGATAATATATAGTATCTGTATTTCTCTGACTGACTTACTTCACTAAGCATGATATCCTCTAGGTCCATCTATGTTACTGCAAAT
>NC_041227.1:111625814-111629569 GCF_002837175.3 Physeter macrocephalus
AAAAAATTTATTGGAGTATAGTTGATTTACAACGTTGTGTTAGTTTCAGGTGTACACCATAGTGATTTAGTTATACATGTACATATAGTCATTCTTTTTCAGATTCATTTCCCATATAGGTTATTAGAGACTATTGAGTAGAGTTCCCTGTGCTATATAGTAAGTCCTTGTTGGTTATCTATTTTATATATGGTAGTGTGTGTATGTTAATCCCAAGCTCCTAGTTTATCCCTACCCCCCATGTTTCCCTTTTTATACCACATCTTCTTTATCCATTCATCTGTTGATGGACACTTAGATTGTTTCCATATCTGGGCTATTGTAAATAATGCTACTATGAACATTGGGGTGCATATATCTTTTCTAATTAGTATTTTTATTTTCTTTGGATACCTACCCAGGAGTGGAATTCTGGATAATATGTAGTTCTGTTTTTAATATTTTGAGGAACCTTCATTCTGTTTTCCATAGTGGTTGTACCAATTGACATTCCACCAACAATGGACTACTGTCCCTATGTAGTCTGTGTGTACCCAGTGGCTTTGGTGGGAGAGCTGGATCTGAAGTGAGCATGGACTGTGTCTTCCCCCAGGGAGTGCTGCAGCCACCGTCTTGGTGGGAGATAGGGCTGGAGATGGAGGGTACACAGCCAGAGTCAGGTGCAAGCTGGGGCTTCTCCTATGTTCAGTGGCTGCCACCACCGTATTGGGGTGGGGTTGGGGGCCGAGGGGCTGGAGCAGGAGCCTTGAGGGTGTTGGGTTTCTTCTGGGTACGTGGCAGAGCCTGAGGGCTTGGGGTTGCACTTCTGTGCTGGTTTCACTTTTTCCCCAGTGTGTGTGCCTTGGTTAGAGGCTGGGTCAGGGCTGGAGGGGTTGGTGCCACATCACTGAGCTGGCCATACCCCTTCCCAAGTGTGTATAGGGACAGGTTCTCCAGCAAAGGTGGTCTCTGCCCTGGAGCTCGCTTCAGGTTGTGTGCAGGGCCATGTGAGCTGGCAATGCTTTTCTTTCTCCTGGTCAGAGTCAGGGCTGGGGTTTGGTCTGTCTTTGTTTCCTCCAATTTTGCACACTCTTGTTGGCAACGGAAATCTCCACCTTAGTGGGGAGCAGTGCTGGAGCAAGAGAAGCTGGGGCAGGAGCCTGGGATGTGTCCTGGGGTGGTTTCTGGCAAGCTGGCCAGAGCCCCAGGCAGTTTTCAATCTGCTACCACCACACTGTGAGTGTAAGTCAGTGCGTGTGCTCTTCAGGAGCACAGTCTTGGTATCTTACAGCCCTTTGGTAAGCCCCACTGGTTTTCCAACCAGATAAGGGGTCTCATCTTCCTGGTGTCAGACTCCAAGGCTGGGGTGTCTAATATGTGGCTCAAACCCCTCGCTCCCCAGGGAAGAGCTCCTATCCTGTGATATCCTCCTGCGCTTCTCTGTCTCCCCACCAGTTTCTTTCTCCTTGCTTCCTAGCAGAATCTGTGTATCTTTCTTTACAGCCTTGGTTGTAGAAGAGCTGTTTTGCCAGTCCCCAGGTCTATTTCAGTGAGAATCTCTGTATGGGTAGTTTTAGTTTTGGTGTGTTCACGAGGGGAGGTGAGCCCAGTATCCTCCTACTCCACCATCTTGATCTCCAAAACCCTCCGTAGTTCTTCTTACTGAGAAGAAAATACTTTGTGAAAGAAAAGAGGTGGTAATATAGTAAAATGGGAGAGAATGCTGGTCCTGGATTTATGGAAATCTCCACCTTAGTGGGGAGCAGTGCTGGAGCAAGAGAAGCTGGGGCAGGAGCCTGGGATGTGTCCTGGGGTGGTTCTGGCAAGCTGGCCAGAGCCCCAGGCAGTTTTCAATCTGCTACCACCACACTGTGAGTGTAAGTCAGTGCGTGTGCTCCTCAGGAGCACAGTCTTGGTATCTTACAGCCCTTTGGTAAGCCCCACTGGTTTTCCAACCAGATAAGGGGTCTCATCTTCCTGGTGTCAGACTCCAAGGCTGGGATGCCTAATATGTGGCTCAAACCCTTCGCTCCCCAGGGAAGAGCTCCTATCCTGTGATATCCTCCTGCGCTTCTCTGTCTCCCAACCAGTTTCTTTCTCCTTGCTTCCTAGCAGAATCTGTGTGTATCTTTCTTTACAGCCTTGGTTGTAGAAGAGCTGTTTTGCCAGTTCCAGGTCTATTTCAGTGAGAATCTCTCTATGGGTAGTTTTAGTTTTGGTGTGTTCACGACGGGTGGTGAGCCCAGTATCCTCCTACTCCACCATCTTGATCTCCGGAACCCTCCATAGTTCTTCTTGCTGAGAAGAAAATACTCTGTGAAAGAAAGTAAGTGGTAATATAGTAAAATGGGAGAGAATGCTGGTCCTGGATTTATTTTCTTTTGGCTCCCAACTCTTACATAAGATCAACAGCCTTATTAACCTCCTAGGGCATTGTAAATGATGATCATTAAAGGGCTTGGTTAAGATTAAATGAGGTAATGCATGCAGAAAGCTTATCCCTGGTTCTAGCAACATAGTGAGCGCTAAATACGTATTACTTATTTTTGGAGATTAATATGAACTGTCTTGTAATGGGATGGAGGCCAGAAGAAGGAGAAATGTTTTGTGAACTTCATTCTCAGGAATAAAAGAACAAAAGTGCGTTGGGACATATATCCACCCTATGACCCAGCAATTTTAGTTCTGGTCATTCACCAATGAGAAATATAAAATATGTCCAAAATGGGCAAGAATTTTCCTCACAGCTTTATTCATAAAAGCCTAAAACGTGAAAGAACTCAAATGTCTACCAACAGGGGAATGGACATACAAATTGTGATATTTTCATACAATAAGATATTAATCAGTAATAAAAAGGAATGAACTCCTGATGTGTACAACAACATGGATATATCTCAAAACATTATGGTGAGCAAAAGAAACCAGACACAAAAATTGCTTATTGTATAGTCTGTATAGGCTGTAAATGAATTTCTGGAACTGATAAAACTAAGCTAATGTAATAGAAATTGGAGCAGTAGTTGCCTTAGGGGGAGGGTTGACTGGAGAGGTGCACTGGGAACTTTGGGGTGATGGGAGATATTCTATATCTTTTTGTTGTTGTTGTTGTTGTTTTTGTTGTTGTTGTCGCCTCCTAGGTGTTCTATGTCAGGCAGTTACTCTACCTGAAGGTTTTCAAAGTCTCAGAAATTAAATGGGCGGTCCTGAAAGCAACATTCTCTTGAAAGCATAATTGCAGTTAAGTAGTAACAACCTGAGCGCACATGTCGGGTTTTCTTCTCTCAGCACCTGGGTGGTGAGTTCCTCGTGTATCAGAAAGAAAACCAGAACCCTAGGCCCAGAGCAGAACCCTATGTCCTTCTGCTCCAGGAATGAGAGCATGCTGCCTAACTATATATATCATATTAGGTTTGCAGAAAATTACTCCCGCCCTTTTTTGTTTGGTTATTTTCTTAGTTTATTGCATTTTTATAGCTGGTAGTTAGATTATGTGAAGCTCCAGTGTGTTAGAAGGACTGAGATAGGGCCCTGGAGTGTTTAACAGGGAAGTCTGGGGCTGACTGTGGTGTGATTGGCATTAATGCCACTGGAACCCAGGATTCGCAAGGGCATTCAAATTCACCAACCTGACCAACCACAAGATAGACAGCACAGCTTTCATCATGCAGAATCTGTTCATGCTGTCTGAGTTATTTTATAATGTTGTGGTAGGCAGAATTCTAAAGGTGTCTCCCAAGATTTCTGTCCTCTGGTTATTAATCAAACATGAATCT
>NC_041227.1:111630066-111635219 GCF_002837175.3 Physeter macrocephalus
AAAGCCAGCAGAAGAGGAAGGCAGAAGAGCCAGTCAGAGATGCTGCGGATGAATAGGAGACAGAAGAGACGGGCAGTGTGAGAAGGATTTGTCTTACCACTGCTGGTTCTAGCATGTAGGGGGCTACGTGCAAGGACTAGAGAATGGCCTCTGGAAACTAAGGGTGGTCCCCCGCTGACCGCCACCAAGAAAACAAGAAAACCGTATGGAACTAAATTCAGCCAATAACTGAATGAACCTAGACCCAAGTGTCCCCTAGAGTCCCCAGAAAGGAACACAGCCCTGCTGACACCTTGATTCCAGTCTTCCAAGACTTTAAGCAGAGCTGAGCCCATCAGGTTTCTGATCTACAGAACCATTATATAATAAATAGGTGTTGTTTTAAGCTACTACATTTGTGGTAATTTGTATTGCGGCAGTAGAAAATTAATACAAATCTCTTGTGATGGGGACTTTCTGTGACATTTTCAACCTCACTTTTTCAGGTTTTAGGGTGAGGCACTCTTTTTGGATCACTTTTCAGATTCCAGTTAAGAGCCGCGATTATTTTGTTTGAGTGTGGAGGGAGTAATAAAATGCACATTGAGCCGAAGTTTTATTTGGGTGGACTTACTGTGACTGAGGTTCTTCTCTCCACCTTATTTTCCCCTCAACGGACTCTGAAAGGTTAGTTCTCAAAGTTGGGACAGTGGGTACTTCAGGAAGTCTCTAGAGAATTGTTATTTGATGGATCCAGTGCAATAGTCAAAAGACTTTGTGTTAGTTTCCCAGGGCTTCTGTAACAAATTACCACAAACTGGGTGGTTAAAACAACAGAAATTTATTGTCTGAAATGTTATGTCTTCTTCTAGTTTTGGAGGCTAGAAGTTTGAAGTCAACGTGTTAATAGGGACATTGCTCTCTCTGAAGGGTTTAGGGGTGCTTCCTTCCTTGTCTCTTCCTAGCTCCCGGGGGTTGCTGGCAACCTTGTCATTCCTTAGTTTATAGACCTATCATTCCATCATCTCTGCCCCCGTTGTCACATGGTGTTCTGCATCTCTTCACATGGCATTCTCCTTTCTCTATGTTTGTGTCCAAATTTCCTTCTTCTTGTAAGAACATCATCATTGGATTAGGGGTTACCCTACTACAGTATGAGCTCACTTTAACCTGACAAAGTGAAGTCCCTATTTCCAAATAAGGTCACATTCTGAGGTTCTGAATGGGCATGAATTTTGGGGGGACCCTATTCAACCCAGTACAGATGTGATGTTTGGTTCTTACTGTAGGTTTGGAAAGATAAGGCACCTAAGGAAACTTTAAAATATTATCCAAATTCATGATGGGTTCCTCAGTTAAACACCTAATGTATGGTTTTTGTCTATGTGGTACTAAGCCAAAATGGATGAAATTTAACTCTCAAACCTTACTGAAATATTTCATAATATTTTAAGGCAATAGAACAAAAATTTTGGTTTTATTATGTTACCAAAGGAGGTAGTGACTAGTTTAGAGTTATAGAATGTTGGATTTGGAAGTTACTACTTACCTCCCTGCAATCACAAGAACTGTTCCAAGGCAGATATTCTCTGCTCTATAAAGAAAAACAGAACAGGGCACGCGCGCACACACAAACACACACACACACAACATATGTTGGTGTGACCAGTCTGCGTGGGAGGGTGTGAGTGGAAAGAATTCATAATACCAAAGGGTTAATAAATGAGCAAAGTTTTTTATGCCAATAAGATGTATTTAATATTTGGGCAATAGCCCTAAATTCAGTTCACAGACAACTTCTATTGTGGACAATCAGGCGCACTTTTAACAAATCACATGTGTCCATCCACATGCTGAATTTGCTTGGATTTTATTTTTTCCACTCTCCGATTAAGATGCAAGGTTTGGATATTTGGAGCTGAAACTTTCCTCAGCCTTGGCTATTCAATACTTTGTATTTGCCTATGTGTTCCATGACAGACTAATCCATAGTAGATGAACATATTTTCATCAGCTTTGGTATTACATCCAGAGTGCAGTGTGTTTGTGTGTATGTGTGTATACTTTACTAAATGCTTCAAATTACCCTTTGGCATTGATGACAGGTGGTATTTTAAAAACTTGAATAGGCTCCGTCTTCATCCCTCTTTGTCCTGTTTGAAGGTTTCTGTGGCCTGGAGAAGTGCATATTGCCCTGAAAGGACAGCTAGTGCCTGTGACCTTGTTTCACCAACTTCTCCCTTTTCTTCACCATCTTCATTGTTAGTCTTTCTTCCTTTCCATTCTGACTTTGCCTAATCTCTTCATGGGATGCACTCATCAGATCCCTCTGGGCTTCAGAATCTCTGCTTCATTTCCTTATTACTGATCTTCTCTCTTGAGCCTTCTGTAGAGCTCTGCAGACAGATGTCAGGAGCCCCTCCTTACCTCTGAACGTGTGTATCTCTTATCTAGTCTCCCTACTCTAGTCCTACCCTTCTCCAGTCTATTCCCCAAACAGCAACCAAAGAAACCCAAGAAGTTCGTCTGAGGCGCCAACTCCCATTGCATTCAATATCCAAACTCATTAATATGGCTTGGGAGGTTCTTCATGATGTGTCTCCTGCTTACTCCTCTGATTTCATCCTTTGTGCCCCTTGTCTGTGACCCCTTCCTATACTGTAGACATAGTGGATTACTCCATTTAGCTTCCCAGTTGTTGTTATTATTATTATTATTTGGCTGTGCCATGTGGCTTGCAGGATCTTAGTTCCCTGACCAGGGTTTGAACCCACGCCCTTGGCAGTGAAAGCATGAAGTCTTAACCACTGGACGGCCAGGGATTCGCCCAGCTGTTTAATGTTCCCTCTTCCTTCTAGGCCTTTGTACATTCTGCCTCCCACCCCCCAATCTGGTACATTCTTTTCTTTCCTCTCTGTGTTAATCAAATAGTTGCAATTTGTCCACATTGACCTAAATGTCTTCTTCTCTAGGTAACATGCTCTGATCTCTCAGGATTTTATTAGGGAATCTTTTTTTGTACTTACATTACCCTAGGTTTTCCCTAGTTAGTGCATATAATTGAGCATCATAATGTCTGTTAGTTTATCCTATTCTCCCCGAGGTTAATTGTAAGCCTGGATGTGTTTTGTCACCAACGTGGCATATAGAAACCATTCAAGAAATATTTACCATTCAAAGTAAGCTGGAAAGAGAAAAAAAAGAGAGAGAGAAAAAGAAACATTTACTATTCCAGAAACGAATGTAGGGGAACTTCCCTGGTGATACAGTGGGTAAGACTCTGTGCTCCCAATGCAGGGGGCCCGGGTTCGATCCCCGGTTGGAGACATAGGTCCTGCATGCATGCCGCAACTAAGAAACCCACATGCTGCATCTAAGAGTCTGCATGCCGCAACTAAGAAGTCCGCATGTCGCAACTAAAGATCCCCATGCTGCAATGAATATCCTGCGTGCTGCAGCTGAGACCCAGTGAAGCCAAAATAAATAAGTAAATATTGAAAAAAAGAAACAAATGTAGGAATGTAAGAGTGATACCTTTTCTATTCTATAAGCATTGGAATTTTTTCCAGAGTGCCTTTTCGTAGATACCTACAACATATGCGTGGTTGAAGCTTATGAGCAAATCCTAGACATGTCCTGTATCACATAAGATAGATGTTTCAAGAAGTGAGGTACTAGTGTTAGTGAGTAAGAATGGTGGTTGCTGGCACAAGCTTGACTCTGGGAAAAATAGGCCTGCTGTTGTAAGGTCAGTTCAGAATTCAGAATATGGATGTTAACGGACCATCAGACCATGATCATCATGAATGTACAGCCTCTCATTTGCAGGACTCTCCACATAGGGAGATGTGCAAATGATTAATAGTTATGGTTTCCACAAGCCAGGTGTAAATTCACAAACTGTGCTCTTACTGATGAGCAGAGTCATTTTGGATGCATTGGAATCAGGATGCTTGCTGGGCTTGTCTAATGCCTGCACGATTAACACATAATCATTTTGCAATTTGGGCTGCCAGTGCTCTGTTTGGACATAATAGACGAGCAGGCAGAAGACTTTGCTGTGTTTCTCTGGATGATGGAAATATCTAGAATAGGGCTATTCAGTCTTTCATGTGCATGGGATCACCTGGGGATCTTGTTAAAATGCAGATTCTGAGTGGGGCCCAAGAATCTGTGTTTCTAGCAAGCTGCCAATTAATTCCAAGAAACCCACCTTAATTAATTAAAATTTGCCAAGTTTATTTATTTATTTAATTGAAGTATAGTTGATGTATAATATTACGTTAGTTGCAGGTGTACAGCATAGTGATTTAGTATTTTTGCAGATTATACTCCATTATAGGCTATTACAAGATAATGGGTATAATTGCCTGTGCTGTATAGTATATCCTTGTTGCTTATCTGTTTTATATATAGTAGCTTGTATCTGTTAATCCCATACCCCTAATTTGTCCTTCCCCCCTTCCCTCTCCCCTTTGGTAACCGCAAATTTGTTTTCTATATCTGTGAGTCTGTTTCTATTTTGCATATACATTCATTTGTATTACTTTTTAGATTCCACATATAAGTGATGTCACACCGTATTTGTCTTTCTCTGTCTGGCTTATTTCACTAAGCGTAATATTCTTAAGGTCCATCCACATTGCTGCAAGTGGCATAATTTCATTCTTTTTTATGACTGAGTAATATTCCATTGTGTGTGTGTGTGTGTGTGTGTGTGTGTGTGTGTGTGTGCGTGCGTGCGTGTGTACGCGCGCGCGCGTCCATGTCTTGGCTATTATAAATAGTGCTGCTTTGATCATTGGGGTGCATGTGTCTTTTTGAATTAGCATTTTCATTTTTTCCAGATATATACCCAGGTGTGGAATTGCTGGATCATATGGTAGCTCTACTGTTAGTCTTTTGAGGAACCTGTTTTCCATAGTGGCTCCACCAGTTTACATTCCCAACTAACAATATACAAGCAAGAACCCCACTTTATTTTTTATTTTTAAAAATTTTTACGAACCCCACTTTAAGTAAGAGGTGAGGTTTTTAATTTTTCTTTTTTTTTCTGTCAGTCTCCTTTAAAATGAATATTATGGGGGGTTAAGCTAGAGAGACACAGATGGGAGGATCAGAGAATGGATCTTTGGCTTTGGTGGCTGGGACAGACAAAGAGGTGAGGGAATTCA
>NC_041227.1:111635260-111635818 GCF_002837175.3 Physeter macrocephalus
CTTTGTTTCCATCTTGACTTCTGAAAATGTAGAATATTAAGAAAACAAAGGTTGTATATACTTTTTCCTCCCTTTTACCTATCATCTCCAAATAGTAAAAAGAGAAAATTCCACATCTATCAAGAGTGATTCCTCTAAACCTCTCTCCGGTATATAGGCTTTTTTTTTTTTTTAAATAAATAAAGTTATTTATTTATTTTTGGCTGCATTGGGTCTTCGTTGCTGCATGTTGGCTTCCTCTAGTTGTGGTGAGTGGGGGCTACTCTTTGTGGTGGCATGTCGGCTTCTCATTGTGGTGGCTTACCTTGTTGCGGAGCACGGGCTCTAGGTGCGCGGATTTCAGTAGTTGTGGCACGTGGGCTCAGTAGTTGTGGCCCACGGGCTCGCTAGAGCACAGGCTCAGTAGTTGTGGCGCACGGGCTTAGTTGCTCCAAGGCTTGTGGGATCTTCCCGGACCAGGACTCGAACCCGTGTCCCCTGCATTGACAGGTGGATTCTTTTTTTTTTTTTTTTTTTTTGTGGTATGCGGGCCTCCCTCTGCTGCGGCCTCTCCCGTTG
>NC_041227.1:111636116-111644612 GCF_002837175.3 Physeter macrocephalus
TCTGCTGCGGCCTCTCCCGTTGCGGAGCACAGGCTCCGGACACGCAGGCTCAGCGGCCATGGCTCACGGGCCCAGCCGCTCCGCGGCATGTGGGATTCTCCCAGACCGGGGCGCGAACCCGGTTCCCCTGCATCGGCAGGCAGACGCGCAACCACTGCGCCACCAGGGAAGCCCGACAGGTAGATTCTTAACCACTGCGCCACTAGTGAAGTCCCAGTATACAGGCTTTTAAAATTTAGTTTTGCTCATGATAATTCCATGGCTTAGCTCTGGAGAACACATTGACATAGTTCCTTCAGGATCATTCTCCAAATGAGGAGCAGGAATGTAACTCAAAAATAAAAATGGAACTTTTTTTTCCACTTCCTTTTGTTCTTTCAAGTTTGTACTGAAAGAAAAAAACCGTCAACAATAGTAACAAAAACCTATGCTCCCCTGGCAAACATTTGATTCAGATTTAGGGTCTAGATGGGCAGAAATTGCAATGGTCGGACTTAATAACACTTCTTCCAAGAGTGCGTTAATTGACAGAGGCTCTTTTTACTTGAATATTTAACTCCTATTGTATTTATTTATGTATCTATGTATTTATTTATTTATTTATTTTGGCTGCACTGGGTCTCAGTTGTGGCATGTTGCAATCTTCGTTGCAACCTGCGGGATCTTTTAGTTGTACCATGCGGGCTTCTTAGTTGTGGCATGCATGCGAGATCTAGTTCCCCGACCAGGGGTTGACCCCAGGCCTTCTGCCTTGGGAGCACGGAGTGTTTCCCTCTGGACCACCAGGGAAGTCCCCCTATTGCCTTATTTGACATTAAAAACAAGTAGTTTAGCTATGGATACCCAGAAGGAGACCAAAAGATTCCTGACCTTCAGTTTTCTCCATGGTCATCGGCAAGCATGACTATGATCTCTTCTAACAGGTAGACCTGGATGGGTCATGTTTTGCTCCATCACTTTCCTGCATGTTTCCTCAGCTGGTCTCTCAAACCTTTGCTTTTATGTACTTTAAAAGAAATAAAAGCAAGTCTTCACCTAACATTTGATTCAGTCAGCTTCAGCACCTCATCTGTGTATGAAAATGAATATATTGTGTTGATGTATGTGATGCCCTTTATAGTTAATTGATGAATCTAATCAGCTTTTACCTTCTTGTATTGTTAAAGTTTTCAGTGTTTATCTCAGAGTAAAGTGGATCTGTTAGCTCTAACGGTCTGATTAGGAAGATGATATTCAAAACTGACCATCACAGTAAGACCTTCCTTTTACAAAATACCCCATATGTGCCAGGGATTATGCTAAGTACCTTACATTTGTTATATAATTTAACAGTATAACAACAAAAACTGGATGAGGTGGGTGTATTTATATCTCATTACCGTCCAACCAACTAATACACAAATCTTTTAGAAATCACGAGAACAATAAAACCAAAGCAGCATTCAGAAAAAGTAATCAAGGTACTCAAGACCGTACAACTTAGCAGTGTTAAAAAAAAATCAGATCTAGGTTGGTTTGTTGCCGGTATTAATGCTTTAACCAGTAGACTCTACTTTCTACTACGTCTCTGTCTATGCTATATTTTTTTCTGAAGGTGCATTTCTAAGGTATGGTCTTCATGATGTAATATCACTTTTAAAATGTAACATGGAAATAGCATAAAATTGAGGAAACTATAGTTCTGTCTCTGGTACTGCAAGCAGATATATACTTTGGAAAGCAGTGAGCCATTTTACTTCTTGGGATTTCCTTTTGCTTATCTGTCATATAGAAATTGAACTAGATATTTAAACACCACTGTCATTCTAGTAATTTATAGTTTATATGGTGGTTGAGGGTCTCGGATTTTGGCTGTGCACTTCTTTCTCTGGCTGAAGTGCCTCTTTTACATCTCCTACTCTTTCATCCCACCCTTCTGTGGAAGGTTAAGAATTTTCTCTCAAATCCTACATTTTCCATCTTTCTCCCCTCCCCAATTTCCTGTTTATGAGTCCATTGCAATCACTATATGCCAGGAAGTACAACATGGATTCACTGCAATTTGAAAACATGTTTTGAAAATTGACCCAGCACGTGCACAATTTCCCTGGTCACCTGCCAAGTCTTGCTCTATCTTTGGTATGCTGTCAAGCTAACAGAGTTGTAAATTAGGTAAAGTGACTGTCTTGACCCCGGGAAGCTGAATTTAGAAGACATTTTATCAAAATAAATTATCTGAATTGAAAAATTTTGGCTGCTCTTTAACTCAATTGTAGGTAATAGGTTTAGAGGAAACTCAGCTGATCCAGAGAAACCCAAATTCTCTTGGGCTCTTGGTTTATACCAATGAACCCTAGGACAACACCGTCACTCACTTCACACTGCAACATTGCAACACACAGAGATCTGTTTACAACAAAGACCATTTGGGTTTTACTCCTCAGAAGGCAGAATTAAAAGTTCATCACAGCTCCAAATTCTAACTTGGGATGTTGCTTCTTATTTGGATGCCATCACTGAGTTCACGATGAGGCCAAACTTTGAGAGCCAGTAGACTTAATTAATGAACAGATGCATGCATCAGACCTTTAAAGCACTCGTAACTATAGCTACACTTATAATGTACACTTACAATCCAAGAACTATGCTAGACACATCAAATATATTTTCTCATTTAACCCTCAGAACAACTCTCAGTTTACAAGAGGGAAAGTTGAAACACAAGGGAAGTCATGCCATTTTCCACAAGGTAATGTAGTAAAAGCCAAGCTGGATTTTGACCTCATGCCTGTATATTTGCAAAGCTCATGCTCTTTGCCTCCGTGTCATGAACCCATGACTGTTGTATGGGTTCAATTTGACTGAAAGAAGCATGAAATGTCTTCTAGCAAGAGATTCTCTTATTGAGAGCTCAAGAGTTAAGTACTACAAAAGACAAATACTGCAGTGTGATCGTTTTTTCTCATCCAGGTTTTTATTTCTATATGTTTGCACTTACATTGAAATTTCAAGAAATTCAGTTGTTTTTTTCCTGAGGATTTTGAACTTCTGTCACATATTCTGTCTTTATTAATGTATCAAATTTCTTAAAGTCTTATTTTATGTAAATGCTTGAGATGAAAATACAACCAACGTAGTGTCTCCATAAACACGTTTCCTCTTTTTCGAGGCAGTCACTCTTCCATTAAGACCCATGCCTGGTTTAAAGCACCATGGAAGGTAACACTTGCTCATTGTTCACTATGCTCTTTCTGACCCACTTACTTTGTCCCATTCCCTTCGCTGCTTTCTGACTTTTTCTCAAAGTTTCCTGATCGTGTTATTAGTTCTCACATTTCTTGCTTCTTCTCACCCTCAGACTTGACACTGTTTCCCTGGATACTGACTTCCTTCCCTCTGAACTGTAATTTGTGTTCACTCAGTGACACTTTCTCATACTTTCTTGGAAAAATAATCTTGGTGGCACATCAGTAGGTAACATTCCTACCAAGCTTTTGTCCTGGACCCTCAAAGAAAAGTCAGTCTGAAAAAAAGTAAAAAAACAAAAAGTAATTTTAAGCTTTAAGAAGGTAACTTCTTGTTATAATAACCTATAGTATAATAAGGAAAGAAAACAAACATCAAATTTGTATGTCAATAATAGAGCAGTTTTTAAAAAATTACTTATCTATTCATTCATTCATTCATTTATTTGGTTGTGCCAAGTCTTAGTTGCAGCACGTGAGATCTTTAGCTATGGCATGCAGGATCTTTTTAGTTGCAGCATGTGAACTGTTAGTTGTGGTATGTGAGATCTAGCTCCCTGACCAGGGATTGAACCCAGACCCCCTGTATTGGGAGCATGGAGTCTTAGCCCACTGGACCACCAGGGAAGTCCCTAGAGCAGTTGTTTTTTTAAAAAAATTAACTAATTAATTTTATTTTTGTCTGCGTTGGGTCTTCGTTGCTGCGCACAGGCTTTCTCTAGTTGCGGCAAGGCGGGGCTACTCTTCGTTGCGGTGCGTGGGCTTCTCATTGCGGTGGCTTCTCTTGTTGCGCAGCACGGGCTCTAGGCGTGCGGGCTTCAGTAGTTGTGGCTCGCGGGCTCTAGAACGCAGGCTCAGTAGTTGTGGCTCATGGGCTTAGTTGCTCTGCGGCATGTAGGATCTACCTGGACCAGGGCTTGAACCCGTGTCCCCTGCGTTGGCAGCAGATTCTTAACCTCTGTGCCACCAGGGAAGCCCGAGCAGTTTTTTAAGAAGCCAATATTTTGATTTCTCTTCTTAACTTATCCATCAAATGTTTATTAAGTATATACCTACATATTCCAGTTACAGAGAACTCAGTACTTCCTGAGGTAGCCCAGTCCATTTTTATTCCACTCCTTTGGAATGTTCTTCCTTCTGTTAAGCAAAATTATGTTTCATTGGTTTAAATTCTAAGCCATGCACCCACACAGAGCAAATCTATCTCCTCTTATAAGACAGTATTTCAACATTTATGGATAATTCTCACTACGCTCACTATCCCATTTATTTTTACCATTCCATGTAGGAACTGGGTTGGAAACTATCATGTACTTGTCTCTTGTCTTGTTGGGGTAGAGGGACCCTAATTTTTCAATATTTGTTTTAAATGAACGAACTTATTTTAATCCCAGTGTGGTCTGCTCATAAGAGAGTGGGACTGTTACCACTTTTACTGTAGACACTAAATATGTTTGTTCATTAGTAAATATGTATTAGACCTCTTTTGGTTGCAAGTTGTAAAACAATCTAACTAAAAAACTAAGTAAAAAGAAAACAACCAAAAAAGAAGAATTTATATTAGTTTACTGAGGTGTACACAATCCTGGTTTCATAGAAAGTAAGATTCTAAGCAAATTACCCCCCCAAACCCCGCAATATCAAAGAGGTTAGACTAATTATGGTGCATTGAATGATGAAACATAATGAGCCCTTCAAAGTCATGGTTGGAGTGGTTGGAGAATAAGAGAGCAGAGCACAGTATATCCTGCTGACTCTTAAATATCTCTCCAAACTATCCCTAGTTTTTCATCTCCTGCTAACATACTTTTTTTTGCCAACCTTTAGATTTCAAATGTGTTACAGCAATAACCTCAGAGGGAGGCTGTGGCCACAGCAGTTCATGGTATTACTATTGTAGATGCAACCTGGTTTCATAGAAAGTAAGATTCTAAGCAAATTACCCCCCCAAACCCCGCAATATCAAAGAGGTTAGACTAATTATGGTGCATTGAATGATGAAACATAATGAGCCCTTCAAAGTCATGGTTGGAGAGGTTATAATGACATAGGAAAATGTTGATGATATAATTTCAGTAAAAATTGAAGGACAAGAAACTATATAACCTGTGTTATTCCAATTACATTAAAAACTAAGACTTCCATGTGGAAAATGAATAGAAGCTTAATAGTGATAATATCTAGACTATAGATTATGATTTGTAGTTTCCTCTGGACATCTTTCCACAGTTTCTATGAGGAACATTATTAATTTTATAAAAAATAATATGTAAAAGCAAAAAATATAAAATTATTCAATTTAATAGGTATAAATTTTGATAATTGTGAAGATTGTGATAATTGTGAGAGTTAATACATATAAAAGGCTTCAAAGAGTGGCCAGTTTTAGGTGCTCAAAGTTTCCTTTCCTGTTTATTTTCTATGTTCAGTGCTGAGCCTTTATATGAAAATAATTTGTCTGGATATTAAGTACAAAGGCCAAATAGACACTGAATAAAATTTAAGTCAACAGAATCAAAATAAAGTATGTTGGAGAGAGAAAATAAATAAGCTTTGTGGGTTGAAGTAGCCTCTGAGAGGATGTTTAAACTCCAGGTTTTGTGTGATTCTGTGATCTACTCCAGAATCGTCCAATTGAATGTAGCATAATTAAGGGAATATGCTACACATATTCATAATAGTGTATGTGTTTACATGTTCTCAAGGCTAATTGCTATTTCTGAACATCATTTAATGTGCCAACACTCTTTAAACAGACCTTATAACTTCCCATGTGAACTTTTCCTGTTAGGACGAGACCACATTATTAGAGTCTTCCTGATCTAAACTTACAGATGTAAATTTGAGAGTAAGGAAACAGTCTTCAGTGTAAAGTAGAATTGAAACCAAGTTGCACTGGAAATGCTTCCCCTTCAGTTTTCCTTTTTCCTATTTTTTTTTTTTAAGTTGGAAACTCCTTGCTAGTTGATTGTTCTGTCAGAGGATTAAACAAAATTATCCTTGGATTTTGGTTAACAAGTCTTATGTTTGTGCTGAATCTTCCCCCACCTCTCCTCTGCACATCATTTTGCCTTCTTAGCTATGAGTTTGATGCCATGAAAGCCTGCCTCAGTGTACCAATTATAAGCGTGTAAGATGAAACCAAGCCACAGCTTATACAAATGAAAGGAGCAAAAGTAACAGCATTTTGTATAAACAAGGGCAGAGAGACAACTTGTTCTAGTCAAAGATAAATAAAGTTAAACTGTACACAAATTACCACGTGTCAAGCTAATCAGAGGAAATGTTGTTTCTCCAATGCTATTGTGCAAAAATAATTGAAATGACATTTCACAAAATCTAGCAGAGGTAAATTTTTTAAAAACAGGCTTGCAAGCTTCCAGATACTTCAGCTCACCCTAAGAGCTATTTGCTCCACTGAAATAATTGAAGAACACAGTTTCAAAAAGTGTTCTTTCTGCTTGAGAGAATCAAGGCCATCTCTTGGGGTTCAAAAGTAAACCCAGGTATGTTAAAGGGACCTCCCAAATCCCCTAGGCTGTCCTTTGAGAATCACCCAATGACACTTATTTTTTGTTCATTTCTATACCTTCATAGTATCTGTCAATGTGCTCATTGTAAAATCCATTTACCCGTCATCTGTTCTTGCATATTGTATATGAAATGTATTGGCAATGAATCATCTTTCTCAAAAGAAAATTGGTGAAAGTTTTATTCAGAAATTAATTTAGACTTTATCGAGACAGTTAGCAAGTAGCAATATTAGAAAAAAGATGAATAACGTATTCATTTGTTTTGTCTCTCATTCTGTCTAGTTTTCTCTGAGGTCAATATTGCTCAAGGTTATAAAATGAAAGCTCTACAAATCAAAATCACATAACTGTCAAGCACCTTATTAAATTTCATTCAGTTCTATACCAGTTCTTTTTTTTTTTTTTTTTGCGTTACGCGGGCCTCTCACTGTTGTGGCCTCTCCCGTTGCGGAGCACAGGCTCCGGACGCGCAGGCCTAGCGGCCATGGCTCACGGGCCCAGCCGCTCCGTGGCATGTGGGATCTTCCCAGACCGGGGCACGAACCCGTGTCCCCTGCATCGGCAGGCGGACTCTCAACCACTGCGCCACCAGGGAAGCCCTCTATACCAGTTCTTAAGGGACCATCACTATCTTCCAATTTACACAAAGATTGAATAAAAACTGATCAAACATTTATGGGATTGAACGGTCATCCTAAATTTGATCTCCTATTACTGTTAGAAGTTTATTTAGCCTGTTAGGCAGTGGGGCTCCATTGAAAGCTTGTGAACAGAGGACTGACATGATTACATCTGGCAGTGACATACAAAATTGATTTCTTGAGCATTGCTTGCATGTTTTTTTTCTTTATTATAATGGCCTAAAAAATATTGTTAACAACCCAAAGCACACAGACTTGTTGGAAAGTTAAATCACTGTGGCAGACGGTACATCCAGTCCTCTACATTTCCTAGGCTTCCTTGGAGTTACATAAATTGTTCTGGCCGACAGTCTCTGAGTGACAAAGCCACCTCTGGGCTAAGGTGGGAAAGATCTGGGATGCCTCCTGCATCCTCTCTCCGGCTCAGTGGCAGCATTGGAGGCTATCAGCTGAGGTAGTGAGTCATGAGATGGGAGCTGCCTGTAGCAACCACAAGGAGAGTTGCCCTGGAGCCTTGCCCAAAATAAAAAGTAGAAGTTTGTTGAATTTTGCCACTGATGTTTCAGCATGGCCTTGCTTATCCTATTATAATGATAAACAAGTATAAGAAAAGATACACAAGCTTATGATAATGGGAAAAAACTCAAAACAATGAGATACCATTTCACCTATTATAGTTTCACTTATTATTGTTGAAAAAAAAGAAAAGTCAGAAACTTCCAAACTTTGATGAAGATGTGGACAAACACAAATCTACTTGCATTGCTGGCAGGAGCACAGGCTCCGGACGTGCAGGCTCAGCGGCCATGGCTCACCGGCCCAGCCACTCCACGGCCTGTGGGATCCTGCCAGACCCAAGGAATCTACCCCATTGAAAATGTCACAGAGGTCTATAAAGGGTATATGCCCAACATTGGCATACTGTCCCTTTTCCAAGTCCTGCTAACATGGTTTTCCTGTTGATCTTTTTTAGATTTTAATTGGGTTTCAGAGGATTTGTGACAGTAAAAATCTGAGGTAACCTATATGTCTATTTCTTTCTTTTTTTTTTTTTTTTTTTTTTTTTTTTGCGGTACGCGGGCCTCTCACCGCTGTGGC
>NC_041227.1:111644957-111646790 GCF_002837175.3 Physeter macrocephalus
TCTCCCTCCCTCCCACCGTCCCTATCCCACCCCTCTCGTGGTCACAAAGCACAGAGGTGATCTCCCTGTGCTATGCGGCAGCTTCCCACTAGCTATCTAATTTACATTTGGTAGTGCATATATGTCCCTGCCACTCTCTCACTTCGTCACAGCTTACCCTTCCCCCTCCCCATGTCCTCAAGTCCATGCTCTAGTAGGTCTGTGTTTTATTCCTGTCCTACCACTAATCTCTTCATGACATTTTTTTTTCTTAGATTCCATATATATGTGTTAGCATACGGTATTTGTTTTTCTCCTTCTGACTTACTTCACTCTGTATGACAGACTCCAGGTCTATCCACCTCATTACAAATAACTCAGTTTCATTTCTTTTTATGGCTGAGTAATATTCCATTGTATATATGTGCCACATCTTGTTTATCCATTCATCTGTTGATGGACAGTTAGGTTGCTTCCATGTCCTGGCTATTGTAAATAGAGCTGCAATGAACATTTTGGTACATGACTCTTTTTGAATTATGGTTTAGAAATAGATTTTAAATACATAGTTTTAAATTATAAATTAAGGAAATTAAGCATCCTTTACATAAGCTGAAAACACAAAGACACATCAAATAACATCTGTTTTACAAAGTTACATATATAGCCAAGACTGTGGGTAGGGAGGAGAAAGAAAATGGGCACTGAAGATAAAAGGGAAAATAAAAACAAAAATAAAGTAAAACAAGAGAAGGGCTTTGCATAGAACAGTTGAGGAGCATGATTAATTCTGAGGCAATAAAGAACATTAAAAGAAAAAAAAATTACCTGTACAATTCAAAAACCACCTTGAGACATATCCATTTTAATATACTTGTATCTCCCATACTCTGCTTCCAAAAAGCTTTAAGGATAGGTTCACCTTTGCATAAGCCTATATTACCCCCATTGTAGGGACATAGCTCTTATTATCAACATGACCTTGGTCAGGGGTTCATAAAACATCAACTGAAAACTTCCCTAGACCACACCTGGTCCACATAATAACCTCATTTACTTAACCTTGACTCAAAGAGCTGAACTCAACTTTTTCGAACTAAAAGAAAAATTCAAGGGTCAGGGTCAGCATTGAACTTTGAACGTTAGATCTCCCATTACCACTAATCAGCTCTTTTTCCATATTCGTGTTAAACATAAGCGTGTGATGACTGGCTGAACGAGATCAAAATAAACATCATCAGTCTGAATATTAGTCGGACTAATTTATGTTACACCAATTATGCTTGCCACTTGAAGAAATATATTTTAAGTTGATTTTTCAAGTACCCAGGCAACATTTGCAGGGAAACTGTGATGGTATTAGAGACTGAGCTGTTGATTACAAACAGGGTGAATTTTTGGCTTTCTGTGATTTGTCTAAAGAGGCAGCAAAATGAGTTGAAGTAGAAGCACAGGGCACTATGTGGGCCCTGTTCATCCTCATGGAATTTGATCCTTACACTCAGATACAAGGGAGCTGTTTAGCTGTCATTCAGTTTTGTCATTACATTGGTTCAAGCATAGGAAATGTAAATTATTAAGAAACTTAAAACATGTCCAATTATAACCGCTCACAAAAATTTTCTCCCTAAAAGGCACATCTACTGGGATTTTAATCAGAGATGACAATCATTTTAATTCTAAACATTTTTTCATAGTATTCAATTTCTGGAATATCTCCAAGGAAATTGATATACTGTATAGAGATGAGATAGATTGAAGGTTGGGAGCATCGCCGCCTGAAACTGCTATATTCCCCCCAAATCTTCCATTGAAGGTCTGTTCGATGATGGGCAGCATGTTAGTAGGAAAAAT
>NC_041227.1:111647357-111648069 GCF_002837175.3 Physeter macrocephalus
TTTTATATATACACTACATCTTCTATATCCATTTATCTATTGATGGACATTTAGGTTGCTTCCATGTCTTGGCTATTGTAAATAGTGCTGCAGTAAACGTTGGGGTGCATGTGTCTTTTTGAATTATGGTTTTCTCAGGGTATATGCCCAGTAGTGCGATTGCTGGGTCATATGGTAATTCTATTTTTAGTTTCTTAAGGAACCTCCATACTGTTCTCCATAGCGGCTGTATCTATTTACATTCCCACCAACCGTGCAAGAGGGTTCCCTTTCCTGCACACCCTCTCCAGCATTTGTTGTTTGTAGATTTTTTGAAGTTATTTTCATTTTGCTTATGGTTTCCTTTGCTGTGAAAAAGCTTTGAAGTTTCATTAGGTCCCATTTGTTTATTTTTGTTTTTATTTCCATTACTCTTAAGAGGTGGATCAAAAAAGATCTTGCTGTGATTTATGTCAGAGTGTTCTTCCTATGTTTTCCTCTAAGAGTTTTCTAGTGTCTGGTCTACATTTAAGTCTCTAATCCATTTTGAGTTTATTTTTGTGTGTGAATTTTTATTTTATATTTGAGTATAGTTGATTTACAATGTTGTGTTAGTTTCAGGTGTACAGCAAAGTGACTCAGCTATACATATACATATATCCATTCTTTTTCAGATTCTTTTCCCTATAGGTTATTACAGGATATTGAGTTCCCTGTGCTATACAGTGGGTCC
>NC_041227.1:111652527-111661598 GCF_002837175.3 Physeter macrocephalus
TTTTATATATACACTACATCTTCTATATCCATTTATCTATTGATGGACATTTAGGTTGCTTCCATGTCTTGGCTATTGTAAATAGTGCTGCAGTAAACGTTGGGGTGCATGTGTCTTTTTGAATTATGGTTTTCTCAGGGTATATGCCCAGTAGTGCGATTGCTGGGTCATATGGTAATTCTATTTTTAGTTTCTTAAGGAACCTCCATACTGTTCTCCATAGCGGCTGTATCTATTTACATTCCCACCAACCGTGCAAGAGGGTTCCCTTTCCTGCACACCCTCTCCAGCATTTGTTGTTTGTAGATTTTTTGAAGATGCCCATTCTAACTGGTGTGAGGTGATACCTCATTGTAGTTTTGATTTGCATTTCTCTAATAATTAGTGATGTTGCGCAGCTTTACACGTGCTTCTTGGCCATCTGTGTGTCTTCTTTGGAGAAATGTCTGTTTAGGTCTTCTGCCCATTTTTGGATTAGGTTGTTTGTTATTTTAATATTGAGCTGCATGAGCTGTTTATATATTTTGGAGATTAATCCTTTGTCCATTCAGTGGTTTGCAAATATTTTCCCCCATTTTCAGGGTTGTGTTTTCATCTTGTTTATGGTTTCCTTTGCTGTGCAAAAGCTTTGAAGTTTCATTAGGTCCCATTTGTTTATTTTTGTTTTTTTTTCCATTACTCTTAAGAGGTGGATCAAAAAGGATCTTGCTGTGATTTATGTCAGAGTGTTCTTCCTATGTTTTCCTCTAAGAGTTTTCTAGTGTCTGGTCTACATTTAAGTCTCTAATCCATTTTGAGTTTATTTTTGTGTGTGAATTTTTATTTTATATTTGAGTATAGTTGATTTACAATGTTGTGTTAGTTTCAGGTGTACAGCAAAGTGACTCAGCTATACATATATATATATCCATTCTTTTTCAGATTCTTTTCCCTATAGGTTATTACAGGATATTGAGTTCCCTGTGCTATACAGTGGGTCCTTGTTGATTATCTATTTTATATAATAGTAGTGTTAATTTGTTAGTTTGTTATTTGTTAATCCCAAACTCCTCATTTATCTCCCCTTACCCTCCACTATCCCCTTTGGTAACCATAAGTTTGTTTTCGATGTCTGTGAGCCTGTTTCTGTTTTGTAAATAAGTTCATTTGTATCATTTTATTTTTAGATTCCAGATATAAGTGATATCTTAAGGATGTTATGTATGTGTAATCTCCATGTTTCCTTTTTAACGTTGCAAACATGTATTACTTTGAATAACAATACAGCCCTTACCAACTCAAGTCAAAGAATGAAAGCAAAATAACAATAGATACTAAAACACATTATAACAGGATATTTTGACTTTATAATATTGTAGTCTACATTCTGTTTCTTAGCATAACCTTTGATCTAGACTTTTACAATCATATATTACCACAGAAATTAACATTTGTGTATGAAATAAATCTTTTTTGCTAGGAAATCCAGAAATAGAACACAATCATTTAAAATCTTGTTGAATAAAATAACATTTTTTTAAATGACAGTTTTTCACGTTGTTATCAGAGTGGGAAATTAGCATTTTTTGCAAGGCTGTCAGTATAATTCTTATGCTGAATAATCTTTGTGAATTGAAAATGTAATTTTTTAAGAACAATTTTATAGCTACCAGCTGTGTGACCTAGAGCATACATGACTTAATCTCTTTAAGTCAGTTTAGTTTTACAATACCACCACACCTAAGCGTTAACATTTTTTTTGTGCACTTATTATGGGGCTAGCATTATACTGAGAGGCTTACATGTCATACCACAGCTGTATGAGGTAGGTACGATTAGCTTCTTTGATTTTAAGCTTCTTAATCTGTAGAATGGGGATAATTGTCTAGAATTTCATGACTAGTAAGTGGCCAAGTCAGGAATTGAATTCAAGTCTGTTGTACCCTACAGTCTAGGGCCCTTTTAACCCCATGCAATACTTCCTCATGTCGATTTTCTCCCTTACCCTTCCATGGTCAGGGCCTCCCAACCCTATGTATTCTGTGGACTGATACTTGGTGCATTCTTTCTTCTCCCTTCCCATATTTGTTTGAGAATCTTTCCAACATACTAATCTAGGTCAGGGACAACTAGATTTTCATACTGCTTCTTCCCTTTCTTTTTGATTTTCTGGAAGGAATTGAAAAAAAAAAGTCTCTTCAAAACACATATCTTATTGTGTTGTTTTCTGCTTAAAGTCATTTAGTGGTTTCTGATTGCTCTCAGAATAAAGTCTAAGATGACTTATTAAGGTTTTTCATCTTTGCATGATCAGACCCCTGCCACCTCCCTGGCCTCAAACTTGCTCTTGTTCCAGTTCTCCACACTTCTTCTTGTTATAGGTCCTATAAAGCCGTGGTCCCCTACCTTTTTGGCAGTGGGGGCTGGTTTCGTGGAAGACAGTTTTTCCATGGGCAGGGGCCCGGCGGGGTTGACTTGGGATGAAATGCGAGCGATGTTTCAGGTGGCAGTGCGAGCGATGGGGAGCAAGCAGCAGATGAAGCTTCGCTCACTCGCCCACTGCTCACCTCCTGTTGTGTGACCCGGTTCCTAACAGGCTGCGGACCGGTACCGCGGGGCTTGGGGACCCCTGCTATAAAGGAACACTTCTTTTGCTTGGAGAAGTTTTCCACTACTTATCTGTTAACTTTCTCAAGAAAGTGTTTACATCTCACATAGTCAGAAGTTTCCTTGGTTAAATGCTCTGAGTGGTTCACTGTATTGCTTCATAGCATTTAACTCAGTTCATAATGTTTTCTGTACATTTTTTGTCCATCACCCAAAGATTCACATTACCATTTAAGAGAAAAGGAGGGGTGACGTCAGCAAGATGGTGGAATTGGAATCCCTGGACCCTCCTTTCCCCCATGAACACATTGATTCAACAACAGTAAATGGACAAACCCCCTTATGAGAAATCCAGAAACAAATCGAGAGGCTCCTGCACCCTGGGTGAGTGCAGATGCAGCCACTTTGAAGTCAGTAGGAAAAGCTGAGAATCCTTTAACCATAATCCCTACCCCTGGCACAGCACCATACAATCATAAGGAAACCCCTAGCGCCCACTTCTTCGTGGAGAGGGAAAGAGTTGGACGATGTGTACAACACTCCAGCTTTTGGAGGGGGGGCTGCCCAAGGTACTGGCTTCTATTGCACCTGTGCTCTTGGAGCGCTCATGGGACCTGGAGTATTCTAGGTGCCCCGGGGGCCAGTGGGAACAAAAATGGTGGTTTGAAGTAGCATCAAGCAGTCACCATAGCCCCTCCCTCCCTCACGCTTCACACAGAGCAAGCAGGTGAAAAACCCCAGATCCCAGCTTCTCCCTAGGGAAGGAATGAGTTGGACTGTGTATGGGTTTATAATATACATGTAAAAGTATAAAAATACGGTAACAGTAGTGTGAAAGGGGAAGTGAAGAAATGAAAGTATACTATTGTAAGAATATTATACTATATAGAGAGTATAAAATCACTTGCAGGTATACTGTGATAAAGATGAATACCATAAACCTCAAAGCAATAAAAAAACCGCACTAAAATAAGAGAACAAAATTATGGCTAATAAAACAATAAAGGGGATAAAATAGATTAATAAAAATAATTCTTACAAAAGAAGGCAGAAAAAAAGGAACATAAAAGATAGGACTGGGCTTCCCTGGTGGCGCAGTGGTTGAGAGTCCGCCTGCCGATGCAGGGGACACGGGTTCGTGCCCCGGTCCGGGAAGATCCTACATGCTGTGGAGCCGCTAGGCCCGTGAGCCATGGCTGCTGAGCCTGCGCATCCGGAGCCTGTGCTCCACAACGGGAGAGGCCACAACAGTGAGAGGCCCACATACCGCCAAAAAAAAAAATAAATAAATAAAAAAGGACTAATAGGAAACAAATAGTAAGACTGAAACCGAATCATATATATGAATGACATTAGATGTAAATACTCTATCTCAAGTTACAAGTACGTTAAAAGTAAAAGAATGGAAACATATACCATGGTAACATTGATTAAAAGAAATCTGGAGTGATTATTTTAAAATCAGACAAAGTAAATTTCAGAGAAAAGAGTTTATCAGGGTAAAAGGTGATTTCATAATGACAGAGGGGTCAGTTTATCAAGAGGACATAATAATTCTAAATGTTTATGCACCTAATAACAGATTTTCAGAATACATGTCACTACAAACTGATAGAATTTCAAGTAATAGACAAATCCACAATTTTAGTTATAGATTTTTAAAATATAAATAAATTTATTTATTTTTTGCTGCTTTGGGTCTTCATTGCTGCGCATGGGCTTTCTCTAGTTGTGGCGAGCGGGGGCTACTCTTCCTTGTGGTGCGCAGACTTCTCATTGAAGTGGTTTCTCTTGTTGCAGAGCACAGGCTTTGGGTGCGCAGGCCTCAGTAGTTGTGGCACACGGGCTTAGTTGTTCCACGCCATGTGGAATCTTCCTGGACCAGGGATTGAACCCGTGTCCCCTGCGTTGGCAGGCAGATACTTAACCACTGGACCACCAAGGAAGTCCCTTAGTTATAGATTTGAATACATCTCTCTTAATACTTGATAGAAGAATAGACAGAAATCTGGTAACGAAGACTCAGAATTAATGTATACATATGTTAAAACTAATCAAATTGTACACTTTTAAATATGTGCAATTTACCGTATGTCAATTAATACCTCAGTAAAGCTGTTAAAAGTGATTACTGCAAAGAAATCATGAATTTTAAGTTATATCAATAATGCAAGAAAAAAGCAAACACTGGAAAATGATAGAGCCACATTCCTTCCGCCTCCAGTACAAGCCTGTTGGAGTACACAGTGAGGTCAAAAACAACAAGCTAATCAAGTCAAAGAAGAAGTAAACTGGGAAAAAAAAAAAAAAAAATTCTAGGAAACTACTTTATATATGATTAACAGGTACGATTATTAATATACCACATTCTGTTTATTTTGCCTTGAGATACTGACTAACGCGCGTATTAAATCATCCCTTTAGCAAGGTATTTAAAAATGATACATCCGAGACATGAAGTGAACCCTATGTGATTAGTAAATGAACATCATGACTTATTTAGGAAGCTGATCATGCATTGTCTCCCCCTTTTAGAATTCTGTGTTGTGAGAGGTAGCTTGTTTAGTTATACTGGTGACTAAAACCCAGTGTTGAAATAAGTTCAATTAAGAGGCAGACCTTTGAATCATAGTGATACATTTTTAGTGACAATAACAAGGTTACTTGTTCCAATAATACATAAAATAATTATTTTTAAAAACATGGCTGATTTCATCCTTCTTTCATGTTTTAAAAATATCTTTTTTTTTGGTATTTAAAATGTATATTATATGAGTAGACTTGCATATACATAAAATTTATAGGTAAGTATACATATATTGGAAAAATCCAAAGCAGGATCAAGCCTGTTGAGAATATTCAAGAAGTATGCAGACTGTCCAAGAGAATGCTACTGAATTCACAGAGAATTTATGAGTGTGTTTTTTGCATTTCACCCTACAGGGCTAGTTCAAGTTTGAGTTTAATAACATTGGAACTTAATAGTCCTGAAAAATACAGCATTTGGACATATTCTATTTTGTGTTTTATAGACAAGTTGCTGAGCTGACCTACAACTATTTAAACCCCAAAAGACTTCAAATTGCAGAGGAAATACTGGAAACTTTCTCTAGTCCTACTGAATGGTGAGGGGCATACAGAATGTGGAATTAAGATCATACCTGTATGTTTTCAATACTTACTATTATATAAAGAGCAGTCAATGCTTTAAAGAGGTCAAAGAACAATAGCCACACACCTAGGATTTACTAAAACCATCCAAAATTAAACTAATTTATTGTAGAGTTTATTTGGTGATTGAGGAAATACTTGACTCAATTTTTTTAAAAATTGAGATTGAAATATAACATTATATTAGTTACAGGTGTTCAACATGATAATTTGATATTTGTATGTATTGTGAAATGATCAACAAATAAATAAAAAAGGACTAATAGGAAACAAATAGTAAGACTGAAACCGAATCATATATATGAATGACATTAGATGTAAATACTCTATCTCAAGTTACAAGTACGTTAAAAGTAAAAGAATGGAAACATATACCATGGTAACATTGATTAAAAGAAATCTGGAGTGATTATTTTAAAATCAGACAAAGTAAATTTCAGAGAAAAGAGTTTATCAGGGTAAAAGGTGATTTCATAATGACAGAGGGGTCAGTTTATCAAGAGGACATAATAATTCTAAATGTTTATGCACCTAATAACAGATTTTCAGAATACATGTCACTACAAACTGATAGAATTTCAAGTAATAGACAAATCCACAATTTTAGTTATAGATTTTTAAAATATAAATAAATTTATTTATTTTTTGCTGCTTTGGGTCTTCATTGCTGCGCACGGGCTTTCTCTAGTTGTGGCGAGCGGGGGCTACTCTTCCTTGTGGTGCGCAGACTTCTCATTGAAGTGGTTTCTCTTGTTGCAGAGCACAGGCTTTGGGTGCGCAGGCCTCAGTAGTTGTGGCACACGGGCTTAGTTGTTCCACGCCATGTGGAATCTTCCTGGACCAGGGATTGAACCCGTGTCCCCTGCGTTGGCAGGCAGATACTTAACCACTGGACCACCAAGGAAGTCCCTTAGTTATAGATTTGAATACATCTCTCTTAATACTTGATAGAAGAATAGACAGAAATCTGGTAACGAAGACTCAGAATTAAGATGTAAATTATCCTCAATTTATCTAATAGATCCAATGCAGTCCCAGCCAAAACCCCCAGCAGTCTTTGTGTGTCAAAATAGACAAACTGATTCTAAAATTCACATGGAAATGCAAAGGACTTAGCATAGCCACAACTTTTTTGAGAAAGAATAAAGGTGCAGGACTTATCCTACCTGATTTCAAGACAATGTAAAGTTGCATAATCAAGACAGTGTGATGATGGTTTCCCGAGTGTTGTATACATATGTTAAAACTAATCAAATTGTACACTTTTAAATATGTGCAATTTACCGTATGTCAATTAATACCTCAGTAAAGCTGTTAAAAGTGATGACTGCAAAGAAATCATGAATTTTAAGTTATATCAGTAATGCAAGAAAAAAGCAAACACTGGAAAATGATAGAGCCACATTCCTTCCGCCTCCAGTACAAGCCTGTTGGAGTACACAGTGAGGTCAAAAACAACAAGCTAATCAAGTCAAAGAAGAAGTAAACTGGGAAAAAAAAAAAAAAAGAAAATTTCTAGGAAACTACTTTATATATGATTAACAGGTACGATTATTAATATACCACATTCTGTTTATTTTGCCTTGAGATACTGACTAACGCGCGTATTAAATCATCCCTTTAGCAAGGTATTTAAAAATGATACATCCGAGACATGAAGTGAACCCAATGTGATTAGTAAATGAACATCATGACTTATTTAGGAAGCTGATCATGCATTGTCTCCCCCTTTTAGAATTCTGTGTTGTGAGAGGTAGCTTGTTTAGTTATACTGGTGACTAAAACCCAGTGTTGAAATAAGTTCAATTAAGAGGCAGACCTTTGAATCATAGTGATACATTTTTAGTGACAATAACAAGGTTACTTGTTCCAATAATACATAAAATAATTATTTTTAAAAACATGGCTGATTTCATCCTTCTTTCATGTTTTAAAAATATCTTTTTTTTTGGTATTTAAAATGTATATTATATGAGTAGACTTGCATATACATAAAATTTATAGGTAAGTATACATATATTGGAAAAATCCAAAGCAGGATCAAGCCTGTTGAGAATATTCAAGAAGTATGCAGACTGTCCAAGAGAATGCTACTGAATTCACAGAGAATTTATGAGTGTGTTTTTTGCATTTCACCCTACAGGGCTAGTTCAAGTTTGAGTTTAATAACATTGGAACTTGATAGTCCTGAAAATTACAGCATTTGGACATATTCTATTTTGTGTTTTATAGACAAGTTGCTGAGCTGACCTACAACTATTTAAACCCCAAAAGACTTCAAATTGCAGAGAAAATACTGGAAACTTTCTCTAGTCCTACTGAATGGTGAGGGGCATACAGAATGTGGAATTAAGATCATACCTGTATGTTTTCAATACTTACTATTATATAAAGAGCAGTCAATGCTTTAAAGAGGTCAAAGAACAATAGCCACACACCTAGGATTTACTAAAACCATCCAAAATTAAACTAATTTATTGTAGAGTTTATTTGGTGATTGAGGAAATACTTGACTCAATTTTTTTAAAAATTGAGATTGAAATATAACATTATATTAGTTACAGGTGTTCAACATGATAATTTGATATTTGTATGTATTGTGAAATGATCAACATAGGAAGTCTAGTTAGCATCCATCACCACACATAATTACAAATTTTTTTCTTGTGATGAGAAATTTTAAGGTCTACTTTCTTTCTTCAAATATTTGATACAGTGTTAACTATAATAACCATGTTGTACATTACATCCCCATGACTGATTCAATATTAAGAAAAAAATCATAACAGAAAACTATATAGTGCTTACGATTTCAATTATCTGTTTAAATACATTTTGATGTCTTTCTAGTTTTGTTTTTAAACAAAGAATAGTTGCTTTGGGGATATGGATTTACATATTATTTTTCTCCTTTTAAAATGTATATATTTTACATAAAATTGACATGACTGTGTTAATTATATTTTTAACATCTTTTTTCTTTTTTTTTTAACATCTTTATTTGAGTATAACTGTTTTACAATAGTGTGTTAGTTTCTCCTTTACAACAAAGTGAATCAGTTATACATATGTTCCAATATCTCTTCCCTCTTGCGTATCCCTCCCTCCCACACTCCCTATCCCACCCCTCTAGGTGGTCACAAATCACAGAGGTGATCTCCCTGTGCTATGCGGCAGCTTCCCACTAGCTATCTAATTTACATTTGGTAGTGTGTATATGTCCCTGCCACTCTCTCACTTTGTCACAGCTTACACTTCCCCCTTCCCATATCCTCAAGTCCATGCTCTAGTAGGTCTGTGTTTTATTCCCGTCC
>NC_041227.1:111662706-111666601 GCF_002837175.3 Physeter macrocephalus
AGATTGCTTTTGCTATTTGGGGTCTTTTGTGTTTCCATACAAATTGTGAAATTTTTTTTTCTAGTTCTGTAAAAAATGCTAGTGGTAGTTTGATAGGGATTGCATTGAATCTGTAGATTGCTTTGGGTAGTAGAGTCATTTTCACAATGTTGATTCTTCCAATCCAAGAACATGGTATATTTCTCCACCTATTTGTATCATCTTTAATTTCTTTCATCAGTGTCTTATAGTTTTCTGCATACAAGTCTTTTGTCTCCTTAGGTAGGTTTATTCCTAGATATTTTATTCTTTTTGTTGCCGTGGTAAATGGGAGTGTTTTCTTAATTTCACTCTCAGATTTTTCATCATTAGTGTATAAGAATGCCAGAGATTTCTGTGCATTAATTTTGTATCCTGCTACTTTACCAAATTCATTGATTAGCTCTAGTGGTTTTCTGGTAGCATCCTTAGGATTCTCTATGTATAATATCATGTCATCTGCAAATAGTGACAGCTTTACTTCTTCTTTTCCTATTTGGATTCCTTTTATTTGTTTTTTTTTTTTTTCTCTGATTGCTGTGGCTAGAACTTCCAAAACTATGTTGAATAAGAGTGGTGAGAGTGGGCAACCTTGTCTTGTTCCTGATCTTAGTGGAAATGGTTTCAGTTCTTCACCATTGAGAACTTTGTTGGCTGTGGGTTTGTCATATATGGCCTTTATTATGTTGAGGAAAGTTCCCTCTATGCCTACTTTCTGCAGGGTTTTTATCATAAATGGGTGTTGAATTTTGTCAAAAGCTTTCTCTGCATCTATTGAGATGATCATATGGTTTTTCTCCTTCAGTTTGTTGCTATGGTGTATCACGTTGTTTGATTTGTGTATATTGAAGAATCCTTGCATTCCCAGAATACACCTCACTTGATCATGGTGTATGATCCTTTTAATGTGCTGTTGGATTCTGTTTGCTAGTATTTTGTTGAGGATTTTTGCATCTATGTTCATCAGTGATATTGGCCTGTAGTTTTCTTTCTTTGTGACGTCTTTGTCTGGTTTTGGTATCAGGGTGATGGTGGCCTCATAGAATGAGTTTGGGAGTGTTCCTCCCTCTGCTATCTTTTGGAAGAGTTTGAGAAGGATAGGTGTTAGCTCTTCTCTAAATGTTTGATAGAATTCGCCTGTGAAGCCGTCTGGTCCTGGGCTTTTGTTTGTTGGAAGATTTTTAATCACAGTTTCAATTTCAGTGCTTGTGATTGGTCTGTTCATATTTTCTATTTCTTCCTGGTTCAGTCTCGGCAGCTTGTGCATTTCTAAGAATTTGTCCATTTCTTCCAGGTTGTCCATTTTATTGGCATACAGTTGTTTGTAGTAATCTCTCATAATCTTTTGTATTTCTGCAGTGTCAGTTGTTACGTCTCCTTTTTCATTTCTAATTCTATTGATTTGAGTCTTCTCCCTTTTATTCTTGATGAGTCTGGCTAATGGTTTATCAATTTTATTTATCTTCTCAAAGAACCAGCTTTTAGTTTTATTGATCTTTGCTATTGTTTCCTTCATTTCTTTTTCATTTATTTCTGATCTGATCTTTATGATTTCTTTCCTTCTGCTAAATTTGGGGTTTTTTTGTTCTTCTTTCTCTAATTGCTTTAGGTGCAAAGTTAGGTTGTTTATTCGAGATGTTTCCTGTTTCTTAAGGTATGATTGTATTGCTATAAACTTCCCTCTTCGAACTGCTTTTGCTGTATCCCATAGTTTTTGGGTGGTCGTGTCTCCATTGTCATTTGTTTCTAAGTATTTGTTGATTTCCTCTTTTATTTCTTCAGTGATCACTTCGTTATTAAGTAGTGTATTGTTTAGCCTCCATGTGTTTGTATTTTTTACATACCTTTTCCTGTAATTGATATCTAGTCTCATAACGAACGTTGTGGTCGGAAAAGATACTTGATACAATTTCAATTTTCTTAAATTTGCCAAGGCTAGATTTGTGACCCAATATATGATCTATCCTGGAGAATGTTCCATGAGCACTTGAGAAAAATGTGTATTCTGTTGTTTTTGGATGGAATGTCCTATAAATATCAATTAAGTCCATCTTGTGTAATGTATCATTTAAAGCTTGTGTTTCCTTATTTATTTTCATTTTGGATGATCTGTCCATTGGTGAAAGTGGGGTGTTAAAGTCCCCTACTATGATTGTGTTACTGTCGATTTCCCCTTTTATGGCTGTTAGTATTTGCCTTATGTATTGAGGTGCTCCTATGTTGGGTGCATAAATATTTACAATTGTTATATCTTCTTCATGGATCGATCCCTTGATCATTATATAGTGTCCTTCTTTGTCTCTTGTTATAGTTTTTACTTTAAAGTCTATTTTGTCTGATATGAGAATTGCTACTCCAGCTTTCTTCTGATTTCCATTTGCATGGAATATCTTTTTCCATCCCCTCACTTTCAGTCTGTATGTGTCCCTAGGTCTGAAGTGGGTCTCTTGTAGACAGCATATATATGGGTCTTGTTTTTGTTTCCATTCAGCCAGTCTGTGTCTTTTGGTGGGAGCATTTAATCCATTTACATTTAAGGTAATTATCGATATGTATGGTTCTATTACCATTTACTGAATTGTTTCGGGTTGTTCTTGTAGGTCTTTTCCTTCTCTTGTGTTTCTTGCCTAGAGAAGTTCCTTTAGCATTTGTTGTAAAGCTGGTTTGGTGGTGCTGAACTCTCTCAGCTTTTGCTTGTCTGTAAAGGTTTTAATTTCTCCATCAAATCTGAATGAGATCCTTGCTGGGTAGAGTAATCTTGGTTGTAGGTTTTTTTCCTTCATCACTTTAAATATGTCCTGCCACTCCCTTCTGGCTTGGAGAGTTTCTGCTGAAAGATCCGATGTTAACCTTATGGGGATTCCTTTGTGTGTTATTTGTTGTTTTTCCCTTGCTGCTTTTAATATGTTTTCTTTGTATTTAATTTTTGACAGTTTGATTATTATGTGTCTTGGCGTGTTTCTCCTTGGGTTTATCCTGTATGGGACTCTCTGTGCTTCCTGGACTTGATTGACTATTTTCTTTCCTATATTAGGGAAGTTTTCAACTATAATCTCTTCAAATATTTTCTCAGTCCCTTTCTTTTTCTCTTCTTCTTCTGGGACCCCTATAATTCGAATGTTGGTGCGTTTAATGTTGTCCCAGAGGTCTCTGAGACTGTCGTCAGTTCTTTTCATTCTTTTTTCTTTTTTCTGCTCTGCAGTAGTTATTTCCACTATTTTATCTTCCAGGTCACTTATCTGTCCTTCTGCCTCAGTTATTCTGCTACTGAGCCCATCTAGAGTATTTTTCATTTCATTTATTGTGTTGCTCATCGTTGCTTGCTTCCTCTTTATTTCTTCTAGGTCCTTGTTAACTGTTTCTTGCAATTTGTCTATTCTATTTCCAAGATTTTGAATCATCTTTACTATCATTATTCTGAATTCTTTTTCAGGTAGACTGCCTATTTCCTCTTCATTTGTTAGGTCTGGTGTGATTTTATCTTGCTCCTTCATCTGCTGTGTGTTTTTCTGTCTTCTCATTTTGCTTATCTTACTGTGTTTGGGGTCTCTTTTTTGCAGGCTGCAGGTTCGTAGTTCCCGTTGGTTTTGGTGGCTGTCCCCAGTGGCTAAGGTTGGTTCAGTGGGTTGAGTAGGTTTCTTGGTTGGGGGGACTAGTGCCTCTGTTCTGGTGGATGAGGGTGGATCTTGTCTTTCTGGTGGGCAGGTCCACGTCTGGTGGTGTGTTTGGGGATGTTGGTAGCCTTATTATTATTTTAGGCAGCTTCTCTGCTAATGGATGGGGCTGTAGACCTGTCTCGCTCTTTGTTGGGCATAGGGTGTCCAGCACTGTTCGTTGCTGGTCCTTGAGTGAAGCTGGGTCTTGGTGTTGAGATGGA
>NC_041227.1:111666611-111667333 GCF_002837175.3 Physeter macrocephalus
AAAAGAAAAAAGAAAAAACAAAAAAAAACAAAAAAATGGGTTGGACTAACCCTAGGACAAATGGTGGAAACAAAGCTATACAGACAAAATCTTACATAGCAGCACAAACATACACACTCAAAAAAAGAAAAAAGGGTAAAATAATAGTATATCTTGCTCCCAAAGTCCACCTCCTCAACTTGGGATATTTCGCTGTCTATTCAGGTTTTCCACAGATGCAGGGCACTTCAAGTTGATTGTGGAGCTTTAATCCGCTGCTTTTGAGGCTGCTGGGAGAGACCTCCCTCTCTCCTCTGGTCGCACAGCTCCTGGGGTTCAGCTTTGGACTTGGCCCCGCCTATGCGTGTAGGTCGTCCGAGGGCATCTGCCCTTCGCTCAGAGAGGACGGGGTTAAAGGAGCAGCTGATTCGGGGGCTCTGGCACAGGCCGGGGGAGGGAGGGGCACGGATGCGGGGCGAGCCTGTGACAGCAGAGGCCGGCGTGACGCTGCACCGGCCCGAGGCGTGCCGTGCTTTCTCCCGGGGAAGCTGTCCCTGGATCACGGGGCCCTGGCAGTGGCGGGCTGCACGGGTTCCCGGGAGGGGCGGTGTGGAGAGTGACCAGTGCTCGCACACAGGCCTCTTGGTGGCGGTAGCAGCAACCCTAGCGTCCCACACCCGTCTCTGCTGTCCGCGCCGACAGCCGCGGCTTGCGCCCGTTTCTGGAGCTCCTTTACGCGGTGC
>NC_041227.1:111668419-111669133 GCF_002837175.3 Physeter macrocephalus
TTACAATGGTGTGTTAGTTTCTGCTTTACAACAAAGTGAATCAGTTATACATATACATATGTTCCCATATCTCTTCCCTCTTGCGTCTCCCTCCCTCCCACCCTCGCTATCCCACCGCTCTAGGTGGTCACAAACCACCTAGCTGATCTCCCTGTTGCATGCGGCTGCTTCCCACTAGCCATCCACCCTACATTTGGTAGTGTATATATGTCCATTCCACTCTCTCACTTCATCACAGCTTACCCTTCCCCCTCCCCATATCCTCAAGTCCATATTCTAATAGGTTTGTGTCTTTAATCCCATCCTACCCCTAGGCTCTTCATGACATTTTTATTTCTTAGATTCCATATATATGTGTTAGCATACAGTATTTGTTTTTCTCGTTCTGACTTATTTCACTCTGTATGACAGACTCCATATCCATCCACCTCACTACAGATAACTCAATTTCGTTTCTTTTTATGGCTGAGTAATATTCCATTTTATATATGGGCCACATCTTCTTTATCCATTCATCTGGTGATGGACAACTTAGTTTGCTTCCATGTCCTGGCTGTTGTAAATAGAACTGCAATGAGTATTGTGGTACATGACTCTTTTTGAAGTATGGTTTTCTCAGGGTATATGCCAAGTAATGGTATCTCTGGATCGTATGGTAGTTCTATTTGTAGTTTTTTAAGGAACCTCCATACTGTTCTCCATAGTGGCTGTATC
>NC_041227.1:111670236-111670978 GCF_002837175.3 Physeter macrocephalus
ATTACTGTAGCTTTGTAGTATAGTCTGAAGTCAGGGAGCCTGATTCCTCTAGCTGCATTTTTCGTTCTCAAGATTGCTTTGACTATTCGGGGTCTTTTGTGTTTCCATACAAATTGTGAAATTTTTTGTTCTAATTCTGTAAAAATTGCCAGTGGGAGTTTGATAGGGATTGCACTGAATCTGTAGATTGCTTTAAGTATTAGAGTCATTTTCACAATGTTGATTATTCCAATCCAAGAACATGGTATATCTCTCCATCTATTTGTATCATCTTTAATTTCTTTCATCAGTGTCTTATAATTTTCTGCATACAGGTCTTTTGTCTCCTTAGGTAGGTTTATTCCTAGATATTTTATTCTTTTTGTTGCAATGGTAAATGGGAGTGTTTTCTTAATTTCACTCTCAGATTTTTCATCATTAATGTATAAGAATGCCAGAGATTTCTGTGCATTAATTTTGTATCCTGCTACTTTACCAAATTCATTGATTAGCTCTAGTAGTTTCCTGGTAGCCTCCTTAGGATTCTCTATGTATAGTATCATGTCATCTGCAAACAGTGACAGCTTTACTTCTTCTTTTCCTATTTGGATTCCTTTTATTTCTTTTTCTTCTCTGATTGCTGTGGCTAGAACTTCCAAAACTATGTTGAATAAGAGTGGTGAGAGTGGGCAACCTTGTCTTGTTCCTGATCTTAGTGGAAATGCTTTCAGTTTTTCACCATTGAGAACAATGCTGGCTGTAG
>NC_041227.1:111672023-111673015 GCF_002837175.3 Physeter macrocephalus
GGATTTTTTGTTCTTCTTTCTCTAATTGCTTTAGGTGCAAGGTTAGGTTGTTCATTTGAGATGTTTCCTGTTTCTTAAGGTAGGATTGTATTTCTATAAACTTCCCTCTTAGACCTAATGTTGTTGCATCCCATAGGTTTTAGGTCATCGTGTCTCCATTGTCATTTGTTTCTAGGTATTGTTTGATTTCCTCTTTGATTTCTTCAGTGATGACTTCTTTATTAAGTAGAGTATTGTTCAGCCTCCATGTGTTTGTACTTTGTACAGATCTTTTCCTGTAATTGATATCTAGTCTCATAGCGTTGTGGTTGGAAAAGGATACAAGATAGTAGATACTTGATTTCAATTTTCTTAAATTTACCAAGGCTAGATTTGTGACCCAACATATGGTCTATCCTGGAAAATGTTCCATGAGCACTTGAGAAAAATGTGTATTCTGTTGTTTTTGGATGGAATGTTCTGTATACATCAATTAAGTCCATCTTGTTTAATGTATCATTTAAAGCTTGTGTTTCCTTATTTATTTTCATTTTGGATGATCTGTCCATTGGTGAAAGTGGGGTGTTACAGTCCCCTACTATGATTGTGTTACTGTCGAGTTCACCTTTTATGGCTGTTAGTATTTGCCTTAAGTATTGAGGTGCTCCTATGTTGGGTGCATAAATAATTACAATTGTTATATCTTCTTGTTGGATCGATCCCTTGATCATTATGTAGTGTCCTTCTTTGTCTCTTGTAATAGTCTTTATTTTAAAGTCTATTTTGTCTGATATGAGAATTGCTACTCCAGCTTTCTTCTGATTTCCATTTGCATGGAATATCTTTTTCCATCCCCATCACTTTGAGTTTATATGTGTCCCTAGGTCTGAAGTGGTTGTAGACAGCATATATATGGGTCTTGTTTTTGTATCCATTCAGCCAGTCTGTGTCTTTTGGTGGGAGCATTTAATGTATTTACATTTAAGGTAATTATCGATATGTATGTTCCTATT
>NC_041227.1:111673779-111682281 GCF_002837175.3 Physeter macrocephalus
CTGAATTCTCTTTCAGGTAGACTGCCTATTTCCTCTTCATTTGTTTGGTCTGGTGGTTTTTTACCTTGCTCCTTCATCTGCTGTGTGTTTTTCTGTCTTTTCATTTTACTTATCTCACTGTGTTTGGGGTCTCCTTTTCGCAGGCTGCAGGTTCGTAGTTCCCGTTGTTTTTGGTGTCTGTCCCCAATGGCTAAGGTTTGTTCAGTGGGTTGTGTAGGTTTCCCGGTGGAGGGGACTAGTGCCTGTGTTCTGGTGGATGAGGCTGGGTCTTGTCTTTCTGGTGGGCAGGTCCACGTCTGGTGGTGTGTTTTGGAGTGTCTGTTGCATTATTATGATTTTAGGCAGCCTCTGTGCTAATGGATGGGGCTGTGTTCCTGTCTTGCTTGTTGTTTGGCAGAGGGTGTCCAGCACTTTAGCTTGCTGGTCGTTGAGTAAAGCTGGGTCTTGGTGTTGAGATAGAGATCTGTGGGAGATTTTTGCCATTTGATATTACGTGGAGATGGGAGGTCTCTTGTGGACCGGTGTCCTGACGTTGGCTCTCCCACCTCAGAGGCACAGCACTGACGTCTGGCTGGAGCACCAAGAGACTGTCTTGCACACGGCTCAGAATAAAAGGGGATAAAAATAGAAAGAAAGAAAGAAAGGAAGAAAGGAAGGAAGGAAGATAAAATAAAGTAAGTTAAAATAAAATAAAGTTATGAAAATAAGCATTAAGAAAACATTTTTTTAAGTAAAAAAAAAAAAAAAATCGACGGACAGAACCCTAGGACAAATGGTGAAAGCAAAGCTATACAGGCAAAATCTCACACAGAAGCACACATACACACTCACAAAAAGAGAAAAAGGGGGAAAAAATATATATCTTTGCTCCCAAAGTCCACCTCCTCAATTTGGGATGATTCCTTGTCTATTCAGGTATTCCACAGATGCAGGGCACATCAAGTTGATTGTGGAGCTTTAATCCGCTGCTTCTGAGGCTGCTGGGAGAAATTTCCCTTTCTCTTCTTTGATCACACAGCTCCTGGGGTTCAGCACTGGACTTGGCCGGGCCTCTGCGTTTAGGTCGCCTGAGGGCGTCTGTTCTTCTCTCAGACAGGACGGGCTTAAAGGAGCAGCTGATTCGGAAAGAAAGGAAGAAAGGAAGGAAGGAAGATAAAATAAAGTAAGTTAAAATAAAATAAAGTTATGAAAATAAGCATTAAGAAAACATTTTTTTATGTAAAAAAAAAAAAAAAATCGACGGACAGAACCCTAGGACAAATGGTGAAAGCAAAGCTATACAGGCAAAATCTCACACAGAAGCACACATACACACTCACAAAAAGAGAAAAAGGGGGAAAAAATATATATCTTTGCTCCCAAAGTCCACCTCCTCAATTTGGGATGATTCCTTGTCTATTCAGGTATTCCACAGATGCAGGGCACATCAAGTTGATTGTGGAGCTTTAATCCGCTGCTTCTGAGGCTGCTGGGAGAAATTTCCCTTTCTCTTCTTTGATCACACAGCTCCTGGGGTTCAGCACTGGACTTGGCCGGGCCTCTGCGTTTAGGTCGCCTGAGGGCGTCTGTTCTTCGCTCAGACAGGACGGGCTTAAAGGAGCAGCTGATTCGGGGGCTCTGGCTCACTCAGGCCTGGGGGAGGGAGGGATACGGATGCGGGGCGAGCCTGCGGCGGCAGAGTCCAATATGACATTGCACCAGCCTGAGGCGAGCCGTGCGTTCTCCCGGGGAAGTTGTCCCTGGATCACGGGACCCTGGCAGTGGCGGGCTGCACAGGCTCCCAGGAGGGGCGGCGTGGATAGTGCCCAGTGCTCGCACACAGGCTTCTTGGTGGCGGCCGGAGCAGCCTTAGTGTCTGTCTCAAGCTCGTCTCTGGGGTCCACGCTGATAGCCGAAGCTCGTCTCTGGGGTCCACGCTGATAGCCGCGGCTCGCGCCCGTCTCTAGAGCTCCTTTAAGCAGCACTCTTAATCCCCTCTCCTCGGGCACCAGGAAACAAAGAGGCAAGAAAAAGTCTCTTGTCTCTTCGGCAGCTCCAGACTTCTCCCGGACTCCCTCCCGGCTAGCTGTGGCACACTAACCCCTTCAGGCTGTGTTCACGACGCCAACCCCAGTCCTCTCCTGGCATCCAACCGGAGTCTGAGCCTCAGCTCCCAACCCCCGCCTGTCTCGGCGGGTGAGCAGAGAAGCCTCTGGGGCTGGTGAGTGCTGGTCGGCACAGAGGATGGAATCTCTCCGCTTTGCCCTCCGCACCCCTCCGTTGCTGTGCTCTCCTCCGTGGCTCTGAAGCTTCCCCCTCTGCCACCCATAGTCTCTGCCCGTGAAGGGTCTTCTAGTGTGTGTAAACCTTTCCTCCTTCACGGCTCCCTCCCACTGGTGCAGGTCCCGTCCCTATTCTTTTGTCTCTGTTTATTATTTTTTCTTTTGCCCTACACAGGTACGTGGGGAGTTTTTTGCCTTTTGGGAGGTCTGAGGTCTTCTGCCAGCGTTCAGTGGGTGTTCTGTAGGAGTTGTTCCACATGTAGATGTATTTCTGATGTATCTGTGGGGAGGAAGGTGATCTCCATGTCTTACTCTTCTGCCATCTTCCCAGCTTTCTAAGGTTGTGATTTTTTAGTTATATCTTTTCTTTCATTCTTAGGGATTTTGGTAGAAGTTGAAGGGGTGACGACTTGACATGTTTCAGTCTGCCAACTTGAAATAGCACAACTTATTAGGAAACAATTTTGTATCCCTATTACATCCTAGACAAACTCAGGCAAATATGTATCAGGATACAAATACAAGAATGTTCAAAGCAGTATTGTTTTTAATAAATAAAAACTAGAAAAATCTCAGTATACACCAACAGTTGAATGATAAACTGTGGTATAATCATACTTAGAAGTCATACACTTCATCAGAAACATAATGCAAGCCACATAAGTAATCTTAAATTTTCTGGTAGCCACTTAAAAATGAAAGTTAAATGAAACAGATGAAATAAATGTTAATATCTTTTACTTAACCCTTATATCCAAAATATTATCATTTTAACATGTAATCATTATATACATTATTAATAAGATATTCTATGTTTGTTTCATATTAAGTATTTTTAAATATCCAAAGTATTATCATATCTATATTAATCAATATAAAAATTAATGAGAGATTCTACATTTTTTTTCCATACTCTTCAAAATCACAATTTGGTTGGTAAATTTTATTACAAATACTTGATTGGTGTTTAGATTTCATAAAAATTACTGTTGAAAAAGGAGTAACATATGCAAATTGTTGCTAACATGAACATTTTCCAATAATTACATTGAGTATCAGTTTTATAAATTTTAATTAAAAAAACTGAAATTAATTAAATTAAAAATTCAATTCTTTAGTCATATTAGCCACTTTCAAATACTCAGAAACCTCATGTAGTTGGACATGCAACACTACATACTACAGGCAAAAATAAAATAATTTTACAAATTAGTGTTGAATGAAAGAAGCAATGTGGAAAATAATACATACAATATGATTCCACTTATATAAAGTTCAAGAAGAAGCAAGACTAAACTGTGTTGTTTATGGCTGATAGAGAAAAGGCAAAACTACATTGAAAAAGCAAGGAAATTATTATTAAAGTCAGGATAGTGGTTCCCTCTAGGAAGTCAGAGAGAGGGTTGTGTTTGGAAAAGGGCACACGGGGGTGCTTCTGGGATGTTGGCAGCATTCTTTCTTGACGTAAATGGTGTTACCTGGGGATCTGTTTTGTAATTATTAAACAGTTGAACAGTTGTTCAATTGAATTATTGACCAGTTATGTATATTTTATGCACATTTTAGTTTTCCAAAAATTTTTAATGGGGGAAAAAATCAGATGGCTTCATTTGCCCTGATACAGTTCTGTATGGGACTTCCCAATCAGGTTTGGGGAAAGAGAAGAGGGAAGGGCAGCTCTGCAACATTGGTGCCACCCAGAGCTGGGTTCTAATAGAGACTTAGTGATCTAGAGAGTAGGCATTAACTCTATGATTTGGTGGGAAGAGTGGGTGGGGTGTGTGGGGTGTGTGTGTGTGTGTATTCGCGCATGCACACATGCATTATGGAGAGAGATGGACACAAAGGAGGACGTGAAAAGAAGGTTTAAATGAAAACAGAGCAGAAATCACAATCCCTAAATTAAATAAGAATTAGGTTGTTTAAGTGGTACCATTACCCAGCTTTCCTCCACATATAGGAGTTAGTCCTATGTAGTATATAGTTGTAGTTATTTTGCATTTTGCTCCAGAAATAACCTTTTCATTTTTCAGAATTCTCAGTGAATGTTATATGACTGAATTACATAAGGACTCATTTGAAGGCTTGCTATTCCTCTGATATTTGTAATTAATCATATTTATTTATGAGTTCTTATCTATAAAGTAGATTATCTATAAAGTAATTAAGGGGTTCAAGTTAGATAATCTCTTCAATTTCTTCTAGCAATAAAATTCTACAATTCTGTAAGTCTTTGTAGGGCCCCAGCCCATCACTAGCACTAAATATCTCCTATTCATTTTTAATTTTTTCATTATATAGACAAGGTATAGATAGAAAAGTACACTTTAGTTGTAGAGGAAAAGTGTTAATGAGGTCTGAGCAATTATAGACTCCCATATGAACCTTGTTATATAAGTGTTCATATAATCTCCATCTGTATTTATATTTTGTTTATGACCTATGGATCAAATCTGGCCCACAGTCCGTTTTTATACAGCCCAGAAGTTAAAAGTGATTTTTAAAGGGCTGTAAATGAGGAAAAAAAGAAACGAAGAAAAATATATTACAGAGACTGTATGTGGTCTCCAAAGCCTAAAATATTTACTTATCTGGCCTTTACAGAAAAGGTTTGAAAAAGTTGGTTTAGTGAAATGAGGGGAATTAAAGTTAACTTCAAATTCTCACCTACAGGACAAGAAAATATAGAACACTGACATTAACATGAATGCCATTAACTCCTAACTTTGATAATTTAATCTAAATTAAATTAACATTTAAATATTAAATATTTAAGCAGATGAATTATGTAAACAGTATTGTCAAGAGACTTCTCTCGTGGTCTAATGGTTAAGTCTTTGCCTTCCAATGCAGGGGGTGCGGGTTCGATCCCTGTTCAGGGAGCTAAGATATCCCACATGCCTCATGGCCTAAAAACCGAAACATAAAAGAAAAGAAGCAATATCGTAACAAATTCAATAAAGAATTTAAAAATGGTCGACATCAAAAAAAAAATCTGTATTGATGAATGCCATTAACTCCTAACTTTGATAATTTAATCTAAATTAAATTAACATTTAAATATTAAATATTTAAGCAGATGAATTATGTAAACAGTATTGTCAAGAGACTTCTCTCGTGGTCTAGTGGTTAAGTCTTTGCCTTCCAATGCAGGGGGTGCGGGTTCGATCCCTGTTCAGGGAGCTAAGATATCCCACATGCCTCATGGCCTAAAAACCGAAACATAAAAGAAAAGAAGCAATATCGTAACAAATTCAATAAAGAATTTAAAAATGGTCGACATCAAAAAAAAAATCTGTATTGTCAAGAACACATTAAGTTACCAAAAGAACAAACTGTTATTAAGGATTTCAATGCAGGAATTGTGATACCAATATTAACAATGTTTAAGATGATGGTTAAGTGGTATATTTAGAAATGTTTACACTGAATAAGCATATCAGAAATGCCCCTAACAAAAATCTCTCCAGGCGTTTTTTTTCTGTTTTTGTTTATTTGTTTTGGTTTTTGGGCCATGCCACAAGACTTGTGGGATCTTAGTTCCCTGACCAGGGATTGAACCCAGGTCCCCAGCAGTGGAAGCGCCGAGTCCTAACCCCTGGACTGCCAGGGAATTCCCTCTCCAGCTTCTTTATCAGAGAGGAAATGCTTGCCTAGTATTTCTTTCTATTTAGAGATAATGAGATAACAGTGTTTTTTGCTATAAAAGCTCAGTTTTTGACCTTTGTCCATGGCATCCAAAGCTGTGTATGTCATTAATCCTTATTCAGCCAATTAATGATCCTCTTTAGCAAATAGATTCTTCTTGCAAATATAAAAGGCTTAAGGGGGATTCCCTGGTGGCGCAGTGGTTGAGAGTCCGCCTGCCGATGCAGGGAACACGGGTTCGTGCCCCGGTCCGGGAAGATCCCGCATCCCGTGGAGCGGCTGGGCCCGTGAGCCACGGCCGCTGAGCCTGCACGTCCGGAGCCTGGGCTCCGCAGCGGGAGAGGCCACAACAGTGAGAGGCCCGCGTACCACATAAAAAAAAAAAAAAAAAAAAAAAAAGGCTTAAGGGAAGTGGGTATAAAGAGCCTCACATGACCCTAAAAATAATTCTTTTAATTACCAAAGCTTCCAAGCCTTAAGGGGCAATCACCTTTGTATTAGTCTGTTCTCTGTCATCTGGGATCCAAACCTTACAAACACAGTTTGGAGAAAAACAAATAAGATAACTACTCAGTGGACTTTGCCCTTCATTACTTCTACTATGAAATACTTTATAATCTGATTATTTCAGTTAGCATAAGTATTCTCATTCTTTAAAAAAAATGCCAATCAATAAAAAAGCGAAGAAAGAATATGCTAAAAAGCACTATTCCTAGTGTTGTAAACACGAAGATGGGTAAGACAGGATTCCTTTTAGCAACTCATGATCTCACAGGCAAAATACACATGTAAGCTCAAACCATAATGACCAAGTGCTGTGGAGGCACCATGAAGTAATAAAACTACATTTCTTTTAAAACAGTCATTTCCTCCTTGTATCCACTCCCCAGCTATTTGTTGATTTTATAAATATTTGAGTTTGCTTTATGTCCATGTGTTGGCTTTAAACATGATAGACAATGCACATAAGCAGGATCTATTCCATACTTTGAAAGACTTTATGCTCAGAGGAAATGGGTTGCAAAAATAGCTATATTTAAAGAAAGAAATGAATATGGGCAATGGGAGCTAGAAGTTGGTATTGGAGCACAAAAGAGGGAAAAAAGACTTGAAATTGGATTAGGTAAGATGTTACTAGAGCAATGCTGTTTAAATGGGACCTTGAAGAGCCATTGGGTATCAATGACAGACATCTTGGGAAGAATAAGCTTGGAAAAGGAAAGTGGGAGAAAGGCAAAACACAGGAAAAATACTCTGAGTACCTGTAGAGTTCAACTGGGAAGAGTAGGAGATGAGAGCCGATCATGGAGGACTTTGGAGACCAAGCCAAGTATAACATGCCAAGCTGCCATGTTACCACAGCAGTGCTTTAGCACAAGCTTTAGCCTGCAACAGAACCAACCACTTGGAGGGCTTGTGAAAACACAAGCTCCACCCCCATAGGTACTGATTCAAGAGGTCCAGAGTAGGGCTGAGTATTTGTATCTTCAATAAGTTCACAAGTGATGCTGGTATTTGACAACCACTTCGGAGAGTTAATCTGGTGATCGCGTGGAGGATGGCTTAGAAAGGGAGGAGGGTAGAGATGGAAATGCCAGTCAGAAGACAGTTATACGCATCCAGGTGAAATGAGAGACTAAGCTGGAATCAATGGAAATAAGATAGTCAGCTATAGTCAAGAGTAGGAATTTTCTGGTTTTGTGCCAGTATCATACTGTCTTGATTACTGTAGCTTTGTAGTATAGTCTGAAGTCAGGGAGCCTGATTCCTCCAGCTCCATTTTTCGTTCTCAGGATTGCTTTGGCTATTCGGGGTCTTTTGTGTTTCCATACAAGTTGTGAAATTTTTTGTTCTAGTTCTGTGAAAAATGCCATTGGTAGTTTGATAGGGATTGCATTGAATCTGTAGATTGCTTTGGGTAGTAGAGTCATTTTCACAATGTTGATTCTTCCAATCCAAGAACATGGTATATCTCTCCATCTATTTGTATCATCTTTAATTTCTTTCATCAATGTCTTATAATTTTCTGCATACAATTCTTTTGTCACCTTAAGTAGGTTTATTCCTAGATATTTTATTCTTTTTGTTGCAGTGGTAAATGGGAATGTGTTCTTAATTTCACTCTCAGATTTTTCATCATTAGTGTATAAGAATGACAAAGATTTCTGTGCATTAATTTTGTATCCTGCTACTTTAGCAAATCCATTGTTTAGCTCTAGTAGTTTTTTGGTAGCATCTTTAGTATTCTCTATGTATAGTATCATGTCATCTGCAAACAGTGACAGTTTACTTCATCTTTTCCGCTTTGGATTCCTTTTATTTCTTTTTCTTTGCTGATTGCTGTGGCCAAAACTTCCAAAGCTATGTGGAATAAGAATGGTGAGAGTGGGCAACCTTGTCTTGTTCCTGATCTTAGTGGAAATGGTTTCAGTTTTTCACCATTGAGGACGATGTTGGCTGTGGGTTTGTCATATATGGCCTTTATTATGTTGAGGAAAGTTCCCTCTATGCCTACTTTCTGCAGGGTTTTTATCATAAATGGGTGTTGAATTTTGTCAAAAGCTTTCTCTGCATCTATTGAAATGATCATATG
>NC_041227.1:111682836-111743453 GCF_002837175.3 Physeter macrocephalus
ATTAGAGAAATGCAAATCAAAACTACTATGACATATCACCTCACACCAGTCAGAATGGCCATCATCAAAAAATCTAGAAACAATAAATGCTGGAGAGGGTGTGGAGAAAAGGGAACACTCTTGCACTGCTGGTGAGAATGTAAGTTGATACAGCCACTATGGAGACAGTATGGAGGTTCCTTAAAAATCTACAAATAGAACTACCTACGACCCAGCGATGCCACTACTGGGCCTATACCTTGAGAAAACCATAATTCAGAAAGAGTCATGTATCAAAATGTTCATTGCAGCTCTGTTTACAATAGCCAGGACATGGAAGCTCCTAAGTGTCCATCAACAGATGAATGGATAAAGAAGATGTGGCACATATATACAATGTAATATTTCTCAGCCATAAAATGAAATGAAATTGAGTTATTTGTAGTGAGGTGGATGGACCTGGAGTCTGTCATACAGAGTGAAGTAAGTCAGAAGGAGAAAAGCAAATACTGTAAGCTAACACATATATATGGAATCTAAGAAAAAAAAAATGTCATGAAGAGCCTAGGGGTAGGACTGGAATAAAGACACAGACCTACTAGAGCATGGACTTGAGGATATGGGGAGGGGGAAGGTTAAGCTGCGACAAAGTGAGAGAGTGGCATGGACATATAAACACTACCAAACGTAGGGTGGATAGCTAGTGAGAAGGAACTGCATGGCACCGGGAGATCAGATACGTGGTTTGTGACCACCTAGAGGGGTGGGATAGGGAGGGAGACGCAAGAGGGAACAGATATGGGAACATATGTATATGTATAACTGATTCACTTTGTTTTAAAGCAAAAACTCACACACATTGTAAAGCAATTCTGCAATAAAGATGTTTAAAAAAAAGAGTAGGTATTTTCGAATAAAAGTCAATATGATAGAAAGTGTAATACTGAATTAAAGTTACATTAATGAGAGGAGTAACTTCCGTTCAAGTTGTGTGAAAGGGTATCTTTTATTTCTTGTAATGAATTGGCCTAGAAAAACAACTATACTGGGAGGTGTGTAAATATAAGAATGTTCCATTTAATATTAGAAATTATAATGATATATAGAGATAAAAACTTTGAGCTCATAATCTAGAATTTGATGAGACCACAAAAGGTGAAATCTAATCAATATTTCTGTTCTCAGGAAAGATTACCTCCAAAATCTATCAAGATCTATAGTTGTATATTTAATTGATGAAGATCCTGAAGGTGAGACTCTTAAGAGAGGTGAAGGCAGAGTTAGGGGCTCTGGAAGGTTCAAATAGTAATTCCTAAGGTTTGGAGTTTAGACCAAAGCTTCTTATTTATTATTATCATTCTAACCTCTACTAGTTATTGCTACTAATTAGATATCTCATAGCTAATTGAGGCAATATTTTCCTTTTACTTTTCCTAGAGATTTATCCTGCAATAAAATACAGTCTATCAAAACACGTACATTTGAACCACTACCTTTTTTGCAGTTTATGTAAGTTACAAATGTAACTTCATTATATTTGGAATTTTTATAAAGCTTAATATTTTATAAAATTAATTTGTTACTCATTTTGAAATATGACTAAAATTACTACTAAAATTTTGTAGCAAATCCTTTTTGTCTTTAGCAAAGATTAGTGTGAGAATTATTACACAGATCAGAGTGCATCACTATAGAGCAGTGGTTTTCAACCACAGTGATTTTGCACACAGGTGACAATTGGTAGTGTCTGGAGACATTTTTGCCTGTCAGAACTGTATATGCTACTGGCATCTAGTGGACAGAGGCCAGAGATGCTACTAAACATCCAACAGTGTACAGCAGAGCCTCCCACAGCAAAGAGTTATCCAGCCCAAAATGTCAATAGTGCTGCCTTTCTAGAGAAATAAAGATCACTTAACACAAGTATTTAATGAGCATTTACTGTTTTGTATCTAATGCACCACATATGTAATCATGAAAGGATAAATCATAATATCTTCCACAGTGAGATTTCTTTAGTGTATGGAAGGAGTAGTGATGTTATGTTTCATCATATATAAATTAGAATTATTGCCAAAGGATAAATGTTCTGAAAGATATATATTTTTCTTCTTCTTTTGCTTGTGTCTTTTTTTGTAGAAATCTTGGTTGCAACTTACACACAGAACTGAGCTTTGGACCGTTTCAGCTGGCATCTAGTGGACAGAGGCCAGAGATGCTACTAAACATCCAACAGTGTACAGCAGAGCCTCCCACAGCAAAGAGTTATCCAGCCCAAAATGTCAATAGTGCTGCCTGAGCTTTGGAACTTTTCAGGCCTAGCATGCAATTCAGTTTTTACACAAGTTGTAAGTGAAATAGAAGATGAATACATGTAAAAAACTGTGTGTAAAAATATCATGCAGTTATTGGTTAGCTGGGTGTAAGCCCAGTATGAATTCTGGAAAGTATGTCTTGAGAGCCATTTATTATTTTTTTTAATGAGGATGCTAAGGTACAAAGAGGCCAAGAGACTTGTTTTAACTCATGTATATGAAACGCTCTGCTTTCCATAGTACTGATCTTTGTCATGGGCAGTAAAAGGCACCAAGCAAAAACACTCAAATTAACATTGTCATGGAATCCCACTGATGCCTCTCCAATATGCGAATGGTCCATGAAGTTCCACTTTGGAATTTTACTTTTATTCCTGCTCATGTGCAAAGTTCCTAACTGCTGAAAATGTATGCAACACAGAGCTGCAAAGAACTAAGTTTAGCATGGGTTTCTTCAGGGAGCAAAAGGTGTGGGTGCTTCCCCAACCATTATTAGCTCTTTTAAATGGTAAAGCAGAAAGAATTCCTGAACACCCACCACAGGGCTCTCCCCAGCCACCCAGAACATTATTTTTCAAAAAGCATATATCTTAAGTGAATTACCTGTGGCCAATAGGAACTTTTGCGGTATGGGAATAGACATTGTTTGTGTTCAGCTGTAGTGTGAAAAATATAAAGAAGATACATTGCTGTAGCCTAATTCAATATACTTTCTTTGCTGACTACTCTTCAATAAGAAGTGTGGGTTTTACACCCCTTCAGCTCAAAAATTCTGTGATTTCTTATGACACAAGGAAATGATAGTGGGTACGTTCAATGTCCCGAAGGCGATTTTAGACTCAAGGTAAAGAGCTCTTCAACACCTGGCTTTGGAAAAGACTCTCTTACTTGTCTTGTGGTTCAGAAATACGCTTTCACACAGTTCACACATTTTGGATTAATGAATGTGTTGAGGCTGTGTCTGGAACTGAATTAGCAATTCCTACAGATGCCTATCTTTAGCGGCCTCCTTCCTTTCCCTTGTTAGTTCCCTTGTTAGTTTCCCTTGTTAGTTTATGTGTATATATATATATATATATATAGGCATCAGCAAACATATATAAAACAATATGAAAGCCATTCTAGCATCTATTCAGCAGGGTAACAAGGTGAGGGAGGGGGGTGGTGAAGTAGAAAATGGGTGGTAGGTTAGAAAAGATTTGTAATGGAAGAGGTAGCAACTTGTTCCTTTTGAATTTGTGTTCCTCTTAAATGACAGAAAAAGGTAGTGAAAGAATCAGAGCTATCTGGTGGTGGAAATAAATTAGTAGTGTACTCATAAAATTCATTCACAGTTACTTTCAAAAGATTGTCACAGTATAGTAAGTCTTTGTTTTGGGCTAAGTCTTCCTAATAGAGCTAATTTGCTTCAGGAAACATTTGCCATGGTGAGATATAAACTTTTTTGCATCTCTTTCCAAAGGCAAGCCACCAAGGGAAGATGCCATCCTCGAGTTAAGTCATTTTATTACCTATAATGGCATATTACTGGGGTGTTTATAAGTTGCCTGCATAAAATAACTTTGGAAAAGGGCCCCATCTGAGGTGGATTTATCATGAATTCAGTGAAGCTTAGGCATCAGGGCTCTTGCATAGGTCCCTTCCAAGGTCTTGAGAGGCGTCCTAGCGAATTTTGTGTTCATAACTTTGCATGTTTTTTTTTTGTTGTTTGTTTGTTTTTTTTGTGGTACGCGGCCCTCTCACTGTTGTGGCCTCTCCCGTTGCGGAGCACAGGCTCCGGACGTGCAGGCTCAGCGGCCGTGGCTCACGGGCCCAGCCGCTCCACGGGATGCGGGATCTTCCCGGACCGGGGCACGAACCCGCATCCCCTGCGTTGGCAGGCGGACTCTCAACCACTGCGCCACCAGGGAAGCCCCGCATGTTTTTATTAGATAGGATTTCCCAAAGTAGATGAGGTTCAGGCCCCACAAAACCTTGATTCATCACTGGGTTTCAGGTAATTATAAGTCAGTAGGTTTCTTGAATGAAGCCTATATGTTATTGACAAACATCAGGTGAAGTAGTAAGCAGTGTGGTAGTGTATTTTAAATCTGAAATCTACCTCAAAGATGAGCCAAGAGCTTATTACTTAATAAAGTACCACTTTTTGAATGGTGGTAGTAATCATATCTCTTTCAGAAAAATCAGGCATGAAATATATTATGGAAAACCAGCAGTGGTTGATAATCCTAAATGTTAAGTATACTTTTTTTTTTCTGACTTTAAAGTGTTTCTCCTTCATTCACCTACACAGGTCCAGACTGATGGCTTATTTTTTAAAATTCTTTTAGTCACTTCATTGGTTCTAACAATACAAGCTCCATGATTTCAGAAACTGAAAGTCTCTACAATGTAGAAAGGCTATATAATTTAATTAGACAGAGCACATTCACATGCTGGCTTGTCTGTGGTACATCAATATTGTACCAAGAACATAAGCACTAAGAGAGAATAAGAGGAAAATCAAAGCCTTATCCCTATTGAATTACTTACCCCATTGTTGAGACTATCAGTGAGGGAGGTGTGGCCATACTATGAAGGCAGATTGAGCTGCGGTCGCAGAGCTGCCCTAATGCTCCCCCAGTCAGCTAGCACTGGTTTCCTTTAGATAGCTATGTACACACAAAAGCTTACACACTTCAGGGTGTTGTCGTCACTTTTTGCTATGTACTACAATCCTGGCAGCGTCTCAGATTTAGAAAGGCTTAAGCGCTAAAAAGAAAAATAACTTGGGTCTGCCCTTTGGGGTGATTCAGGGTGGCTGTTTTATTTGTAATAGTTCAAAATTTTGAGATTGTCACACCTAGCAACTACTATAGTTTTCATCTCCCAACTGCATCTTATTCTTCCCACCTGTAGTATTTTCTCGCATTCTATATGTTTTTTCACTTTCTTGATAGTGTCCTTTGAAGCACAAACCTTTTAATTTTTATAAAATCCCATTCATCTGTTTTTCCTTTGGTTGTTTTTGCTTTTGGTATCCTATCTAAGAAACTGTTGTCTAATGCAAGGTCATTTACTCCTGTGTTTTCTTCTAAGAGTTTTATAGCCTTAGCTCTTACATTTGGATATTTGATCCATTTGGAGTTAATTTTCATATATGGTGTGACGTGTAGGAGTCCAGCTTCATTATTTTGTGTGTGGATGTACAGTTGTCCCAGCATCATTTGAAAAGACTGTTCTTTCCACATTGAATTGTTTTAGCACCCTTGTTGAAAATCAGTAGCCCATAAATATGAGGGTTTATTTCTATACTGTCAATTCTGTTCCATTGATTTACATGTCTGTTCTTACTCCAGTACCGCACTGTGATTGGAGTAGCTTTGAACTGAGTTTTGAAACCAGGATGTGTGAGTCCTCCCACTTTGTTCTTTACCAACATTGTTTTGGTGGTTCTGTTTCCTTGAATTGCCATATGAATTTTAGAATTAGCTTGGCAATGTCTGGAAAGAAGTCAGCTGGGATTTTGATAGGAATTGCAATGGAACCATAGGTCGATTTGGGAAGTAGTGACATTTTAATAAGCTTATCTTCCAGTCCATGAATCCAGCATGTCTTTATATTTATTTACATCTTCTTCAGTTTCTTTCAACAGTTTTGTACTTTTCAGTGTGAATCTTGCACTTACTTGGTTAAATTTTTCCCTAAGTATTTTATTTGTTTTCAAGCTGTTACACATGGAATTGTTTTCTTAATTTCATTTTTGGATTACTCATTGCTGGTGTGTAGAAGTAATATTGATCTTATATCCTACCACCTTGCTGAACTCATTTATTAATGCTAACAGTTATTTTCCTAGATTCCCAGGAATATGTCTTGTGGTCTTCCATTTTCCCAGGAATACACTGGAACATTTCAAAGTCTCTGTGGACATCTCATTCCTCAGCTTTTTTTTCAAGCTTTTTGGTTGGGCTGTTTTTTCCCCAAACTGCTATCCATTGCCTCATGCAACCGCCATGTTAAAATATCTGCTTGAAAATGTTTTCCAGAAATGCCACCTGAGGAGAGGCTTTTCTCACTAGACAGCTCTCAGTCAGGTACATGTCAAACAATGACAGTTCTTTGGGAATGAGGCTTTGAAGGCCCTCCCAGTCCATGCTGCTCCTTCTGGTACCAGGGATGTGGTCTGTTTTTCAAGGCTACCACTGGCATGGAGAGCAAAGGTTAAGGACAAGTTAAAGCAACACAGCTCTCATGGTTTTTACAGAAATTAATTTGTTTTCCTTGAATGAATTGCTCCCCAATTTGCTGCAAGCCTGTTGGTTAAATTTCCAGAGTTCAGAAAAAGTTGATTCTGACCATTTTTGCCAGTTTTGTTGTTGTTATTGTTATTGTTGCTTGTATGGAGGGATGAATTTTCAGATGTCCTTCCTCCATCATTTTTACTGATTTTCCTGCAATATTTTTTAAAATCTCTAAAGTCTCAATAACCATAGGCTAATTAAATATTTATCATGGGAGATGATTAAGGAAAAAATAAATAAGAGAGAAATAAATAAAAAGAGAAAATATAATTCTCATAGAGGCTTTCCCAGATGGGTAGATGAAGTCTGAAAAGGTATTTCTATATTTAGTGCTCTCGAAATTAAGGTTAAAATAACAGATGTTTTAAAAAAAAACGCTTTTTTTTTCATTCAGGTTAAACACAGTCTTTAGAGTCAGAACTGAATTCAAATTCCAGCTCTGCTTCTTAATAGCTTGATGTCTTAGGACAAGTTATATAACTTCTCTGTGCCTCAGTTTCCTCATTTGTACAATGGGGTAATATATCTATCACATAAGGTTACTGTGAGGATTAAATGTTAAATGCGGGTCACAGATGCTTGGCAACTCAGAAGATATTAGTTTTGATAATTATCTTTATAATATTCTGCAAAAATAGGCTAATAATTCTTGAGTAGAGTTAACCTAAAGTCAGATATTCTTTTCTTTCTTCTTGTTTCTTTTGGTTTTTTTTTTTCCCTTATTTGTTTTAAAGAAGTAAGAAAAAAAAGAAAGAACTAAGAAGAAAATCTATTCTAGCACTTTGGAATAAAATTTTGTTCCCCAAAATTAATTTGTTTATTTTATTGATATATAAACAAAATATTATTTATTCAGCAAACATTTATTAAATACCTAGTAAATATTAGGCACTATGTCAGTCACAGGAATAATAATGACAATAGTGTGGTGCCTGCTTTCAAGTTGCTGACAATCTAGGAGACTGACAAGTAAACATGATTACATACACAGCAACAAAGGCTATGATACAAGAATACACATGGGACTATGTGATGGGAGTATGGCTTTCACCAGTTCCTCTTGGATGTATCTCTTCTTCTTTGGCTCCAGAACCAAGGAATTAGCCCTATTTTTGTCTTAAACTGGGTAGTTTAAATCATGAAATTTTAAAAACTGTAACTTCTCTGTGCCTCAGTTTCCTCATTTGTACAATGGGGTAATATATCTATCACATAAGGTTACTGTGAGGATTAAATGTTAAATGCGGGTCACAGATGCTTGGCAACTCAGAAGATATTAGTTTTGATAATTATCTTTATAATATTCTGCAAAAATAGGCTAATAATTCTTGAGTAGAGTTAACCTAAAGTCAGATATTCTTTTCTTTCTTCTTGTTTCTTTTGGGTTTTTTTTTTCCCTTATTTGTTTTAAAGAAGTAAGAAAAAAAAGAAAGAACTAAGAAGAAAATCTATTCTAGCACTTTGGAATAAAAAACTGTGTAGAGATGAAAGAAAAACACCTTGAATTATGGAGGACACTAGAAATAGTACTTTTTTACAGAGCAAGGGCTTCCTACCACCATAGTCACTTCGAGGGTTTTTAACCTGAGAAGTTCTTTGGCATAATTTTTCTTTGCTAGCCACTTTTTTTCTATTTTATTGTTTGCTTGTTTGTTTCTCTTCTCCACTTTATCATCTAGAGACCAGGATAGTTCCCAATGAAAGAGTGTTTTACAGATTTTAAGGGTGATTTATAGGTAACACAGAAAATGATTTTTTTTTAACCTTCAACTTCCATACCAAAAGAAATGAATATGAGCTTTCATGGAAGTGATTGAAAATGCAAATAATTTTAATTCCATTCCATTTTTCAGAATTCTCAATCATAATCCTTTGACAACAGTTGAAAATTCTTATCTTTTTAAATTGCCAGCATTAAAATATTTGCAAGTATTGCAATAGTTTCATGGCTCATGAGATAATTTCTGCTCTTTTTTACTTTCGTCAAAGATTGAGTACTTTGGCTAAAAATTCATAATTTAGATTTTAACTGGGTTATTGAAAATAAGAGTTATTGGCAAAGAAAGGATTAAGAAAGAATATATATGGGTAAGACAGCCAGCAGAGTATGAGAGCAGTGTTGAAGAACACATATAGATATGGAACATGTAGATGCGTGTAGGAATATTATTTATCCCAGAAAGCAAAAAGGAATAAGGGGTGCATAATTTTTTTTAAAAAGAGTGATCAAAAGCGGTAGATGCAATTGAAAATGAGAAGTGAGGATAATAGAAAATGATTGTACTGTTCAGCACCAAGGTCATTAATTTGATGATGCAAATTTAAATTTCTACAATAAGAGCTCTTTGGAATTATCATCTATGGCAAGTAAGAAGCCAGAATTGAAGTAATCCCATGTTAAGTACCTTTTTAAGTTTAGAATTTTTGTCTTTGGGTTTTATATCATGCGTGTTTGGGCTTCTCCTTCAGAGACATGGGAACAACACAAGTGTCACATCAATTGAAAGCATCATCATGATGACCCTTAAATTGGAAAAACTGTAAGTTGATTTTTCTTACATTTATTTTCACTCATTTGTTTTTTTAGGTTTGTTTTATTATTTTCTTAAGTCAGGTTTATTTATGTATACCACTGATCTGATGTCTGTCCTTATAGTTTTCCTTTTCTAGAATTTCATATAAATAGAATAACACATTATGCCATCTTTCGTGTCTTCCTTTTTTCATTTAGCATAATACTTTTGAGATTCATCCATGTTGTTAAATGTATCAATAGTTCATTCCTTTTTATTGATGAGTAGTTTTCCATTGTATGGGTATACCACAATTTGCTTATTCTTTCCCCAGTTTGATGAACATTTGAGTTGTTTCTCGTTTTTTGGCTATTATGAACAAAGCCTCTGAAAACACTCACATGTGTGTGTGAACATATGTTTTGTGCGAGCATATGTTTCCATGTCTTTGGGGTAAAATACCTAAGGGTGGGGTTGCTTCATCGTATGCTAAGTGCATATTTAACTTTTTAAGAACCTGCTAAACTGTTTTCTAAAGTGCCTGTGCCATTTTGTTTTCCCACTAGCAGTCTATGAGAGTTGCAGTTGCTCCACATCTTCACCTGATCCTTATATTTGTTTTTAAAAAAATTTGAACCTTTCTACTAGGTGTGTAGTTGCATCTCGTGGTTTTTGCCACATTTTGCATTTCTGTAATAGCTGATGATGTTGAGTCTCTATTCATGTGCAAATATCTTTTTAAAAGAAGTGTCTGTTCAAATCCATTTTTTAATTGGATATTTATATTGAGTTTTAAGAGTGCTTTATATGAAAAGCAATGGAAAAAGTCCTTTCTCTCAGATATGTGTTTAGTAAATATCTTCTCCCAGATTGTGACTTATCTGCAGTGTATTTAAGTGTCTCTGAAGACTAGAAGTGTTAAATTTTTGATGAACTCTAATTTAGCAATTTTTCTTTTTTTTTCATATTTATTTCATTTATTTATTTGGTTGTGCTGGGTCTTAGTTGCAGCAGATGGGCTCCTTAGTTGCGGCTCATGGGATTCTTAGTTGTGGCATGCATGTGGGATCTAGTTCTCTGGCCAGGGATCGAACCCAGACCCCATGCATTGGGAACTCAGAGTCTTAACCACCAGGGAAGTCCCTTAGCAATTTTTCTTAGATGGTTTGTGCTCTTTTGTGTCTTATCTAAGAAATCTTTGTGTGAGATCCCATTGTCTAACCCAAAATCACAAAGATTTTCTCCTGTGTTTTCTTCCAGAAGTTGTATAGTTGTATTTAGGTCTGTGATTCATTTTGAGTTAGTTTTCATATACGTTGTGAGGGAAGGGTCAAGATTCATTTTTTTGCAGTTTAAAAAACTATTTCTGTCGGACCCTATTGTGACAGTTTATTACACAACTTACTGCACCTTAAATTGTGCCATCCCCCCTCCAATATTGCAAGCTAATAGTAGCTTTCTGTTATGCCCAGGCTAGTTGAGGGGATTGCATGAGATTAGTATGTGGAAAGGTCCCTGCATTTAGCAGTCTGTTCCAACTGTCTTTGTCAGGTCAGCTGACAAATGACTGTCTTAAACACACCATCACACATTGGTCACTGCTCTAGCCTCATCTTCCTCAGCCTCCCACAGCATCTGCCACAACTGGGATCCCTCTCTTGTCAGCTAGATGCCCTCCTCTTTGGATATTAAAAATTATTTCCCTATGTAACTACAATACTGTTAACACACAGTATTGAAGAAATTAAATTCCTAAACAAGAATATTACCTAATAAAGAATTGCTATTCAAATTTCCCCAATTGTCTCTCTCGTATAATATCATTTCTTTTAACAGCTTTTGAGGTATAATTGACATAGAATAATCTGTGTTCACACACACACAAACATGCACACCATGATGAAGACATCACCAAAATCAAAATGTCCATCACCGCAGAAAGTTTCATAATGTCTCTTTGTAATTCTTCCTTCCCATCGTTCCTTGCCCTTCCCAGTCGCCATGCAACCATTGATCTGCTTTCTGTTTGCATTTTCTAGAATTTTATGTAAATGTAATCATACAGTGTATACTTTTTCCTAACCGGCTTCTAACTCAGCATGATTATTTTAATCTTCATCCAAATTGTTGTAGATGTCAGTAATACATTTCTGTTTATTGCTGAATAGTATTCCATTATATGGATGTACCACAATTTATCTATGCACCATTGATGGACATTTGAGTTGTTTCAGTCTTTGTCTATTACAGATAAAGTTGCTATGAATATTTTTGTATAAGTCTTTGTATGGATGTATACTTCCATTTCTCTTGGGTAAATACCTGCAAGTAGAATGGCTAGATCATTGGTAAGTGGATGTTTAAGTTTTTAAAAAATACCTATTTTCCATAGTGGTTCGATCATTTTACATCTCTACCAGCAGTGTATGAGAGTTGCATTTTCTTCACGTTGCGACCAACACTTGCTATGCTCAGTATTTTTAATTTTAGATAGTTTAATAGGTGTGTAGTTGTATCTCACTGTAGCATCCCTAATGATTAATCATGTGAAACATCTTTTCATATGCTTAATTTCCTTCTGTATTTCTTTGAATCTTTATCTGTATTTTTCTGGACTTTTGAGAGTCCTTTATATATTCTGGAAATTAGTCCTTTATCCAATATGTAAGTTGCTAAATATTTTCTCCCATTCTGTGACTCATCTTTTCATTCTCTCAGGAGTGTCATTTGCAGGGCAGAAATTCTTAATTTTGATGGTGTCTAATTTATCTATTTGTTTCTTTTATAGATTATGCTTTTGGTGTTGTATCTAAGAAATCTTGCCAAACTCAAGGTCGTAAAATTTCTCACCTGTTTTTTTCTAGAAGTTTTATAGTTTTATGTTTTACATTTAGATCTTTGAACCAAGTTGAGTTCATTTCTGTATATGGTTTGGATGGAAGTTCTGGTTTTGTTTTTGTTTTTGTTTTTTTTGCACCTGGATAGGCAATTGTTCCTGCATCATTTGTTGGAAAGACTATCGTTTCTCCACTTAAATGCCTTTGAACCTGAAAGTCAGGTGGCCACATCTCTCTACTTCTGAACTTTCTATTCTGTTCCTTTGATCTTTTTGTCTATCTTTACACTACTATCAAAATGTCTTGAAAGTGTAGCTTCATAAGCCTTGAAATCAGTTACTGTTAGTTCTTCAACATTGTTCTTTTTCAAAGTTGTTTTAGTTATTCTAAATTGTATTTCCATGTGAATTTTAGAATTAGCTTGTCAATTTCTATAGAAGAGCCTACTGGGATTATGATCTATAAATCAATTTGGGGAGAATTGATGTCTTAACCAATATTGAATCTTCTGATCCATGAATACATTATATCTCTCCATTTATTTAGGTCTTCCTTAATTTCCCCCAGCAATATTTTACAGTTTTCAGTGTGCAAGTCTTTAACATCTTTTTTCAGATTTATTCTAAGTATTTTATGTGTTTGATTCTGTTATAAGTAGTATTTTAAAACTTTGATCTCCAATTGTTGAGATAAATTAATCTTTTTGTATGTTGATCTTGTACCCTGCAAACTTGATAAACTTCTTCATTAGTTCCAGTAGCATTTTTGTAGATTCTATCAGGTTTTCTACATCATCATGTTATCTGCAAATTAAGATAGTTTTGCTTCTTCCTTTGCATTCTGAATATCTCTTTTGTTTTTGTTGCCCTATTGCACTGGCCAGAACCTTCAGTGCAATGTCAAATAGAACTAATGAGAGCAGACATCCTTGCCTTTGTCCTGATCCTGGAGAGAAAGTACTTTGTGCTTCACCATTAAATATGATCTTAGGTTTTTTGTAGAAGTCATTTATCAAGTTGAGGAAGTCTCCTTCCATTCCTAGTCTACTGAGGGCTGTTTTTATCTTTAATCGGGAATGGATGTTAGATTTTTTCATTCTTTTCCTGCATCTATTGCAGTGATTATGTGATTTTTCTCTTCTTTTCTCTTCTTAATTTGTTTATTTATTTTTGGCTGCCTTGGGTCTTCATTGCTGCATGCAGGCTTTCTCTAGTTGTGGCGAGCATGGACTACTCTTCGTTGCAGAGTGAAGGCTTCTCATTGCAGTGGCTTCTCTTGTAGAGCACGGGCTCTAGGTGCATGGGCTTCACTAGTTGTGGCACATGGGCTCAGTAGTTGTGGCTCATGGGCTCTAGAGCACAGGCTCAGTAGTTGTGGTGCACGGGCTTAGTTGCTCCGTGGCATGTGGGATCTTCCCGGACCAGGGCTCCAACACGTCCCCTGCACCGCCAGGTGGATTCGTAATCACTGCCCCACCGGAGATGTCCTGATTTTTCTTTTTTAGTGTACTAAGTTGGGTAAATTGATTTTCAAATATTAAACCAACCTTTCATTCTTGAGATAAACCCCACTTGGTCATGATGTATCATCTTTTTCTATATTATTGGATGTGATAATCTAAAATTTTGTTAAGAATTCTTGCCTCTGTGTTCGTGAGAGATATTGGTCTATAGTTTTCTTGTAATGTCATTGTCTAATCTTGATATGGTGAAAGTTGGCCTTATAAATAAGTTGGGTAGTACTCCGTTCTCCTCAAGTTTCTGGTAGAGTTTGTGTAGAATTGGCATTATTTTATTCGTTAAATGTTCGGTAGAATTTATCAGTTAAGCCACCTGGACTTGAAGCTTTCTTTTTTGGAAGGTTTTAAACTGCACATCCAATTTCTTTAATATCTTTATTCTTGAATAAACTTTAGTACTGCATGTCTTTCAAGGAATTTGTCCATTTCATCTTGAATTTATTGGTATAAAGTATTCTATATTCTCTTAGTATCCTTTTAATATCTATAGTATTTTTCTGTTTTCCATTTTATTTATTTCTACTTTGATCTTTATTGTGTTCTTTCTTCTCTTACTCTGTGATTAATTTGCTCTCATTTTTTCAGTTTAAGGTGGAAGTTGAGAAAGCTGAGGGCAGCGTTAGCAATATCCCACATGTTGACATATTATGTTTTCAGTTTCAGTGAGTTCAAAATAGTTTCTCATTTCCCTTTTGATTTCTTCTTTGACAACAACGTTACTCAGAAGTGTGCTGTTTAGTTTCCAAATATTTGGAGATTTTTCACATTTGTTAATTTCTAATTTAATTCCATGTGGTCAGAGACATATATTGAATGACTAAAATCCTTTAAAAAAATTTTTTAAGTCTTTTTATTTTATTTTATTTTTTTGCTGCATTGGGTCTTTGTTGCTTTGCCTCGGCTTTCTCTAGTTGTGGTGAGCAGGGGCTACTCTTCATTGCAGTGCACTGGCTTCTCATTGGATGGCTTCTCTTGTTGCAGAGCACAGGCTCTAGGTATGTGGGCTTCAGTAGTTGTGGCACACAGGCTCTAGAGTGCAGGCTCAGTAGTTGTGGCATACGGGCTTAGTTGCTCCGCGGCATGTGGGATCTTCCCGGACCAGGGATCGAACCTGTGTCCCCTGCATTGGCAGGCAGATTCTTACCCACTGAACCACCAGGGAAGTCCCAGTTCCAGTATTCCTATTCTTTTGTGTAGATCCATATTCCAATCTGGTGTCATTTACCTTCTGCTTAAAAATACTTCTTTTAACATTTCTCATAGTGAAAGTCTACTAGTAATGAATTCTTTCAGCTTTTGTGTGTCTGAGATAGTCTTTATTTTGCTTTTGTTTTGACAGATCTGGGTATAGAATTCTAGCTTGATACAATTCAGGTCACTCCTTTAAATATGTTATTCCACTGAGTTCTCGTTTACATTGTTTCCAACAAGAATTCTGCTGTCATTGTTATCTTTGTTCCTCTGTATGTAGTGTATAGTTTTTTGCTCTGGCCGCTTTCAAATTTTTCTCTTTATTGCTGGTTTTGAGCAATTTGATTATTTTTTGTGCCTTGGTGTAGTTTTGTCCATGTTTCTTATGCTTAAAGTTCATTGATCTTCTTGACTTTGTGGGTTTGTAGTGTTTAGCAAATTGGAAAAATTCTGGCTATTATTTCTTCAAATTTTTGTATTTCTCCTCTCCTTCACGGACTCTAAGTACACATGTATTAGGCCACTTAAAGCTATTGCACAACTCACTGATGCTCTATTCATTTTTGTTGTTGTTTCGTTTTGTTACTCTTTTTGTTTTGGGTAGTTTCTGTTGCTATGCCGTAATGTTCACTGACCCTTTCTTCTGCAGGGTCTAATCTGTCATTAACCTCATTCAATATCTTTTTCATTTAAACATTGTTTTTAATCTCTAGAAGCTCAATTTGGGTCTGTTTTACATTTTCCATGCCTGTACTTAACATTTTCATTGTTTAGTCCGGGTTTTTTAACATATGAAATACAGTTATAATAACTTTTCTTCATGTATAATAACTTTTTAAGTGTTCTTTTCTGCCAATTCTAACATCTGTATAGATTATGGGTTAGCTTTGATTGATTACCTCTTCTCCTCAGTGTGGGTCATATTTTTGTACATCTTTGCATGCTTGGCAATTTTTCATATGATCCCAGATATTGTGATTTTTAGTTTATTGTGTGCTATATATATTTATATTACAGTAAAATGCTTGGGCTTTGTTTTGGGTGAAATTAAGTTACTCAAAACAATTTTATTCTTTTAGGTCTAGCTTTTAAGATTCGTTGGGTAGGAGTCCAAGTAGCCTTTATTTTGTCTGGAGCTCATTATTTGCAACTACTGAGACAAGTCCTTTCTGAGTATCATGAGGTTTTCCAGTCTGACTTGTAGGAGCAGGTACTATTCCTACAACCTTGTGTGATATCCAGTTATTCTTACTGTTAATCCTTTCATGTGGTTCTCTTCCTGGCATCAAGTAATTGCTCACACAAATGTACTGACCAATACTTTGTTGAATTCTCAGGAGATCCCTCTGCATATCTCCAGAGTTCTTTGTCTGTGTACTTCTTTTCTCTCTGATACTCTGCTTTGTGAACTCTAGTTACCTTGGCTATCCCAGACTCTCAGCTCCACTTCCCCAGTCAGGGAGTCCACCAGTCTCTGCCTGGACTTCTCTTCCCTGTACCATGACCTGGAAACTCCCTCAGAGAAGTTGTTAGGGCAGTTATAGGGATCACTTCATTTATTTCCCATCTCCTGGGGATCACTGAACTTTATTACCTGAGGTCCAGTTTCTTGAATACTGTTGTTTCATGTTCTGTCTGATTTTTTCATTGTTTCAGATTAGAGGTTAAATTGGTCCTTGTTACTACATCTTGGCCAGAAGCCAATAACTTTCTTTAAGTCTGTTTTGTTTGGATACAGGGTCCAATTAAAGATTACGCATTGCATGTCATGTTTCCTTTAATCTAGAATATATTCCTACTATTTTTTTTTTGCTCTTTTATGACATGGGGATTTTTGAAGAGTCTAAGCCAGTTGTGTTGTAAATTGCCCCACAATCTGGATTTGTCTGTTTCCTCATTAGATTCAAAGTAAACATGTTGAGGAATAATTCTATATAGGTGATGTTTTCTTCAAACTTCATCACTTCAGGTGGCCCAGTGCTAAGGTTGATCACTTGATTAAGGTGGTATCTTCCATATCTCTCCATTGTAAAGTTATTTTTCCCCTTGGTAACTGATAAATAATATGTGGGGTGATACTTTGGGATCAGTGAAATCCTACTTTCAAACAACTCTTCACCCAACTGTGCATCAACGATAATCCTTGTCTGAATCGATTATTACATTGATAGTTGCAAAATGACACTCTCCTAATTCTATCATTCCTTTTGCATTTATTAGCTGACATTATTCTATAAAGAAGAGCTCTCCCACTTTTCATTTTGAGTATCATTATGAACTCATGTGCTTTTTTAAAATTAACTATGTTATACCTTTTTATAATGATAATGTTATTCTTTGGAATGTTCCTTTTGTCCAGATTTGGGCAATGCGATCTCTGTTATTGTTTAACCACATGATGCTTTTTTATTACTAGAATAATTTCTAATATATTACTACTCACAAATAAGAACTGAGAAAGGGACTCGAGAAGGTGCAGTCTTATTCAGACTCTTCTTAGAAGTCTTCCTTCTTCTTGTGTACTCTCAACCCAAAGTGAGGCTTTCGGGTTGGAAGAATGTACTTCTGAATGAAACTACAGATCAATGTCACCCAATTCTACTCCCTATTCCCTTTTTTCTAGGCATACCTTACCTACTGCCATCCTAATCCTTCTTTTGGGCACCTCTCTCCTCCTCTATATTTATTTACAACAGTCAAGAGCAGCAATTGGCCAACCGGCCCCTATCCAGTTCTCCAGTCCATATGCCCCAAGAACTCCTTTGTGCACTGGTCTGTGGTGGCTTTGGCCTACCTCTTCTACCTACTCAAGTAACTCTTTTACCACAAATTTACTTAACTGTGTTTCCATTTATAGGATCTTACCTAGCCGTATGGCCTGCTGCCTCTGTCAATTTAAAAATATTATTGAGGTTGTCTGTAAGACAGTCAAGCTGCATTGTGACAGTGAATGCCTGACGGACATCACACGTTGTGGTGAGTCTCAGTTGCGGGATAATAAATTTTTAATTTTTAATTTAATTTTTTAATTTTTATTTTTAATCATTGTTGATAAAATTTAAAATTAATGATGTAATTGCATTATTTTAATTCATTCATTCAGAGTTCCAGCTCCCTAAGTTTCTAAGAACTACCCGCTTGCTAAAAATCAGATTCTTGGCTATATTATTAAGCTAATAATAGCTCAGTTACATTGTTACCTTAATAATGTAACTGATCCGCATACATAGAGGAACAAGAGAAAGGAATGGAAGGGGGAAGGGAGTTAACATTAATGGCCACATATGCTATGCTGTGCTCTCTGCAAATCACAACTTATTCATATAGTGCATCACAGTTTGTAAGCTGATTTTATATACATTAGGTCTCAAGTACCCTTTGTCTTATAGGACAGGTGTAAATATATTTTTGTTTATTTTGTTTGTTTCTGCAATTTTATAAAGAGTACAAGTGATGCTGTTTTATGTCCTCTTTGGAGCCTGAGAGTTTCTTATCCCATAACCAGTTGCTGCTACCTAGCCCTTCTAATGGATGGGAGAGCTAGTTTATCCTTAGACTGTCCAGCTCTGAACTTGCTCTGAATCTCAAGCTTTTCTATCCATCAAACACTCAGGGGCTTTCAACTATTTTTCTATATATTAGATTTATTGGCAGTAATTTGATGACTTCCAAAATGTGCTTTCATGCCCAGGTAGCTTGAATACAGGTCTCTTTCAGTGATCTAGAGCACATCATAAATAATAACACTTTGCTACTTATAGAAAGACAATATTGCTGATTTTTCAACACAGTTTTTTTTTTTTGTCCATGCCACACAGCTTGTGGGATCTTAGTTCCCCAACCAGGGATTGAACTCGGGCCACAGCAGGGAAAGTGCCGGGTCCTAACCACTAGACCACCAGGGAACTCCCCCAAACAATTTTTTTTTTTACTAATTATATTACTCCCTTCTCCCCCAGAAGTGGGCAGCAAAGGCATTTTTAATCTCCTTTTACAGGTGAGGAAAAACAAGATCAGAGGTGTTACGTGCTATGACACTAGTATCCCGAGAGTTGTTTGTTTGTTTGTTTGTCTGGGGGTGGAGGGGTTTGGCCATGCTGTGCTGCTTGCAGTATCTTAGTTCCCTGACCAGGGATTGAACCTCGGGCCTTAGCAGTGAAAGCGCCAAGCCCTAACCACTGCACCACCAGGGAGCTCCCAAGAGTTTTATAAGTCAACAAGAAGAAGACAAACAGTCCAGGGGAAAAGGGGCAAGGGCTGTGAAGAGTAGGAGGTGTGTTAACAGTCTGCCACCATATCTGCCCGTCCTCTCCTCATGGCTCATGTGCGGTGGGTTTTGCTAGCCAGGCCTTTGTCACCCACCACATGACATAAAAATTATTTCTCATATTTTCTTCAAGTACTTTTATAATCTGTCTAGAATTTGTTGTATTTGTTTTTTAGGGTGGTTGAGGTAGGGGATCTAACTTTTTCCCCCTACATGAAGATCTAATTGCTTTCAGATCTTTCACTGAATGGTTTATTCTTTCTTCCCTGGTCTAATATACTATCTTCATCGGGACTCTATTCTGTAATCCAGTTACCTCATCCTGTACCAGTACCAATATCACACTGCTTAATTCCAGTTGCTCTATAACATATTTTATATCTGGTAGGGCATGGTCCTACTCTTTGACCTTCTTTTCATACATTGCATAACTGTTCTTCCATATATTCTCTACCAAATGTCAGCTGGCCAGGTTTTATTTAAAAATTATTTTGGCTATAAATGGATTGCATTGAATTTGTAGGTTAATTTGAGGAGAATTGACCTCTTACAACATTCTAGGAGGATGGTATCTCATGCCATGTAAGTACTTCTTCTTAATGTCCTTCAGAAAAGTTTTAATATTTTCATCACATAGGTCTTACAAATATTTGGTGAAGTTTATTCCTAGGTACTTTATGCATTTTTATTGATATAGTAAATGGGATGTTTCTCCTGTTTTTTACTTAGTTATTTGTGTTATATGGGAAAGCTATTGAGGCTTATATATTGATCTCTTGATTTTGTATGGAGCCATCTTACTCATGTTACTTCCAAAACAGTTTCGGTTGATTTTTTTGGTCTTTTCAGGTCCCTCATTTCACATGCAAATATGTTTGTCTCTTCCTTGCCAATACTTCGTTGTTCTTATCGTACTGATTAAGACCTCCTCCACAATGATCAATAGTAGCAGTAATGATGGGCATCCTACTCTTGTTCTTGACTTTAAAACAATGCTTAGGTTTCTGCTAGATACTTTTATTTTCTTTTCCTACTTCTAAGAGTTTTTATTAGGAATTATCTGTTGAACGTTATCTGAAACAGTCAATAAAATATATTGCCAGCTGCATGCCAGACCCTAAGTTAGGTACTGTGGAAGAGTCAAAGGATTCTTAAACAGGGTAGAATTCCTTTCCTTCAAAAAGTTATCATCTCATTGAGTAGTTAAGATTTAAAGTAAACAGGAATGAGTAAGGATTTCAAAATAGTTGTAATGGAAATGCATGATTGTTTTCTTTCAAACCAGATTTATTCTCATAGAATTGCAAAAGAGGAAGATAAAAAAAAAAGAAGCAGGTGCTTCCCTGGTGGCGCAGTGGTTGAGAATACGCCTGCTGATGCAGGGGACATGGGTTCGTGCCCCGGTCCGGGAAGATCCCACATGCCGCGTAGCAGCTAGGCCCGTGAGCCACGGACGCTGAGCCTGCGCGTCCGGAACCAGTGCTCCGCAACGGAAGAGGCCACAACAGTGAGAGGCCCGCATACCCCCCCAAAAAAAAGAAGCAGCAGAAGGTAAATATTGATCTTTTAAAGCAGAATTTTACAACTAGAGGAGAACTTAGAACTCATCTATTTCAGTTTCCTCACCAAAGGCAGGAAGAATGTTTAATTACCCTAATGGTTTACCCTAATTTATTTATCAGCAGAATTAGCTCCCCCAGCCCAAGCTGTGTTAGAACAGGACTGGCACAGATTCATCTGCTTTTACTAGTCCTTTAAGGAGAGAGGGTGGACGGGGAGAGGTGTTGGTTTTACCTGTTCCTCCTGGCCTGATGCCGGGTTCCTAGGCATCAGGCCAGGCAAGAGGCCTTGTAGGAGGCTCTGGGGAATGGAGGGCCACATGGTTGGGGATTTAGGGGCTGGCCTCACTCAAAGCTGACCAAAGGTAGAACATATGAGTCCCTTCTGTAAAGTGGCAAGAAAATGTCCCTTCTCATCCTACTGTATTTCAGGCCCCTACTCTCTATTCCCTTTACCCAAATCTCATAGAATTTTAACCGGGAGAAACTTTAGACAGTGGTTTCTCTCTTCCTTTTATAATAAGGAAATGGAGAAAGAGAAAGGGAAAATATCTTGCCCCATGGACATACTGCTAGTGATTATCAAAAACAAGATGGTCCCCTTCCACTGAGGACTTCTCTACTGATCACACTGTGCTTGGGCTGTGAGCTATGTTTTATGTCACAATTCAGTAGACACATACTATGTGGACATAAGTAGTTTCTGAAACAGACTTATTGTGCACTGTGATTTTTTTATATTCTACTTGTATTCAAAAAGACTATTTTGTGTTTCCCTGCTGGTCATGGCCTTTAAACTGATTCCACAATTCACTGACACCTCAGTGACAGCCTGCAGTGTGAAAGTCAGAGAGCTATAGATAACTTTGCTCATTGGGTACAGGTGTTTACTTGGTGTGATCCAACTTACAGGATAGAGCAGCCAGGAAAATAAAAGCACCTTCTCCCCACACACACCCACAACCTCAGCAAATGCTGCATGTGCGACCAAGTCCGAAGCAGTCTCGTGTGAAGCGCATCTAGAGAGTAACGTGTTTCTGCCCAGCGCCGTTGTGCAGTGTTTTCACTGCACGAAGGCACTTGGCCAAGGGCCAAGAAGGGTGAACGGGGCTGAAAATACTGCCTATACTCCATGCTAAGCCACATGCACAGGTCTCCCCAGAGACACTGGGGGGCCATTCACAATTCACTGACACCTCAGTGACAGCCTGCAGTGTGAAAGTCAGAGAGCTATAGATAACTTTGCTCATTGGGTTCAGGTGTTTACTTGGTGTGATTCAACTTATAGGATAGAGCAGCCAGGAAAATAAAAGCACCTTCTCCCCACACACACCCACAACCTCAGCAAATGCTGCATGTGCGACTAAGTCCGAAGCAGTCTCGTGTGAAGCGCATCTAGAGAGTAACGTGTTTCTGCCCAGCGCCGTTGTGCAGTGTTTTCTCTGCACGAGGGCACTTGGCCAAGGGCCAAGAAGGGTGAACGGGGCTGAAAATACTGCCTATACTCCATGCTAAGCCACATGCACAGGTCTCCCCAGAGACACTGGAGGTCCATTTTGGACAGACACAGAGAAAGAACTTCGGGAAGGCCAGCATGCATGGAATGTTTTTCAAGATCCCTGGTCTGTGGTCATTTTGCTCATTGTGATTATGGACTGAGGTACCCATTTAGTCCTAATAAGACCAGAGATAACACATTGTGAGAGAGATGAAAAATGACATGTAACACTAACTGTGTGTGTTTTCCTCCAAGGGGCTTGTTTCGATTTCTGCTGCATAAGAGAAGTTCAGGGGAAAGTGAGAGGTAAATTTGAGGAGGATAAAATACTGTGGCCAGAGAAAGCAGGGGAGATGCAGAATTAATATTTCCCTTTCTGTGTTCTAGGAGGGCTTTTTCGGGAGAAGGCGGCCACTTTGGCTTAGGGGTACGTATAGGCCTCTCAACGCCACTCGCAAGAAAAATATGGCACAAAAGCTACACGACAGGGAGTCTTCTGATGAGGATGAGATATTCTGTAAGGATGCAGGGGAAATGATAGGGGACAATTTAATATTCTCATCTAAAATGAGGAAATAATGAAAACTATAATTGTTCCTTTCAAAAGTAAAAGCCTTGGCATTATTCTTCTTACCCCAGGGAAGTCTTCAAAGCCCCAGCAGAGAAGCTTCTGGCTGCATATTGGGTTGATGAAGAAGCGGGTGAGGAAAGTGAGACAGCATCCGAGACTGCCACAGAGTGAGCCCTGTTCTGCCTCAAGCCACCTGCAAATTTTATTTTCTAATATTGGCTTCTCAGCATTGCTTGTAAAATACTTATTTTTCTCATATTAAAATGTATAAATTCATAACCAAGTCTAACCATGTGGTAAGGAATTAAAATGTAAATAGTTGAATATTTATATACCAATAACAAGGGCCTGTAAGAAGAAGCAGAGCTGAAACTAGAGTCCCTCATGGTAGCCAGTACTTCCACAAGGGGAAATGTGGGCAAAGGAGGATGTGTAGAAGGATGAAGAGGGACTTCCCTGCCTTGTTTCCCCAGTATCATCAGTCCCTGGGACTGATGGAGAACATACTATCCTCAAGGAGCCTAGATCATTAAATCAAATAACAATTTATTCTGGTGCTCTTTCTCTCCTGATTCATCAAGTACCAGTTATTTACAACATGCTCGACCTCCTGCCCATAGAGGATCATCTACTTCTGGCCCCGCTTGTACGGCCATTGGGGTTGCCAGAAGATTTAGATCACTGGGCATCCCCCCACTGTGGAGCCAATGCCTGACTTTTCTCCCAAGTTCTCAAACTCATATACAAATGTGTACCCTGTCTTGGTAGGGGTTCTCCACCATTTCACGCTGGTGGAAAATTCCCATTGGGTTGATTTTTTTCTTTAAAAAAAAATCCCAGCCCTTGGGTAACTAGCAGGGAGATGCCAGAAAGACAGGGTAAAGAAGAATGTGTGAGAGCAGCCATTGCCCAAGATGGCCCTCCTCAGGCCCTGGCCTCTCCCGACCCCACTGCGGGTCAGCTGTGTGCTGCTCGGCTCCCTCCAGCTCAGCCCAGCACCAAACCTACCCACCTCCTGCCTCACCCAGCACAGGCCCAGGACTGCATGATTCCAAGTGATTACATAATGACAGTGCCTTCTGTGGAAGGTGCAAAGGCTCTTCCACTCCTGCAAAGAAAGTCATTAATCACATTTATTAATGAGTGAGAGTTAAATACATTAATAAGTAAAAGAAATTCTGGATGAACGAGATTTGATAATCTACCAAAATGACCACAGATAGTGCTGGTGGTTTAGTAATATGAGGTGAAGAACGGTGCAATCATGGGGTGATAGCACAAGGTCCCCCAGAGGATCCATGGGCCTGGGAGATAGCCCAGCAGGTTCTGCCGGTTGGGTGGGGTTCCAAGCAAGGTGAACAGCCCATCAATGCTTCTGATTTATTAGTTTGCTGATGCTGCATGAGAGACATCTGTTCTCTCAGTGCCTGCCCAAGTCACCCCCCAAAGTTTCTTACTGAGAATGAAAAACAAGGGTTTTTCTCTGGGCAGTGACTTCAGTGAGCTAGCAAGTATTTACTGTGTTTAAGGAGCATGACTAATACTATTAACAATAGGAAGCAGCAGCAGCTAACATCTACCACTTGCTTGCTTGGTGCCAAGCCCTGGGTTAGGCATCTTATGGTCTTATTTAGCCCAACAGTCCGTGGAAGCATATCTTGTTATCCTCGTTTGGCAGATAGGAAACAGGGTTTCAAGAATATAGGTAACCTGCTCAAGGGCCCAAGGCCCCACGTCCAAAAGTGTGAGTTAAGGTTGGAGGCCAGAGCTGTTAGACTCCAACAGGGATGTAGAGAAGTATAAGCTGTGTTTGCCACCAAAGAGTTGATAACAATGATACTAATGAGGAGAAGGAGGGAGCTGCTGTTTATTGAGCACCTGCTATGGACCAGGTACAGTACTAGGCACCGTGGTTACACTATTAGGTCACGAGAGCGGAAGGTCCCCCTGCCTGCTCAAACTCTGTAATGAGTGGGGGTCTGATTTCAATAAGAGTGTTGGTCACAAAGACAGGGAGCTGACGAGAGACCAGGGGTAGAGATCCTTGTACTGCTGGGCTTCCCAAAGTGTGGACCAGGATTCCAGGTAGCTCCAGGTTCCTATTTTGGGATATTTCCATTATTTCAAAGTAGGTACATAAATGAGGCTTAGATAATATGTTTTGTATCATACTACCTCAGATTTGCACAATTTTTTATTAGTCTCAAAGGCTACCCAACCATATTTCTAAATTAAAATTCCCAAGAGTAAGATTCTGCTTTGCCCAGCTTGACCTAGATTGGGCAGTTTTTGTCAGAGCCAGAGACCAGCTGGCCAGCCTGTGAGTGAGCTGTCTCTCCTTGGATCAGGGACTCATCCCTGGCTGTGGCCCAGAAGCAGGAGGGGTGCCCAGGGTCAGGTGGTACAAAACATGGCCGCCTGGGGCTGCCTCTGTCACCATCTTATGATGGACAAATTAGCTCAGAGCCCAACTCCTTACTGAGACCTGAGAGGTGGAAGGGGAGAGGCAGATACAAGGCCAACAGCTACTAAATGAATGAAAATTCTGATTCTGATGAAATCTGTCAGAGAAATGAGCCACTTTTTAAAAGATAATGAAATGCGACAATATATGATTAGGGCAAAAATGATGCAGAGAAGAAAATTGTAGGATTGAGAGGAGGGAAGTTTAGGAAACTAGGAGGGTCCGTGAAAAAGGTAGAACTTGATCTGGGCCTGGATTATATGCCAGACACTGTGCCTGGTGCTGGGGAAAGAGTTGATTAGGACAGAGTCCCTGCTCTTGCGGGGCCCTAAGACTGAGCGGAAGCACAGACACCTGAACACATATTATACATGGAGGACAGTGTGTTGACATGACAATGGCAGTGTACCAAGAAGTGGTTCAGCTCTTGGTTGGCTGGAAGGGAGTAAAGGTGAGGGATGGCTTAGAGGAGGGGAAGAAGAAGAAAGCCAAACAGAAGTTTCTTGGGAGGACGAGATGCAGGAAAGGCATTCTAGATGGAGGACAGTACAGAGGCAAGAGGCATGAAACCTTGGGTGGCCTTGAAGCGTGTGCAGTCTGGTGTTCCCAAGCATGAAGCACAAGGAGGAAAGGGCAGTAGGTGAGGCTTTGCGGGCGAGCAGAGAACCAATCCCAAAGGGCCTGGTCAAGGCACATGGCCTTGACCAAACAGAGCACAAACTAAAATGTTTTAAACAGAGAACAGACATGACCAAGCTTCAGTTTTATAAAGAGTACTTTGATGGCAGCCTTAAAGTAGAGAGGCCAAGAGGTCAACTTGGATGTTTAGATCAAGTAGGAACTGGGAGAAAATGGGGCAGCAGACCAGAGGTTTTGATGCAACTGCAGAGCATGTACGGTGGATACACATGAGTGAGAACTGAAAGGACAAGAGCTTATGTTCAGAGAATGAAAGATTGTACTTTTAAGATTTTTTATGACAAATTCCAGAGGATGATAAGCTCCAAATGTAACCTGGGAATGGGGATCAGTGAGGAGGTGTTGGGAATCCAGAAGGTGATGAGAAATAATTCGGATAGTCCTGGACAGTCATTCCTTTCCCCTTTCAGTAGCTCAGCAAAAAGCTAGCTCAGCAGGTACCAGCGAGCTCAATGGAAAAAATAGGCTCCCCCTCCTACTGCGACCATTTCTGTCCCCAAGCAGTTGCCACTGTTAGTAGTATAGACGTTCCTGCCCCGCCATCCCTGTAACTGTGACGCCCTCCAGGCTGGCTCCTCCCCTACGGGAACCCTACTGGTCATGGGACACACAATCCAGCTAAGTCTGGTCTAATCCCCTTCTCTGAAAGCTTGGGGGATTGAGTGCACTCTGTTATGGTTCTGCTTATAAGTTCCCCCCCGAACAGTAAAATCCTACTGTATACTTGCACAGCAGTGGGTTGAGGAATTTGGTGCCCAGGAAAATCTGTGGGTTGTTGGCATGGCAAGTATTGTGGTAGAGGAAAAGCCTTGGAGCCCAGGACCGAAGTCCCCATCGGTTACGAGGGCATCATTCATTAATATGCCAGTTCAATATATTGAGGGTCTCAAGTCTATCTGGTTCAACCCCTGAATCAGACAGTGTACTGATTATCTGGTGGTATGTAACAGATCACATCAAAATAGTGGCTCCAAACAACAATAAACATGTATTCCTCACAATTTCTGAGTCAAACCTTTAGGAATATCTTGGGCAGTTCTGGCTGTTGGTCTCTCATGAGGTCCTCAAGATATCGGCCAGGGCTGCAGTCTTCTGACGGCTGGACTGAGGCTGCAGGGTCCACTTCCAGGATGGTTCACTCCCTTACTTGGCTGCCAGGGTGGTGCTGGTTGTTAGAGGGAGGCCTCATTTCCTCCCTGCATGGGCCTGTCTGTCCACCTGCTACTTGATTGAGTGTCCTCACTACATGATGGCTGGCTTCCTCCAGAGGGAGCTGTCTGAGAGAGAGACAGAGGTTATTCCTCTTATGGCCTGGCCTCAGAAGGCTCATAGCACCACTTCTGACACATAGCATGGTTAGAAGTCAGTCACTCGTTCCAGCTCACATTCAAGAGGAGGGGATTTAGACTCCACCTTTTGAAGAAAGAAGAGTCAAGAATTTGTGGACATATTTTAAAACTACCATAGACAAGAAAATAGAAAGCACTCTAGATATTTCAAGCAACAAAAAAAAGCCAGAAAGAAAGAAAGATTGTATCCAAACAGTTGGTGCTTATCATTGAGCGGGCTAATGGTGGTGAAAGTTGGGGATGGGGGCATTGTAGCTCTAGCCTTCAGGTAACTTCACCACAGCTGCTTTCCATAGGCTCAAAACTGCTGCTGCCACTCAGAAGTCAGGAAACTTTGGGAAACCACTGATGAGGTCATTGCAGCCCCAAAGCCCCAAGGGTGGTGACTAGATGGGGAATATGGAGTCTGCTGCACAGGAGGAAAGAATGATTTCCATCTGCTTTCCAACTTCCAAATTTCACACAAGTACATTTTATTGGCAGAACCCTGCTGTCGAGGGGATCTGTGAAATATGGTTCCCAGGCTTCTAGCACCTGCAGAGAAGGGGGTAGAAATGGGTGTCAAGAGCCAACCAACACTATCCAACATGCGTCCATATACAGGTATAGTGAGGAGGTACCACCTGGACTTGGAGAAGTCCTGGAGCCCTACTCCTGTATTTTTTTATAGGCTTATGGGTGTCCAAGGCTTTGTAAAAGGGGGTTGGTGTCTACATAGAATAACATGGTGAAGAGCTGAGTCACAAATCCGGAAGGTGTCACTGTAGTTGGGCAGCAGGTGAGGTACTGGTTGCTGGTGACATGCAGGCAGCCCCAGAGGTGACTGGAGAAACGCCTGGAGTTGATCCTTAGTTGGTCTCTGGAATGTTCTCACTGGAATGAAAGCTGGGTAGACTGCAGGCAGTGCAGCATCGGACAGAACATAGCTGCCATTCAAAAAGGCTGCCAGAGGAAAGGTGTCCATAGGGAAATATTATTTGTCAGGAAACTTTGGGAAACCACTGATGAGGTCATTGCAGCCCCAAAGCCCCAAGGGTGGTGACTAGATGGGGAATATGGAGTCTGCTGCACAGGAGGAAAGAATGATTTCCATCTGCTTTCCACCTTCTAAATTTCACACAAGTACATTTTATTGGCAGAACCCTGCTGTCGAGGGGATCTGTGAAATATGGTTCCCAGGCTTCTAGCACCTGCAGAGAAGGGGGTAGAAATGGGTGTCAAGAGCCAACCAACACTATCCAACATGCGTCCATATACAGGTATAGTGAGGAGGTACCACCTGGACTTGGAGAAGTCCTGGAGCCCTACTCCTGTATTTTTTTATAGGCTTATGGGTGTCCAAGGCTTTGTAAAAGGGGGTTGGTGTCTACATAGAATAACATGGTGAAGAGCTGAGTCACAAATCCGGAAGGTGTCACTGTAGTTGGGCAGCAGGTGAGGTACTGGTTGCTGGTGACATGCAGGCAGCCCCAGAGGTGACTGGAGAAACGCCTGGAGTTGATCCTTAGTTGGTCTCTGGAATGTTCTCACTGGAATGAAAGCTGGGTAGACTGCAGGCAGTGCAGCATCGGACAGAACATAGCTGCCATTCAAAAAGGCTGCCAGAGGAAAGGTGTCCATAGGGAAATATCATTTCTCAAAATATGGTCTGTGGACCTCTACACTCAAACATCTCTGGGATGCTTCTTTAAAAGGCTGATCCTGGGACTTCCCTGATGGTCCAGTGGTAAAGAATCTGCCTTCCAGACTTCCCTGGTGGCGCAGTAGTGAAGAATCCGCCTTCCAGTGCAGGGGACATGGGTTCGAGCCCTGGTCCGGGAAGATCCCACCCTCCGCGGAGCAACTAAGCCTGTGTGCCACAACTACTGAGCCTGTGCTCTAGAGTCTGCGAGCCACAGCTACTGAGCCCTCATGCTGCAACTACTGAAGCCCGCTTGCCTAGAGCCCGTGCTCCACAACGGATTAATCCCAAGTATATTTGAGTACCTAATAGAGTATGAGTGTGCTAGGTACTAGAAAAAGGATGATAAATCTGTAAATATTGTTCATGAGGTGTTCATAATCTATCTGGAGAAGATTATGGATCTTCTCCATACACAGATAATGGATACAGTGAATAAATGGATGCATACAGTGAATGCAATAGATAATGATATGGATAATAAATCTATAGTTATGGGTTTGACAGTATCAAGATCCAGTAATTCCTCCAAAGTCAACAATTTTTGAAGTAAAGGAGCTCAGAAGTAGGTAATGGGTGGGGCTAAGGGTCTGATATTGAGGTGGAGAAAGTCGTGGTGGGGATGGAGAAATGTGCTCCGTGGTGTGGGGGTACTTTAGGAAAATGGGCTAGAAACCAGCTTTTTAAGAATTTCATACTATTGATGGCTTTAATGAGTTATACCTTGATTTGCATATTTAGGACTCATGAAAACACTCAAGTCGAAGGATTGCATCTTTGGTGGTCATTTCTCACACATTGTCAGGAAATCTAAATTTTTAAAGTTCAGTGGATAGTTAGCGCTAACTACTTAGTACTGTAGTCTTCTCTGGGAGTTTGAACATGAAGCCAGCTGCTGTAAAGATGTCCGCAGCATTCGATCCTGGAAACACGCACTTTGGACTCTACGCTAAAAATACACTTGAATAGAAGCGCTACACTCCAAGACTTCTGGCCGCGGGGGTTGCGGAAGGGGAACTAGAGGCAGAGAGAAGCCCGGAGTGGGAGGGGCGAGGGAGAGGTCCGAGCACCGCCCTCGTCCCACTCCCACCAAGCTGGCTCCGCCCTTCAGGCTCCCGTTTTTTAAAAGCGCGAGCGCGCGTGCGCAGGCGTAATCCGCTTGCGCCCCGAGCCGCGTACGCGCGGTGACTGTAGGATGGTGGAGTTGGTACCTTTTGCGGTTCCCATCGGGGGTGACATAACATTGCTGGTGTGGGAGCTGAGCTCTGGACCCAGGGCCGAGACCTTGCAAGTAAGCCGAGCCGGGGCGGAGGGAGGGGTGGAAGAAGCCGCCCCGCGCCCCAGTAACTGGGCGCCCCGGGGTACTGCTTCAGCACTTCATCTGCCTGTGGTCTCCGCTGAGAGGAATCTTAGTTCTAGAGCCGACCTGAGCAGTCAGCTCCCCCACATAGATTTTTGAGAGATAGTTCCCAACAGACGGCAATGCCTCCTAATGCTTCTCGAAGCTTAGGATTTCAGAGGGAACCTTGTTCATGAAATGAGAAGTGTTTGGAGTTGCAGGCTCACCACAGTTGCCTGTGGCGAAGGGCTGGGGGAATATAAGGGAGTGGGCGGTTTGGTTTCCTGGGCGTGAAATTTCCTGCACTAACTTAGCATGGGACCACCCTACAGCATTCTCTGTGCACAGTCTTCTCCCAGTCTGGCCTTCTGTATTCGGTCCGAGTCTTCCCAAAGGCAGCAGTGGCCGGTCCTGGGTTCTATGCCATCATCAAGTTTTATTCAGCAAGGGATGCCCACAGAGCCCAAAAGGCATGCGACAAGAAGCAGCTTTTTCAGACATCTCCAGTGAAGGTGGATCCAAATGTGGAATTCCTCGGTCTACTGGGATGAAGTGCTGAATTTTTGTGTGTGTGTGTGGTATGCGGGCCTCCCTCTGTTGTGGCCTCTCCCGCTGCGGAGCACAGGCTCCGGACGCGCAGGCTCAGCGGCCATGGCTCACGGGCCCAGCCGCTCCGCGGCATGTGGGATCCTCCCAGACCGGGGCGCGAACCCGGTCCCCCTGCATCGGCAGGCGGACGCGCAACCACTGCGCCACCAGGGAAGCTCGAAGTGCTGAATTTAAAACTAATAGGCCATCGGGAATTCCCTGGCGGTCCAGTGGTTAGGACTTTGCACTTTCACTGCTGAGGGCCAGGGTTCAATCCCTGGTCAGGGAACTAAGATCCCAGGGTGGGGGAAAATAAAAAAAAGGCCAGCGTTTGTACAGCACTGTGGTGTACAGAATGCTCTCAGATGCACTGTTCCACTGATCCCCCAGTTCCCCAGTTCGTTCTTTCTTTTTTTTTAGATGAAGAAGCTCGAACTCAGGATGGTTAAGTGACTTACTTAAGGTTCATGACAGTAAATGTGGAAACTAGAGGCCAAACCCAAACTTTACGGATGTCATTTTATGCTGCCCCTTAATTTAAGAAATGTTCACAAGAGTCTTCCTTATATTTACTTTTATGTGGATTTTACATGTGTGAGGTTGACAAATTATTTATTTATTTATTCATTCATTCATCCATTCATTTATTTATTTTTGGCTGCGTTGGGTCTTGTTGCTGCGCGCCGGCTTTCTCTAGTTGCGGCGAGCGGGGGTTGCTCTTCGTTGCGGTGCGTGGGCTTCTCATCGCGATGAATTCTCTTGTTGCGGAGCACGGCTTCTAGGAACGTGGGCTTCAGTAGTTGTGGCTCACGGGCTCTACAGCACAGGCTCAGAACTAGTTGTAGCACACGGGGTTAGTTGCTTTGTGGCATGTGGGATCCTCCCGGACCAGGGATCGAATCTGTGTCCCCTGCATTGGCAGGCGGACTCTTTAACAACTGTGCCAGCAGGGGAGTCCCGAGCTTGACAAACTTTTGTCAGATGTAACATAAAGGAGGCTTCATCATCATCATCACTCTGAAAATGCCTATTCAGAACTCCCTTAAGATTCCAGAAAATGGTTAAAATATTCTTTAATGCATTGTAGAAACCTGATTCCATATTAACATGCCATCCAATTTTACTTCCCCAGAATTAACATTTCATGATGTGCCTCCATTCAGCCACCATGCCATTTTCAAGGACCTTTTCAATTCCTCGGAATAAGTGAGTGAGGCTTAGATTTCCCAAACCTTTCACTTTATAATTGTGTGTCTTCTCTGATTGGCTTCTTGCTCTGGCTACTTCCTACATGCAGAGCCTTAGTTTACTACCCACACCCCCGAAATTGTTACCTACTTTAATTATGCATTCTTTTTCAGTTTTATTTATTTATTTATTTGGTTGCACCAGGTCTTAGTTGCAGCAGGGGGGCTCCTTAGTTGCGGCTCAAGGGCTCCCCAGTTGCGGCATGTGGCCTCCCCAGTTGCAGTAGGCAGGCTCCTTTAGTTGTGGCTCGCAGGCACCTTAACTGTGGCGTGCGAACTCTTAGTTGCAGCATGTATGTGAGACCTAGTTCCCTGACCAGGGATCGAACCCGGGCCCCCTGCATTGGGAGCACGGAGTCTTAACCACTGCACCAGCAGGGAAGTTCCAATTATGTGTTCTTTTATGCATTGGCAGGTATACATACTTCTTATCTTTTTTGCCCTGTATTTTTTTTTTTTTTTTTTTTTTGCGGTACACGGGCCTCTCACTGCTGAAGCCCCTCCCGCCGCGGAGCACAGGCTCCGGACGCGCAGGCCCATCGGCAATGGCTCACAGGCCCAGCCGCTCCGCGGCACGTGGGATCCTCCCGGACCAGGGCACGAACCCGCGTCCCTTGCATCGGCAGGTGGACTCCCAACCACTGCGCCACCTGGGAAGCCCCCCTGTATTTTTTATAAATACAGAAAAGAGAATAACATCTTAATATAAAATGAAAGAAAGACCTAATGTATCTGAGTTTTTCTCAGTAGCACGAAGGGAAATGTTTGCCAGCAAGAACTGTAGCAAGGTTATCCCAGATGTCAACTGTCTCTACTACCCAGGGGCTCAGAGCCCTTCTGAAGCTTCCTAATTGTCCAGGACAGCTCCATTATGACTCACCGGTACAGCCTAGCCTCCCATGCGACACTCAACATTTTAAAATAAGTCTTCATGTCTCCTTCCCAGCAGGCAGCGTCAGTTGGAGAAAGTAATTTCATTTTCTTATGTACTCATTCAGTCAACAGACGCGTCCCTTGCATCGGCAGGTGGACTCCCAACCACTGTGCCACCTGGGAAGCCCCCCTGTATTTTTTATAAATACAGAAAAGAGAATAACATCTTAATATAAAATGAAAGAAAGACCTAATGTATCTGAGTTTTTCTCAGTAGCACGAAGGGAAATGTTTGCCAGCAAGAACTGTAGCAAGGTTATCCCAGATGTCAACTGTCTCTACTACCCAGGGGCTCAGAGCCCTTCTGAAGCTTCCTAATTGTCCAGGACAGCTCCATTATGACTCACCTGTACAGGGCCTAGCCTCCCATGCGACACTCAACATTTAAAAATAAGTCTTCATTTCTCCTTCCCAGCAGGCAGCTTCAGTTGGAGAAAGTAATTTCATTTTCTTATGTACTCATTCAGTCAACAGACCATCACTCCTCTATTATATGCCAAGATCTGTGCTTGTTTCTGGTAACAAGGAAAGAATAATATATGGATCCTTCAAGCCCTTAAGGAGCTCCTAAACTAGTGACAGAGGAAGATGCACAAACAAATCAATAAAGAATTAACAATGCTTTGACTTTATTTGTATTATTTGAATTTTTATGACTATGTTTATATACTACACCCTGTTCAAGTGGAAGTAGACATTTAAGAAAGAACTAGTGGGCTTCCCTGGTGGCGCAGTGGTTGCGCGTCCGCCTGCCGATGCAGGGGAACCGGGTTCGCACAAACAAATCAATAAGAATTAACAAAGCTTTGATTTTATTTGTATTATTTGAATTTTATGACTATATTTATATACTACACCTTGTTCAAAGTGGAAATAGACATTAAAGAAATAACTAGTGATGTTAAAAATCCACAGTAATATGTAAGTTATTTAGAGAGTTAAGACTGGAAATATTTGCACTCTCAGAGAAGCTTGTTAATGCAGATGAACCTCTAATTCTTTTGGTTGCTTTATTTACATCGATAGAGGTATATGTATTCCCTCTTCTAACAGGGGTTAGTAACTTGGGGAGGGGGTGCTACAGATTAAGGTCCTAATTCAGTGGCAGGTCCATCTTACCTCCTCTTTAGGTCATATTCTCAAGCAGGAGCTACAGGATGAGACGACTAAAACAGTTCACTTCCTTTGCTTACCCCCAGCCCCATAATAGGCTTCTGCTGGGCTTCCTTGGTTGCTTTCATCATCACTTTCACCACCAGAGGTCAGGGAACCTGCCGGTTAATTAGGGGCCCTGGAAATGATGCAGAAAAGTACTGACTTAAAAATAATAAATAACATTTATTTAGGGCTCACTGTGAACTCATTGCTTAAAATGTCCTACTTAATCTGCACAACCACTCTATGAAGTTGGTATTGATAAATCTCAGGTATATCCAAAATAAGTCTCTATGTAGGGCTGTGATATTTCTAGGTCTTTTCCTTTAATTCAAAATCCTAACAGCTTCAGGATCTTTCTAACCTTGAAGAAATGGAAAATGAAGATATTGTGACACCAATTCAGAAGCAAAGCCTGAAGTTCTTTTGTGCTTTAGAGGTGGTGTTGCCCTCCCACGAGTGCAGGAGTCCTGGAGTTGGCCTGGCTGGGGAACCTTTGGATAAGTTGGAGGAAGGTCTGTTTTCCAGTATGTGTGTGGGGGCGGGGAGGTGAGGGAGTGGGATTTCTCTTTTTTCCTTTCTTTCTGAAACTCAACTTTTCAAATACATCATCACCTTTGCTAAGCTACTAAAGCCCTGGGCAGAATTCTTTGCCTGACAATATAGGTTTCTATCTTAGGCAATACCTGACAGCACCTTAAACTTTAGAATTCCTTCCTTTCCCTTGTTAGTTTGCTGATGCCTACTTTGGCGAGAGAGCACCAAGGGTCAGTTTTTCTTTTGCCAGCACATCGGAGCGCAGGCTCATGAGGTCCCTTCACCGGGAGGTTTTAGTAGTGTCAATACAGCGTCTTAAACTCACCCCCTTTCCTAAAGATCCTATAACACCAAGAGTTCCTTACAGAATCAGAGTTTCAGTACAGTTATGTGGGCAACACAGGAAAATACATTGTGGAAATCAATCAATCAATCACAGTTTAAAAATTAATGAATTCATTCAAAAACATTCACTGAGTGCCATGCCCACTGTGTGTCAGCACTGTACTAAGTGCTGGGGATACAAAGACGCATAGGGCAGGGACTTTGTCCCCAAGAAGCTTTCATAGTGGAAGGAGAAAGATGGATGTTGATGAGAAAACATATATGAGAGCCATTCTAGCATCTATGCAGCAGGGTAACAAGGTGAGGGAGGGGGGTGATGAAGTAGAAAATGGGTGGTAGGTTAGAAAAGATTTGTAATGGAAGAGGCACCAACTTGTTCCTTTTGAATTTGTGTTCCTCTTAAAGGACAGAAAAAGGTAGTGAAAGAATCAGAACTATCTGGTGTTGGAAATAAATTAGTACTGTACTCCTAAAACTCGTTCACAGTTACTTTCAAAAGATTGTTACAGTATAGTAAGTCTTTGTTTTGGGCTAAATCTTTCTAATAGACAAAGCTAATTTGCTTCAGGAAACATTTGCCATGGTGAAACATAAACTTTATTTCATCTCTTTCCAAGGGCAAGCCACCAAAGGAAGATGCCACCCTCGAGTTAAGTCATTTTACTACCTATAAGGACATATTACTGGGGTGTTTATAAGTTGCGTGCATTAAATAAGTTTGGAAAAGGGCCCCAGCTGAGGTGGATTTATCATGAATTCAATGAAGCTTAGGCATCAGGGCTCTTCCCTTGAATAGGTCCCTTCCAAGGTCTTGAGAGGGGTCCTAGCGATTTTTGTATTCATAACTTTGCAAGTTTTTATTAGATAGGATTTCCCAAAGTAGATGAGGTTCAGGCCCCACAAAACCTTATTCATCACCGGGTTTCTGGTAATTATAAGTCAGTAGCTTTCTTGAATGAAGCCTCTATGTTATTGACAAACATCAGGTGAAGTAGTTAGCAGTGTGGTAGTCTATTTTAAGTCCGAAATCTACCTCAAAGATGAGCCCAGAGCTTATTAATTAATAAAGTACCACTTTTTGAATGGTGGTAGTATTCATATCTCTTTCAGATAAAATCAGGCATGAAATATATTATGGAAAACCAGCAGTGGTTGATAATCCTAAATGTTAAGTATACTTTTTTTCTGACTTTAAAGTGTTTCTCCTTCATTGGCGGAGTCTCAACCACTGCGCCACCAGGGAAGCCCAGATGGCTTATTTTTAAAAATTCTTTTAGTCACTTCATTGTTTCTAACAATACAAGCTCCATGATTTCAGAAACTGAAGGACTCTACAATGTAGAAAGGCTATATAACTTAACCAGACAGAGCACATTCACATGCTGGCTTGTCTGTGGTACATCAATATTGTACCAAGAACATAAGCACTAAGAGAGAATAAGAGGAAAATCAAAGCCTTATCCCTATTGAATTATTTACCCCATTGTTGAGACTATCAATGAGGGAGGTGTGGCCACACTATGAAGGCACATTGAGCTGCAGTCACAGAGCTGCCCCAATGCTCCCCCAGTCAACTAGCATTGGTTTCCTTTAGATAGCTATGTACACACAAAAGCTTACACACTTCAGGGTGCTGTCGTCACTTTTTGCTATGTACTAGAATCCTGGCACCTTCTCAGATTTAAAAAGGCATAAGCGCTAAAAACAGAAATAACTTGGGTCTGCCCTTTGGGGTGATTCAGGGTGGCTGTTTTATTTGTAATAGTTCAAAATTTTGAGATTGTCACACCTAGCAACTACTATACTTTTCTTCTCCCAACTGCATCTTATTCTTCCCACCTGTAGTATTTTCTCCCATTTTATATGATTTTTCACTTTCTTGATAGTGTCCTTTGAAGCACAAACTTTTTCATTTTTATAAAATCCCATTCATCTATTTTTCATTTGGTTATTTGTGCTTCTGGTATCATATCTAAGAAACTGTTGTCTAATGCAAGGTCATAAAGATTTACTCCTGTGTTTTCTTCTAAGAGTTTTATAGGGCTTCCGTGGTGGCGCAGTGGTTGGGAGTCCGCCTGCCAATGCGGGGTGCACGGGTTCGTGCCCCAGTTCGGGAGGATCCCGCGTGCCGCGGAGCGGCTGGGCCCGTGACCCGCGGCCGCTGGGCCTGCGCGTCCGGAGCCTGTGCTCCGCAGCGGGAGAGGCCGCGGCAGTGAGAGGCCCGCGTACGGCAAAAAAAAAAAAAAAAATAAGAGATTTATAGCCTTAGCTCTTACATTTGGATATTTGATCCATTTGGAGTTAATTTTCATTTATGGTGTGAAGTGTAGGAGTCCAGCTTCATTATTTTGTGTGTGGATGTACAGTTGTCCCAGCATCATTTGAAAGGATTGTTCTTTCCACATTGAATTGTTTTGGCACCCTTGTTGAAAATCAATAGCCCATAAATATGAGGGTTTATTTCTATACTGTCAATTCTGTTCCATTGATTTACATGTCTGTTCTTACTCCAGTACCGCACTGTGATTGCAGTATCTTTGAAGTGAGTTTTGAAACCAAGATGTGTGAGTCCTCCCACTTTGTTCTTTACCAACATTGTTTTGGTGGTTCTGTTTCCTTGAATTGCCATATGAATTTTAGAATTAGCTTGGCAATGTCTGGAAAGAAGTCAGCTGGGATTTTGATAGGAATTGCAATGGAACCATAGGTCGATTTGGGAAGTAGTGACATTTTAATAAGCTTATCTTCCAGTCCATGAATCCAGCATGTCTTTATATTTATTTACATCTTCTTCAATTTCTTTCAACAGTTTTGTACTTTTCAGTGTGAATCTTGCACTTACGTGGTTAAATTTTTCCCTAAATATTTTATTTGTTTTGATGCTGTTACACATGGAATTGTTTTCTTAATTTCATTTTTGGATTACTCATTGCTGGTGTGTAGAAGTAATGTTGATCTTATATCCTACCACCTTGCTGAACTCATTTATCAATGCTAACAGTTATTTTCCTAGATTCCCAGGAATATGTCTTGTGGTCTTCCAGTTTCCCAGAAATACTTTGGAACATTTCAAAGTCTCTGTGGACATCTCATTCCTCGGCTTTTCTTTTTAAGCTTTTCGGTTGGGCTGTTTTTTGGCCCACACTGTTATCCATTGCCTCATGCAACCGCCACGTTAAAATATTTGCTGGAAAATGTTTTCCAAAAATGCCACCTGAGGAGAGGCTTTTCTCACTAGACAGCTCTGAGTCAGGTCCAAGTCAAGCCTTTCAAGTGAGGTCGTCCAGGGGACCAACAGACATGTCAAACAATGACAGTTCTTTGGGAATGAGGCTTTGACTGCCCTCCCAGTCCATGCTGCTCCTTCTGGTACCAGGGATGTGGGCTATTTTTCAAGGCTACCACTGGTATGGAGAGCAAAGGTCAAGGACAAGTTAAAGCAACACAGATCTCATTGTTCTTACAGAAATTAATTTGTTTTCCTTGAATAAATTGCTCTCCAATTTGCTGCAAGCCTGTTGGTTAAATTTCCAGAGTTCAGAAAAAGTTGATTCTGACCATTTTTGCCAGTTTTGTTGTTGTTGTTGTTGTTGTTGTTGCTGTTATAGATGCTTCTATGGAGGGATGAATTTTCAGATGTCCTTCCTCTATTATTTTTACTGATTTTCCTGCAGTATTTTTTAAAATCTCTAAAGTCTCATGACCATAGGCTAATTAAATATTTATCATGGGAGATGATTAAGGAAAAAATAAATAAAAAGAGAAAATATAATTCTCATAGAGGCTTTCCCAGATGGGTAAATGAAGTTTGAAAAGGTATTTTTATATTTAGTGCTCTCAAAATTAAGGTTAAAGTAATAGATGTTTTAAATTGCCCCCCCTTTTTTTTTGTTCAGGTTAAACACAGGCTTTAGAGTCAGAACTGAGTTCAAATTCCAGCTCTGCTTCTTACTAGCTTGATGACTTAGGACAAGTTATATAACTTCTCTGTGCTTCAGTTTCCTCATTTGTACAGTGGGGTTATATATCTATCACATAAGGTTACTGTGAGGATTAAATGTTAAATGTTCATCACAGATGCCTGGCAACCCAAAAGATATTAGTTTTGATAATTATCTTTATAATATTCTGCAAAAATATGCTAATAATTCTTGAGTAGAGTTAACCTAAAGCCAGATATTCTTTTCTTGCTGTTTCTTTTGGTTTTTTTTTTCCCCCTTATTTGTTTTAAAGAACTAAGAAAAAAATAAAAAAGAAAGAAAGAACTAAGAAGAAATTCTATTCCAGCATTTTGGAATAAAATTTTGTTCCCCAAAATTAATTTGTTTATTTTATTGATATATAAACAAAATGTTAACCCATTTGTGACAATCTAAACCAGTGACCTCAGCAAGAAGCCTGGCTATATTTCTTAACTTCCTTTGATTTTGGCCTGAGCATCCTTGGAGCCATGAAGTTCTTCGGGGCACATGCATGTCACTTTTACACCTCCCTCACACCAGGACAGGCAGTCACGTCATTGGAAGCTCCCAAGAGCAGACTGCCTATCCTCCATCCCTCTCTGGGAAGGAAGGAGAAATGTCCAGTTTGTCTGAGGAGTCAGTGTGTCCCCTAGAAGTGGACTCTGCCTGGAAAATATCCCAGACAAGCCACCTACAGTGGGGACAGAAGCCTTGCAAGAGAGGGGTGGGGGGAAGCACAGATTTTACAGGGGGTTAGAAAGCCTCACATCTGCTGCCACGCTGAGCACAGCCAGCTTCCTTCATATTTCCCCTCTTCCTTTCTGGCACTTAGAAGGATTCTAAACCCTGTACCCCAGCATCAAAAATAGGCACAGTTGCTCAAGCACCATTTCTCACATTTCCTTTATATCCCCTGCTCTATCTGTGCCTCTGGACAGTCTTGGGACAGTATTATAACTTATCATCATACCCGTTTTATAGGACAATGAGGGTCAAAGAAGTGAGACAAGTCCAAGGACAGTTGGTCATTCACGCAGCACAGCTGGGATAAGAATCTGGGCCAAAGCAGAAACTAACATACCATTGTAAAGCAGTTATACTCCAATAAAGATGTTAAAAAAAAAAAAAAATCTGGGCCATCTGACATACTTTTTTTTTTTTTTTTTTTTGCCTCACTGTGAGGCATTCGGGATCTTCCCCAAACAGGGATTGAACCCACTCCCCCTGCAATGGAAGCCAGGAGTCTTAACCACTGGACCATCAGGGAAGTCCCAGACTCTGGGCCATCTGAATCCACACCTGTGCCCTCCGCCATGCCGGTCCTGCCTGGAATCCCACCACAAGGCAAATCCTAGTAATTTATTGCCTTGCTTAAAACTCTCCATGGCAAAAAAGGAGCCTCCTGCACTGTTGGTGGGGATGTAAATTGGTGCAGCCACTGTGGAGAACAGTATGGAGGGTCCTCAGACAACTAAAAATAGACCTACCACATGACCCAGTGATCCCAATCTTCAGCATATATCTGGAGAAAACCATAATTCAAAAAGATACATGTACCCCAATGTTCATAGTAACTCTATTTACAATAGCCAAGACATGGAAACAACCTAAGTGTCCATCATCAGATGAATGGATAAAGAAGATGTGGTATGTATACACAATGGAATATTACTCAGCCATAAAAAAGAATGAAATAATGCCATTTGGCATGGATGGACCTAGAGATTATCATACTAAGTGAAGTAAGTCAGACAAAGACAAATATTATGTGATATCACTTATATTTGGAATCTAAAAAAATGATACAAATGAACTTATTTGCAAAACAGAAATAGACTCACAGACTCAAAAACAAACTTATGGTACCATAGGGGAAGGAGGGGGATAAATTAGGAGTTTGGGACTAACACACTACTATATATAAAATAGATAAACAACAAGGACCTACTGTATAGCACAGGGAACTATACTCAATATCTTGTAATAACCTATAATGGAAAAAAATCTAGGGACTTCCTTGGTGGTCCAGTGGCTAAGACCCCCATTGCAGGGGGCCCAGGTTCAACCCCTGATCAGGGAACTAGAAGATCCCACATGCCGCAACTAAGAGCTCACACGAGCAACTAAAGATCCCACATGCTGCAACGAAGATCCAGTGCAGCCAAATATATTTTTAAAAGGAATCTACAAAAGAATATATATATATATATATATAACTGAATCACTTTGCTGTACACCTGAAACTAACACAACATTGTAAATCAACTATATTTCAATAAAAAATTTTTAAAATTCTTTTAAAAAACACTTCATGGCTTCTCATACCCCCAGAACCAAATTCCAGCTCCTGAGCCTGGCTGGGCAGACCTTCACAGCCTGGCCTCTTCCGACTTCTGCTGCCGTCCCTCCCTCTGTGTGCCCCACAACCTGCCTCTGTGCTTTTGCCAATACTGTACCCTCTGTCAGGCATGCCCTTCCCCTCCTTCTCCACTTGGCAAATGTCCATTCTCCGTTGAAGACTCCAGCGTTACTCAGCCTGGAAAGAGTGAGTCGGTTCTCCCCACCATCTGCCTTTGCCCTGTTAATGCTTCTGGGTTTGCAGTTACCCTTGCTGCCCTGTAATTATTGCCCTGTTGGACTATGCTGTGAACACTTGGAAGGCAGGACCTGGCTCTTTTCCATCTTTGATTCCCCAGCCCAGGTGTGAAACCTTGACTACAGTGACTGGAGTTGATTCCAGCTGCTGCCACCAAGCTGCCCGGGACAGGAAGGAACCAGGTCCTATAACCCGAGACTCCTGCTGAAGCAAAATGGAAATACGCAAAACTCCTCTCTCTACATGAGGAACACATGAAAGGCTCCAGCAATAAACATTTTTAAACAATAATAGCAACATGACTACCTGTTCCTGCAGAGCAGGGGATTGCACAGAGGCTGTCTTTCCCAAGGATTTCACTCCCGCCACTCCCAAGTCAAAATGAACCAAGTTCTTTGGCAAGTGCCAGGGGGACAGCTTCAGTGAATCCCAAGAGGCAGATCCTGGAGATAAAGGGGGAAAAGAGGAACCTCTGTGAACTCACTGGGTCACTGGGTCTTCACCCAACACCTTGTGATGCCTGCCCCTCCAAGGATGGGAAAGGCAATAAAGGAAGACTAAACTTAAACTGGTTGATGTTGCTGCCTCTCGGCCAATGACTGGGACCCCAGCAATTCATTCTAATAGCTGTACATACGTGTAGCTAATTGTTATAGCATTGAGTCCTGCAGGAAGTGATTATTAAGGCCAATGACAGGTGATCAAAGGGACTTTAAAAAATACAAAGGTCAGGAGTACACCCCAGACTAATTAAATCATGACCTCTGGAGTTGAATCCTGGGCATCAGAATTTTTTAAAGCTCCCAGATGATTCTAATGCCAGGCATGGTTGAAAAATACTGGCCTAGATGCAGGGCCGGGAAAGCAGTGTCAGGCAAGGCACCTCGTTGTTCATTCATTCATCCTGCTTCCCTGAGACTTGGTCCTGCCAGTCACTGGGTCAGTAAGCCAGGTGAGTAAGGTGAGTAAGGGTGAGTAATAGAAGGAGTTATGCTCTCCTGGCTCACGAAGCTCAGGGTCTGCTCCCAGAGCCGTGAGGCCTGGCCTCTGAGAACTAGGCTCTCATGTCAGGGGACTGGGGATGCCATCTAGGACAGAGATTCCCAGGCTTTGGTACTCATAGGTATAAAACAATTAAAATGAGGGAACTGGTGGTGTTGGTTGACCAGCTTTTAATTTTTCCGAAGAAAGCAATAGAGTACTATTTTAAAAGAACTATCATTGATTATTAAAAATCAACCATAAAAATGAATCTCATTTTAAGTCCTCTGGATCATAAGATCTTTTGGAGGATGAAGCCTATCATTTTCAGCTGCATCCCAAGGGCCAAGATGGACACACATTTGGAATGGAATAATGGTGACAGCAATGATGATGATAACAATGTTTATTAAATGCTGACTAAACTAACCTCATGTCAGGCCCCGCTTCTTAGTCCTCTCGTGACCTCCCTGAATTCTTAGAGCAAACCCAGGAGGTACTTGTATCAGTCGGGGTTCAGTACAATAAACTGGAACAACTCTGGGTCTTTTAAGCAGGAAGGGATGTCATGAAGGAAATTAGGCGCTGCAAAGTCATTGGAAGGGCTGGAAGAGCAGGTTCTCATCTAGGTGCCCAGGACTGATATCCACAATAATAAGACTGGCCAACTCTGGGAGATGGTCACCTGAGGCTGACACTAGAGCTACTGAGTCCCCAGCACAGCCCCATCGCTGTGAGCCAGCCCTCAGAAGCCAGAGTCAAGGATCCTTGACCCCCACTGCTGTCCCTATAACTACCATTCACCCCAGGAGGCGGGGACCAACACTGGAGCACTGTTGCAAAGCCTCTCATTACTGCACCCTTGCTTATCAGCAGAAGGGCCAGGAAGAAGTTCTGTGCCTCCTCCTCACGTGGCCTACCAAATCCCGCACAAGGGTCTTTCATTAGCAGACCCTTCATTGTATCCCTAACCCTGGCTGCAAGGGCATCCAGAAAATGTAGATTTTACCTTTCCAGGCTCTGTAGCATAAGAAGGCAGCCCAGAAGGACAGAGGACTGAAGAATGAGCAGGCCAATCCAGAGCATCACTAGCCAGCCCAGAGTAATCACTAGTACTATTTCTACATCTTACAAATGTGGAAACTAAGGCTTAAGTGGAGAGGTTAAGTAATTTGCCCAACATAACACAGTAAATTAGTGGTGAAGTCAGGGTTTGAAATCAAGCCAGAATATTCTGGGAGCACGGCAGGAAGCAGAGAAACCGCAGATCCTGAGGCACCAGCATCTTGTTCTGCCTTCTCTTGCTGGGCCATGAAGAGAGGCAGGTCAGCTCCTGGAGAGGGTGCCAGGACCTTCCCACTCCAAGACTGCTTATTGGACTCAGGAATGAATATCCAGTAACAACGCGAAAGACCAGGAACAAGCTGATCAAGGACTAGCGATGGTTCCCAAGCCGTCACCTGTGGGCAAAACCAGGAGTGGTGGTGAGCAGCAGCCATCACAGCGACTCCTGCCCCTGACTACCTCTTCTCAGGATCCCTGGGCGGCCACCCTTTCTTCGATCTTATAAATCTGCCCTCTAGATTGGAAGTCTGGTTGTGGGGTCAAAACCCCCAGTCTGATTTTCATAAGTCTGATTTTCCTTCTTCTCTGTCTCCAACACAGACAAGAAGAGAGAACGTTTTAGGGGAAGAAAGAGAAGCTATAAATTCAGACAAGGTTTGAGATTAAATGAATTTTCCCTTTTTGTTTTAACTCTCTTTGGTTTCCATGACTATGGGAAAGCATGAGCAGTCTACATCCCTTAGCCAAGCATCTTAATCTTTCCTGATTCAGAGCCATGGCATGCATGGAGGAATAAGGGATAGTTAGATAGATGAATGGCTTAATCGATGGATGAATGAATTCGTAGATAGAGAATGCTGTAAGAAGAGATGGGCAGAGACAGAGACAGAGATAATAAACTTTTAATAGTCAGCCAGCAGCACCAGAACTGAAACAAACTGTCTCTCTAGAAACGTCAGGAAGAAGAGTGCAGCTTCCAGGAAGCTGACGGGGTGTACATAGAACAATATTCACGTTGCTGAAAAAAAACAGCAGCAACAAAAAATAACAGTCCCCAAAATACAAAAGAGCAAATGGAATAATTACGAACTGTAGTAATTAGAAACAGAAGAGGAAACCAAATGGAAAGAGAGACCTATGAAAAAACTATTCTATCTACAACCAGGTTCAAAGTCAAGTTCAAATCAATCAGCAAAACTCCTGAGAGGAGCCATGGGCTCCTCTTCTTGTGGCTGCAAGAAATCTGCAAGCAGCAGATTTGTCCCTACAGCCAAGATGTTCTCGGCACTCTAGGAAATCAGAGCCCAGACAAGAGCCTAGAATGCCCAGGAAACCAGAGCCAAGGTCACTGCTGTTTCTGCACATTGGGGCAGGAAGAATGGCGGATGGAGAAAGTAATCATCTGTTTTGAGTAGGAATGGCAGGGAAGCAATGTGGAGAGGGGGAGGGGAACACACACGGGTCTTTGGGTTTGCTTCTCTACTCTGCCAGCTGGCACCTGTGCCCTTAAGCAAGTTGCCTCACTTCTCTGAACTTCTGCTTCCTCACCTATGAAAAGAGATAGTGTCTTTCTCCTGATGTGGTTTCAGGATTAAAGATTCTGTATAAAAGGGCCTGTCCTGCCACCAGTGAAAGCTGTTGTCATGGGTGTTGTCCTGGGCTTCTGCCCCCATGTGCAGGCTTTGTGGCCCTCTCACTCGCAGACAATGCAGCTCCAGATGGAAATTGGAAACCAAGGCTTCCTTGCTGCTACCCCACCCTCATAGGGTTGCCCCAGCATTAGAGTTGGGCCTTGGCCCTGGTGTCTGCCCCTAATGTGTTGTTCTCGTAAACTGCTTGATAGTCTTTACTGAATGTGTACCAAACACCTGTTAAGTCAAGTCCCTCCTCCAACAGACATCCTCCCTGCCTTCGGCCTTGCTCTTTCTGCCCCTCTCCCAGAGGAAGGAACTCCTGTTTGGTGGCAGAGGTTCTATTATTCAGAGAAAGACCTCCAGACCAACAGAATCCTAAGTACAGGCACACCTCGTTTTACTGCACTTTGCTTTATTGTGCTTCACACATACTGTGTTTTTTATAAATTGATGGGTTTGTGGCAACCCTGCATTGTCATATGATGATTAACATTTTAAGCAACAGAGTTTTTGTTTTTTGGTTTTTGTTTCGTTTTGTTTGGCCTGTACCACGTGGCTTGCAGTATCTTAGTTCCCAGACCAGGGACTGAACCCGGGACCCCAGCAGTGAAAGCGCCGAGTCCTAACCACTGGACCACCAGGGAATTCCCAGCAATAACGTATTTTTAATTAAGATGTCTACATTGTTTTTTTTTAGACATAACGCTACTGCACACTTAATAGATGACAGTATAATGTAAACATAACTTTTCTATGCACTGGGGAGCAAAAAATTCATATGACTCACTTTACTGTGATAGTCCCTTTGTTTCAGTGGTCTGGAACCAAACCGCAATATCTCTGAGGTCTGCTGTATCTCCTATGTCAGGGATCCTGCAGCTGAACTTGCCCGCTTCAACTGCCATCACTTCATTCCAGGCCCACCCCAGCTTCAGGCTGCCTGCCAGAGCTTACCAGGCACCTTCTGCCTTCCTGCCAAATTGTCCTCCTCCTGCAGAACGTGGCTTAGTGGAAAAGACACAGACTAGAATCAGACCTCCCTGCACATCTACTGTGTGACCTTGGGGAAGTTCTTTCACCTCTCTGAACCTCATCTATAAAATGAGGATAACGGCTTCACCGGACCATGGAGAAAATTCAAGGGATGGTGTGAGTCCTGACCCTAGCGCAGTGTCTGGCACATAGGCAGTATTCCCAGAAGATCAGCCCCCTCTCTTTTGCCTCCTCCCACCCCAGATGGCCTGTTACTAGTCATGCCTAGCTAAATCCAGAGATGTGACAGCAGTCATTAAAGCAAATTTGTCACTTGTTTCTATAGCCAGGTGGCACATGACAGCTATTAATTTTTCACATGAAAAATGGCTCTGCTAATTGAAAAACATCAAAAAGATTGAGGTTTACACAAATGTTCAGCTCTGTTTATTTTTTTAATTTACTTTTCAGCAGTCAGTAAGAACTTAATGAGCTCCCATTTTTGCTTCCTCCCTATTTATAGATATTAGTGCCTGTGGTGTTCTAGATGTATGTACAGTTGTCCTTTGGTATGCACAAGGGATTGGTTCCAGGGCCCAAATCCCCCACCCCTTCCCTGGAGGTACCAAAATCCTCGGATGCTCAAGTCCCTCATGTAAAATGGCATAGTATTTGCATATAAGGTACACATATTCTCCCGTATATTTAAATCATTTCTAGATTACTTATAATACCTAATATAATGTGAATGTTATATAAATAGTTGTAAATATCGAGACAAGGTAAATGTTATGTGAATAGTTACCAGGGAGAGGCAAATTCAAGTTTGGTTTTTGGAACTTTCTGGAATTCTTTTTTCAAATATTTTTGATCTGCCATTTGTTGAGCAGATATGGACAGCCGTCTGTACTGAGAGCATTCAGCCTGGGCTACACAGCCGGGAGGGAACAGTTACAATACCCGAGTGAATTCCAGAAGGGAATTCCTGCTCCTTGACAACTTAGCTGTTCATCAGGAGAACACCTCCGTTGGTTCTTTATATCAGCTGGATTCTATTTTTCCTTTTCTTGGCATAGATTTCTCTGCCTTGAAAGTCTTTTTATTGTTTTGTTTGGTATGAAATAAAAACAGGTAACATTTATTGAGCAATTATCCTGTGCCAGGCCCTATTCTGTGCACTTTACATGAATTATCTCATTTCACACCCATCACAACACAATGAGGAAGGTACCATTATATATTTACCCTGTTTCCAGATGAAGGAACTGAGACATAAGGAGAGATTAGAAATTCGGACACCCAGGTTTCTCTGGGTTCAGAGCCCTCTTTTTTTTTTTTTTTTTTTTTTTTTTGCGGTAAGCGGGCCTCTCACTGTTGTGGCCTCTCCCATTGCAGAGCACAGGCTCCGGACGCGCAGGCTCAGCAGCCATGGCTCACGGGCTGCGGCATGTGGGATCATCCCGGACCAGGGCATGAAGCTGTGTCCCCTGCATCGGCAGGCGGACTCTCAACCACTGCGCCACCAGGGAAGCCCCAGAGCCCATTTTTTATCATCACATTCTCTTTTCCATAAGCAGAGCACCACTGATGAGCTCCACATTTTGAGGAGAGAGAGACATAGAGGAAACAGCACTGAACCAAGAGTCAGGAGACCACAGCTCAAGTCCCACATCCACCAAGAGCCCCCACGACCTTGAGAGAGCCTCTTATCCTCTCTGCCTCTAAGTTTAGAGGTCTGGGGTAGCATGGGAGTGAGAGCACTGACACTTACGCCTCTTCCCCTTCAGCTAACCAGCCACCAAAAGAATTAAGAGCATTGAATTTATTTGTGGCCAGTTTTGCACCCAAGAGCCCCCAAACGGAGGAGCCCTCTGACAAAGCTGGAAGGAAAAACACAAATTAGACTGAGGCTCTCCCAAAATTTAGACCTTAGAACCCACAGGACCATGAAGACATCCCATATGGTCAGGAATGGAGTGAGAACAGAGCTCTTTGAATCCGGGGGCAAACAGGTGAAAAAGAGTGGAGACACCAGGAACCCTGCCCACCAGTAAAACATGACTAAAACAGTCCTCTGATTTAGAGGAGGACAAACAAGTAAGAGGGCACAGGGAATTCCCTGGCAGTCCAGTGGTTAGGACTCAGCGCTTTCACTGCCGGGACCCGGGTTCGAGACCTGGTCAGGGAACTAGGATCCCATAAGCCACGCACCATGACAAAAAAAAAAGGGCAGAGAGAGGAATAAGCTTACCCTGTAGCACTTCCCTGAGCAGAGAGCCATGATAGCAAAGTTCCCTCCTCTACAGGCCAAGGTAAGGACCTGTGGAGAGAAGGAGAAAGAGCCCCCTAAATTTCTTCACCTATAAAGGAAGCGTCTGGACCACTGACTCAAGAGGCAAGAAGGATGAACTGGAATAATGGCAGCAGTTATGGAAGGTGATGGATTCAGGAGGTGTGGTTGTATCTGGCTAAAGATTGGAGATGCAGTGGGGGAGAGGTTGGAGTTTCTGGTTTAGAGAAATGGAGGATGATGCCCTTGGGGGTGAGGACCCTGTCTTGCTCATTTTTGAATCTCCCGTACCCAGCATGGATAGAGCCTGGCTCAAGGTCAAACTCAATCAGTATCCGTTGAAGGAATAAGGGGATGAATAGGACTGTGGTTCCAGCAACATCCAGAGACAGGGGCTCACGAGGCTGCTTTGACACTTGATTCATGAGCCTTATGGTGCTACAGGGATGTTAGCTTGTACTGTACCTATATGTTTTGACTCCCAATCACATAATTAACAGCCAAGTTGGCTGCAGTCTCTATAGTTATGTTTGTGGGGAGATGGTAGGGAAATCATCAGGAGATCAGTGTATTACAGTTCAATCGCTTGCATAATCACAGACCTCAGGCCTTGAAAGGGTATTGAAAATTCATCCTGGAACCCTGGGCTCCTGACTCCCATTGCAGTGTTCTTTCCCTGCGCCGTGGGCCAGAGGCAGAGGCTGCCGTGGAGACAGAGCTACACCAGCACAGGACGCTGTGAGGACCCCCGCTATGCCCACAGTAAGATCACTTCTTATGACCTGGGTTTGTCAACCACTCCCAGCCTACAAACACCAAATAATATCCTCTTCTTGGATCTCAAATACAAATGCCAAGTACACACAAAAATGATACGTATAGGCTATCTCTTTAATTTTTTCACATCTTTATTGGAGAATAATTGTTTTACAATGTTGTGCTAATTTCAGCTGTATAACAAAGTGAATCAGCTATATGTATACATACATCCCATATCTCCTCCCTCTTGCGTCTCCCTCCCACCCTCCCTATCCCACCCCTCTAGGTCGTCACAAAGCATCGAGTTGATCTCCCTGTGTTATGCAGCAGCTTCCCACTAGTATAGGCTATCTCTTGATCTTTCTTATTTAAAAAAATTTTCCCAACTTTACTGAGGAATAAATAAATAATTGACAAATATAATTATATATATTTGTTTTGATGATTTGATATACATATACATTGTGAAATGATTACCAAGATAAAGATCATTAACACATCTGTATCTTATCTTGACAACTGAACCAAGGAGTTCATGCAGCTAGTAAGTAGCTGAGCCTGTAAGATGTGGATACCCCCTGGGCAGAGGGTCAGGAAGAGCTTTTCCAAGGATGTGATGTTTAAGCTGAGCCCTGAAAGATGAGCAAGCAGGAGCTGGCTTGGGGAAGGGGATGGTGATTATTCCCTACAAGGAGAGGGCCCAGCACGTTTGAAGTCCCTGAGGTGACAGAGCCTATGGGTTTCCATTTGCCTTGCAAAACCCCGTTTACATGAATGAAAGGAGGATTTCTCCAGAACAATGATCTTGGATCATAACTAAGGGAGCTCAGGACAAGGAAAAAACTCATTACATTTCCTGAAAGCATATCCCCCCTCCAACTGAGTGTGCGGAAGGTGGGGGAGATGGAGAGAAGAAGAGGAGGGGACGGGAGGAGAAAAGGAGGAGAGGAGATCTAATCCTTCCCCTTTCCAATATTCCAAAATCGATTCTGCTGGTCACTTATCATGAGAGATGATCCATAAAAATAGATTTCTGAGACCAAATAAATTTGGGGACTGCAACACGCTATATCCTCCTCTTAACAATCCCCACAGCTTGTTAACAATTTAAAGACCTTGAGAAGTCCTGCCTTAAAGAATATAGGTTCTCCAAACTCACTTGACTACTTTTTCACACAATACCTATTTAACAATTCACAGAAGCTATATCAGGGAACAACAGCCATAAATTAACTTCAACAGCCACGTGGAAAGTGCCAACTCTGATATCAGCCCCAAGGACAAAATTCTTTTTAACAGAACAGTCTATTGCTACAAGTTTCCTATACAGTCCCACGAGCATCGCAAATGCCCTGGTCAAGCCCCAGGCTTAAAGCAACCACTCCAAGACGAGGGGCATGCAGAATGAAGCACACGCTATCCATTTTATCCCGGGGAAGAAGGAGGAAGAGGCATGACTTGGGCTGGTATAACAGAGATTTACTTCCTCAGCATCCTTTGGAATGGATATCCTGCATGATTGAACCGAGCTTTGTTCAATTCTCAAAGCAATTTGCCAGGAGTGAGAAAGGAGCGCTTATTAAAGCAAGTTGGTCAGTCCTGGATGATTACTTCTTATTCCAAAACAATTACGATAAAGGTAAAATAGGTTATGTTGCTGTAAAAAATACGAATCTCTCCAAACAGTAGCACATGAATTTCCAACCAGAGCCATCAAGGCCACAGCCAAAAGCTGGCCAGGCATAGGAACTATGGGGAAAACATTTCCACCCTGTCAAGCAGTACTGTTTCAATCTGAATTAAAACAGACAAGAGAGGGCTAGATAAGTGGGGAGTGATGGGGTGCCCTGGATACAAGTACCCACTTAGTAGTCTGAACCCATCCCTAAAGAATACCCTGAGGAAAAAAAAAATACCCATAGGAAGTGGTGAAGACAACCACACAGCGGCCTTCTTCTTCTACCTGGACCCCCAGTCCTAAAAAAATAGGTCTAAGCAGGATTTCTCAACCTCAGCACTACTGACAATTTAGGTGGGTAATTCTTTGCTGTGCAGGCTGTCCTGTGTACTGTAGGGTGTTAAGCAGCATCCCTGACCTCTACCCACTAGAGGCCAGTAATAACCCCTCCTCTCTTCCAAGTTGTAGCAACCCAGTCTCCAGACATTGCCAAATGTCCCCAGGGGGTAAAAAGTGGGGTAAAATCACTCTAGTTGAGAACCACTGGACTAAAGCAATATAGATGTGGGGGAGTGGTCCCACCAGGTCCCTGAATCCAGCCTGTCTCCAAGAGAACAGTGTTCTCCAAGAGAACACTGTGCTCAAGACTGGCCTCGCCCAGAGACCAAAGGGAGTGGGTTCAGAGGTTGTTACTTTTGCCCTTTTCTGGACACTGAGGGAGTAGGAGTGTCCTGATTCCCTGGACATGCCATCCAGTGGCTGGCATCACAGCAATGTGCCTCACCTGCTCTGCAGAAGACAGCAGCCAACAGAGGTCAGAGAGCCTTCCTGACAAGCCAGGGACCATTCCAGGCAGCCTCTCCCCATCCTCTGCCTGGCTTCCAGACTGTTTAGGATAGAAAGATGTCTTGTAAGGCTCAAGGAGGCCCAATAGAAAGAGTTTGAGAACTCATCCTCAAAACTAAAGCTGCGTGTTGTCCCTCCAGTAACAACCGACCTGTGACATCGCTATATACAGACCTGAGTCTGTTTCCTACAATTTATGAATAACCTCCCATTAACACCAACTGCCTGCGGATGACAGAGCAGAAAGAATGCCTTGGCTTGGAGGTGGAGTCTGTGTTATAGGCTCTGATGCTGACATCTGCACGAGGTCTCTTCATTTCAGTAGCCCCTGGTTTTTCCTCCATCACAAAATGAGGAAAATAGCAATATCCGCCTCACCAGGTTGTTGCAAGGTTCAAATGGGAAATGTGTGTGAACACACTTTGCAAATTTAGAGCATTGGGTTGTTTTTATTAACTCAAGAGGTATCATGAAAGTTGCAAAACAAATCAATTTTAATTCATTCACAAGTAGATGCTGTGCAGACATTTGCAGACAAGATGACTGGGAAGGAATACTTACTTGAATCAAGTGATTAAGAGCAGCTAAGATGGGAACTTCCCTGGTGGTCCAGTGGCTAAGACTCCATGCTCCCAATGCAGGGGGCCCAGGTTTGATCCCTGATCAGGGAACTAGATCCCACATGCCACAACTAAGAGTTCTCATGCCACAACTAAAGATCCCACATGCTGCAACTAAAACAAGATCCCTCATGTCACAACTAAAGATCCCACATGCTGCAACTAAGACCCAGCACAGCCAAATTAATAAATATTTTTTAAAAAAAGACAAGAGCAGCTAAGATGGAAAGAAAAATGTAAGACAGTGTTTTTAAGATTTTAAGAGTGAATTCTTATATACCCTGAGAAAACCATAATTCAGAAAGATACATGTATCCCAATGTTCACTGCAGCACTATTTACAATAGTCAGGACATGGAAGAAACCTAAATGTCCACCGACAGATGAATGGATAAAGAAAATGTGGTACATGTATACAATGGAATATTAGCCATAAAAAGAGACGAACTTGAGTCATTTGTAGTGATGTGGATGGACCCAGAGTCTGTCATACAGAGTGAAGTAAGTCAGAAAGAGAAAAACAAATACTGTAGATTAATGCATATATGTGGAATCTTAGAAAAATGGTACTGATGAACCTAGTGGCAGTGCAGGAATAGAGACGCAGATGTAGAGAACAGACTTGTGGACACGGGGAGAAAGGGAGGGTGGGACGAATTGAGTAGCGTAGCACTGACATATATATACTACCAAATGTAAAATGATGGCTAATGGGAAGCTGCTGCATAGCACAGGGAGATCAGCTCGGTGCTTTGTGACCACCTAGAGGGGTGGGATGCGAGGGTGGGAGGGAGGCTCATGAGGGAGGGGATATAGGTATACATATAGTTGATTCACTTGCCTGTATAGCAGAAACTAACATAACATTGTAAAGCAATTATAATCCAAGAAAGATATTTTTTTATGAAAAGAGTGAATGTTTAGAGTTCCCAAGATGGCAGAGCAGGAAGACCCTGAGCTCACATTCTCCTGTGGCACCAAAATTACAACTATTTACAGACCAACAATTTATGAAAAAGACCAGCTTTAGTTTTGAGGAAGAGTTCTCAGACTCTTTCTACTGGGCCTCCTCGAGTCTTACAAGACATCTTTCTATCTTAAAATAGAAAATATCTTCTGTAACTAGAGATATAAAGAAGGAACCATAACAAGATGCGTAGGAGGGGTGGCGTTGTAGTATAGTCAAGACCGTACTATGGGTGGGACACCCACAAACAGGAGAATAATTACAATTGCACAGGTTCTCCCCAAGGAGTAAAAGGTCCAAGCCCCACATCAGGCTCCCCAGTCCAGGGGTCCTGTGCCAGGAAGACGAGCCCCCAGAACATTTGGCTTTGAAGGCCAGCAGGTTTTACTTTGGGGAGAGCTAGAGGACTGTAGGAAGTAGAGACTCCACTCTTAAAGGGCCCACACAAAATCTCACACACTCCAGGACCCAGGGAAGAAGCAATAATTTGAAAGGATCCTGGATCAGACCCACCTGCTGATCTTGGAGAGTCTCCGGAAGAGGCAAGAGGCAACTGCAGCTCACCCTGAGGACAAAGACATGGGCAGCAGCCATTTTTGAGAGCTCATTCTACCACATGGACACTGGTACTGGCAAGTGCCATTTTGGAATCCTCCCTCTAGCTTATAAGCCTCAGGATCCAGCTCTGACCCTGCTCACCAGCTTAAAAGCATGGGATGCTTCAGGCCAAGCAGCTAACAGGGCAGAGACACAGCCCCATCCACCAGCAGCCAGGTTGCCATAAGACCCCCTGAGCCCACAGCCACCCCTGGACACAGCTCTGCCCACCAGATGGCCCAGGACCTTGTCTCCCACCAGTGCACAGGCACTAGAACTGGGTCCCCTAGGGCCCGGCAGTCAGAGACACCAGGGACCCAGCTCCACCCCCCACTGGGCAGACACCAGGCTCAGAACACCCTGAGCCCCAGCCCCACCCACCAGTGAGTCCACTGTAGTCTCAGGACCAGCCTCACCCACCAGCAGGCAGACACCAGCCCCAGGAAGAGCTGGGCCCAGGCCCCGCCCACCAGCAGCCAACACCAGCTCTAAGGTACCTTGGGCCCCATAGCCAGCCACCTTGGGACCTGACCCCACACACTAGTGGACCAACCTAAGCTTTAGGACCCAAGGCCCCTACTGCTAAAGACCCCAGGAGCTCGCTCTTCACATCAGTGAGCCAGCATTCGCCCCAAGACATTCTGAGCCTTGGCCCCACCCACCAGTAGGCCAAAACCAGCCAAGGGACACTGGGAGAGGCTGGTCCAACCCACCAGCAGGCAAACACTACATCCAAGACACAATGAACCCCTCAGTCAGCTGCCCCAGGATCCAGCCCCACTCACCAGCAGGCCAGCACCAGGTATGGAACCCACCAGAACCCACAGCCAGCTATATCAGGAACTGGACCCACCCACCAGCAGGGCAACACTAGATCCAAGAACCCCAGTCGTGCAACCACCCACCCCAGAGCCTGCCCCTGCCCATCAGTGGACCAGCACTAGACCTGGGACACCACAGAGTTCCACAACCAGCTGCCTCATCATCCAGCCCCACCAACCAGCAACTGGCAGCCTCTGCATAAGGCAGGCCCTGGAAACCATCTGAACTGGGGGCACACCATGCTTACCAGACCACCCACAGTAGTCAGCCCTCCACAACAGTAGGACCCACACAGCCCACATATAGGGCACCTCTATGGCATATAGCTCTGATGACCAGAGAGGTGTGTGCTGCTGAGATGCATAGGATGTCTCCTACAAAAGATCACTTCTCCAAGGTCAGGAAACATAACCAACCTACAAGATACATAGAAATAGAAACAGCAAATTAAGCAAAATGAGGTGACTGAGGACATGAAAATTATGAAAGGAAAAAGCTCATTGGAAAAGGCAAATATACAGTAAAGGTAGTAAAAGCTAAAAGACAAAGTTTAAAGACAAAAGTAGTAAAATCATCTATACCCACAATAAGCAATTAAGGGATGCCCAAAACAAATAGATGTAAAATATGATGTCAAAACAGTAGTCATGAGGGTAAGGGAGTAAAAATGCAGGATTGTTAAAATGTGTTTGAAATTAAGAGATCAGCAACTTAAAATAATCATGCATACATTTAGATAGACTGCTATATACAATCCTCATGGTAATCACAAACCAAAGATCTATAATAGATTCATGCACACAAAAAAAGAAAAAGAAATCCAAACATAACACTAAAGATAATCATCAGAGCACAAGGAAAGAGAACAAAAGAAGAAAGAAGAAACAAAAGAAGAAAGGGACAAAAAAAACTACAAAAACAACCCCAAAACAATTAACAAAATGGCGATGAGCACACACTTATCCATAATTACTTTAAATGAAAATGGACTACATGCTCCAATCAAAAGACAGAGAGTGGCTGAATGGATACAAAAACAAGACCCATATATATGCTGCCTACAACAGTCTCACTTCAGATATAAAGACACATAGAGACTGCTAGTGAGGGGATGGAAACAGGTAGTCCATTTAAATGGAAATCAAATGAAAGCCAGGATAGCAATACTTACATAAGACAAAATAGACTTTAAAACAAACACTATTTACAAGAGGCAAAGAAGGACACTACATAATGATCAAGGAATCATTCAAGAAGAAGATATAAAAATGGCAAACATATATGACCCAACATAGAACTACCTAAATGCATAAAGCAAATAATAACAGACATAAAGGGAGAAAATGACAGTAACACAATAATAGTAGGGGACATTAACACCCCACTTACATCAAGGACAGATCATCAGGCCTGAAAATCAATAAGGAAACACTGGCCTTAAACGACACTTTAGTCCAGATGCACTTAATAGATATATATAGAACATTTCATCCCAAAACAGCAGAATACACATTCTTTTCAACTGCCATGGAACATTATCCAGGATAGATCACATGTTAGGCCACAACATAAGCCTCAGTAAATTTAAGAAAATTGAAATCATATCAAGCATTTTTTCCAACAACAACATTATGAGACTAGAAATCAACTACAAGAAAAAAAACTGCAAAAAAACACAAACCCATGGAAGTTAAATAACATGTTACTAAACAACTAATGTCTGCTTTAGCTCCTCTCTGAAGTACCTAGATAACAGTATTTGATGCATATCACCTGAATTGTTTTACAGATGTGACTACCCCCAACCAAATGGAAGATGTTAACTACTTGATGACCATGAACACATAGTCCCAGGCCTCCTGGAGCCTAAGGACTGCTAATGTTAACGCCTGTGACACCACCCTGTTGCCTCACCATCAGTGAGTCAGAGAATTGTGCATGAGCTGATCACATAACCTGAAACCAACCTCCCTCACCTGGCTTTTAAGAATGCTTTGCTGAAACCCTTTAGGGGAACTCAGAGATTTTTTGGGGCCTGAACCACCCATCTCCTTGCATGATCCTGCAATAAACCTTTGTCTGTTCAAAATTAAATTAACTAATTAATTAAGAAAATAAACAACCAATTGATCATTGAAGAAATCAAAGAAGAAATTTTTTTTAAAAAGAACCTGATGACAAATGAAAATGAAAATGAAAACAACAATCCAAAATCTATGGGATGCAGCAAAAGAAGTTCTAAGAAGGAAGTTTATAGTGATACAAGCCTACCTTAGGAAACCAGAAAAATCTCAAATAAACAACCTAACCTTATGCCTAAAGCAACTAGGAAAAGAAGAACAGGAAAACAAACAAACAAACAAAAAAACTCAACGTTAGTAGGAGAAAAGAAATAGTAAAGATCAGAGCATAAATAAATGAAATAGAGACTAAAAAAATAATAGATCAATGAAACTAAAAGCTGGTTCTTTGAAAAAATAAACAAGATTTATAAACCTTTAGCCAGACTAATCAAGAAAAAAGAGAGAGTGCCCGTATCAATAAAATCAAGAATGAAACAGGAAAAGTTACAACTGAAACCACTGAAATACAAAGATAATAAGAGATTACTATGAGCAATTATATGCCAATAAAATGAACAACCTACAAGAAATGGACAAATTCTTAAATATGTACAATCTCCCAAGACTGAACCAGGAAGAAATAGAAAATATGAACAGACCAATTACCAGTAATGAAATTGAATCAGTAATAAAAAAAAATCTCGCAACAAAGTCCAGGACAAGACGGCTTCACAGTTGAATTCTACCAAACATTTAGAGGAGAGTTAACACCTGTCCTTCTCAAACTATTCCAAAAAATTTCAGAGGAAGGAATGCTTCTGAACTCACTCTATGAGGCTAGCATCACCCTGATACCAAAACCAGACAAAGAAATCACACACACACACAAAAGAAAATTACAGGCCAATATCACTGATGAACACAGATGCAAAAATCCTTAAGAAATACTAGCAGATAGAATCCAACAATACATTAAAATGATCATACACCATGATCACATAGGATTTATCCCAGGGATGCAAGGATTTTTCAATATCTACAAATCAATCAATGTGGTACACCACATTTACAAATTGAAGAATAAAAACCACATGATCATCTCAGTTGATGCAGAAAAAGTTTCTGGCAAAATTCGACAATTTATGATTAAAAACTCTCCAGAAAGTGGGTATAGAGGGAACATACCTCAACATAATAAAAGCCATATATGACAAACCCACAGCTAACATCATATTCAACAGTAAAAATCTGAAAGCATTTCCTCTAAGATCAGGAACAAGACAAGGATGTCTACTCTCACAACTTTTATTCAACATAGTATTGACAGTTGTAGCCACAGCAATCAGACAAGAAAAATAAATTAAAAGAAACTAAATTGGGAAATAAAGAAGTAAAACTGTCACTGTTTGCAGATGACTTGATAATATATTGAAAATCTTAAAGATGCCACCAAAAAGCTACTAGAGGTCATCGATGAATTTGGTAAAGTTGCAGGATACAAAATTTATTTTAGAAATTTATTTATTTATTTATTTATTTATTTTTGGCTGAGTTGGGTCTTCATTGCTGTGTGCAGGCTTTCTCTAACTGCAGCAAGCAGGGGCTACTCTTCATTGTGGTGTGTGGGTTTCTCATTGTGGTAGCTTCTCTTGTTGTGGAGCACAGGCTATAGGCACATGGGCTTCAGGAGTTGGGGCACACAGGCTCAGCAGTTGTGGCTCACGATCTCTAGAGTGCAGGCTCAGTAGTTGTGGAGTTTATCATATCCTTGTGTATTCAATTTGACTTCAAATAATTTGTATGCAGGGTGTCACTGTTGAACTGGTTAGTTCATGATCATTCTGACGATATCAAGTGCGCTTATGGTGGTATGGCCGTAGACTAGTTAGTGATCATTCTGAGTTATTTTTATTGATTTTTTCAATTGATTTTACTCTATATTTTAAGAGACTATAGTTATGTCTTTTGAAACATTGAAATTAGAAAGTGAAGCTTAACTACTGTCTTGACCTTGATATATTTCCCATCCTTTCCATCTTATTTCCATGCCATTTCTTGTTCTTCACTCCATCATTTCATTTCATACATTTATACTGCCATTTATATTCAGAAACTTTTCAACCTACATTTTATGGCTTTCAAATTGATTTATGATTTATTTTTAATAATGAACTAGTTAAATCATTTCTAATAATCTTAAGGAGTTTGATGTCAAATATTTTCAATAATAATTGCTATCATATAAATGTAAAATTCCATTAATATCAAATGAACATTTGCACAATAATTTTCCCTTTGGATATACAAGCCAGTAGTCATTTGCTACTTGGAAGATTTTATATGGCTTTAATTTAAAATATCGTATTTGGGTAGAAGCGAGGGACCTTCAAGATGGCGGAGGAGTAAGATGTGGACATCACCTTCCTCCCCACAAATACATCAAAAATACATCTACATGTGGAACAACTCCTACTGAATGCTGACAGAAGACCTCAGACTTCCCAAAAGGCAAGAAACTTCCCACGTACTTGGTTAGGACAAAAGAAAAAAAGAAAAAACAGAGACAAAAGAATACAGACGAGACCTGCGCCTGTGGGAGGGAGCTGTGAAGAGGAAAAGTTTCCACACACTAGAAACCCCTTCACTGGCAGAAACGGGGGATGGGCAGAGGGGGAAGTTTCAGAGCCACGGAGGAGAGCGCAGCAACAGGGGTGCAGAGGGCAAAGCGGAGAGTTTCCCACACAGAGGATCGGTGCTGACCAGCACTCACCAGCCTGAGAGGCTGGTCTGCTCACCCACCAGGGCGGGTGGGCGCTGGGAGCTGAGGCTCGGGCTTTGGAGGTCAGATCCCAGGGAGAGGACTGGAGTTGGCTGCGTGAAGGGGGCTAGTGCACCACAGCTAGAGGGAGGGAGTCCAGGATAAAGTCTGGACCTGCCTAAGAGGCAAGAGACCATTGTTTCATGGTGTGCGAAGAGAGGGGATTCAGAGCACCGCCTAAATGAGCTCCAGAGACAGGCGCAAGCCGTGGCTATCAGCGTGGACACCAGATATGGGCATGAAACGCTAAGGGTGCTGCTACAGCCACCAAGAAGCCTCTGTGCAAGCACGGGTCACTCTCCACACCTCCCCTCCTGGGAGCCTGTGAAGCCAGCCACAGCCAGCGTCCTGCAATCCAGGGACAACTTCCCCAGGAGAACACACGGCACACCACAGGCTATTGCAACGTCACACTGGCCTCAGGCTCTCCCCGCATTCCGTATCCCTCCCTCCCACCCGCCTGAGTGAGCCAGCGCCCCCAGTCACCTGCTACTTTAACCCTGTCCTGTCTGAGCAAAGAACAGATGCCCTCAGTCAACCAACACACAGAGGCAGGGCCAAATCCAAAGGTGAAACCCAGGAGCTGTGTGAATAAATAAGAGAAAGCGAAATTTCTCCCAGCAGCCTCAGGAGCAGTGGATTAAATGTCCACAAACAACTTGATGTACTCTGCATCTCTGGAATACCTGAATAGACAATGAATTATCCCAAAATTGAGGCAGTGGACTTTGGGAGCAACTGTAGACTTACGGTTTCCTTTCTGCATCTAATTTGTTTCTGATTTTATCTTTATCTTAGTTTAGTAATTAGAGTTTATTATCAGTGGTAAATTTGCTTATTGATTTGGTTGTTCTCTTCCTTTTTTTCTTGATATAGATTTTTCTTTTCCTTTTTCTCTTTTTGTGACTGTGTATGTGTATGCTTCTTTGTGTGATTTTGTCTGTATAGCTTTGCTTTTACCATTTGTCCTAGGGTTCTGTCTGCCCAATTTTTATCTTTTTTTAGTATAGTTTGTAGCACTTGTTATCATTGGTGGGTTAGTTTTTTGGTTTGGATGCTCTATTCTTCTTTCTTTCTT
>NC_041227.1:111743602-111746301 GCF_002837175.3 Physeter macrocephalus
GCCATGGCTCACGGGCCCAGCCGCTCCACGGCATGTGGGATCTTCCCGGACCAGGGCACAAACCTGTGTCCCCTGCATCTGCAGGCGGATTCTCAACCACTGCGCCACCAGGGAAGCCCTAATTTATTTTTTATTTTTAATTATTTTCTTTTCTCTCTCTCTCTCTCTCTCTCTCTCTCTCTCCCCCTTCTCTTCTGAGCCATGTGGCTGACAGGGTCTTCATGCTCCAGACAGGTGTCACGCCTGTGCCTTTGAGGTGGGAGAGCCGAGTTCAGGACATTGGTCCACCAGAGACGTCCCGGCTCCGTGTAATATCAAATGGTGAAACCTCTCCCAGAGATCTCCATCTCAGCACTAAGACCTAGCTCCACTCAATGACCAGCAAGCTACAGTGCCAGACACCCTATGCCAAACAACTAGCAAGACAGGAACACAACCCCACCCATTAGCAGAGAGGATGCATAAAATCATAATAAGGTCACAGACACCACAAAACACACCACCGGATACAGTCCAGCCTACCAGAAAGACAAGATCCAGACTCATCCACCAGAACACAAGCACCAGTACCCTCCACCAGAAAAGCCTACACAAGGCACTGAACCACGCTTAGCCACTGAGGGTAGACACCAAAAACAACTGGAAATATGAACCTGCAGCCTGCAAATAGGATACCCCAAACACAGTAAGTTAAGGAAAATGAGAAGACAGAGAAACACACAGCAGATGAAGGAGCAATGTAAAAACCCACTAGACCAAACAATTGAAGAGGTAATAGGCAGTCTACCTGAAAAAGAATTCACAGTAACAACAGTAAAGATGATCCAAAATCTTGGAAATAGAATAGAGAAAATACAAGAAACGTTTAACAGATCCAAAATAATGGAAATAGAATGGAGAAAATACAAGAAATGTTTAAGAAGCACCTAGAAGAACTAAAGAGAAAACAATGATGAACAACACAATAAATGAAATTAAAAATTCTTTGGAAGGAATCAATAGCAGAATAACTGAGGCAGAAGAACGGATAACAGACCTGAAAGATAAAATAGTGGAAATAACTACCACAGAGCAGAATAAGAAGGAATCAATAGCAGAATAACTGAGGCAGAAGAACGGATAACAGACCTGAAAGATAAAATAGTGGAAATAACTATCACAGAGCAGAATAAAGAAAAAGGAATGAAAAGAATTGATGACAGTCTCAGAGACCTCTGGGACAACATTAGAGCACCAACATTCGAATTATAGGGATCCCAGAAGAAGAAGAGAAAAAAGAGGCACTGAGAAAAAGAGATTATAGTTGAAAACGTCCCTAATATGGGAAAGGAAATAGTCAATCAAGTCCAGAAAGCACAGAGAGTCCCATACAGGATAAATCCAAGGAAAAGTATGCCAAGACACATATTAATCACACTATTTGATGGAGAAATTAAAACCTTTACAGACAAGCAAAAGTTAAGAGAATTCAGCACCACCAAACCACCTTTACAACAAGGCTAAAGGAACTTCTCTAGGCAGGAAACACAAGAGAAGGAAAAGACCTACAATAACAAACCCAAAACAGTTAAGAAAATGGTAATAGGAACATACATATCAATAATTACCTTAAATGTAAATGGATTAAATGCTCCAACCAAAACACATAGACTGGCTAAATGGATACAAAAATAAGACCCATATATATGCTGTCTACAAGAGACCCAGGGACACATACAGACTGAAAATGAGGGGATAGAAAAACATATTCCATGCACAGGGAAATCAAAAGAAAGCTGCAGAGTGGAACCAAGATGGCGCAGTAGAAGGGTGTGCTCTCACTCCCTCTCATGAGAACACCAGAATCACAACCAGCTGCTGGACAATCATCAACAGGAAGACACTGGAACACACCAAAAAAGATACCCCACATCCAAAGACAAAGGAGAAGCCACAATGAGACACTAGGAGGGGGGCAATCACAGTAAAATCGTCTTGTGAGAGCACCGGAATCACAACTAACTGCTGAACAATCATCGAAAGGAGGACACTGGAACTCAACAAAAAAGATACCCCACATTCAAAGACAAAGGAGAAGCCACAATGAGACGGTAGGAGGGGCGCAATCACAATAAAATCAAATTCTGTAACTGCTGGGTGGGTGACTCACAAACTGGAGAACATTATACCACAGAAGTCTGCCCACTGGAGTGAAGGTTCTGAGCCCCACGTCAGGCTTCCCAACCTGGGGGTCCGGCAACGGAAGGAGGAATTCCTAGAGAATCAGACTTTGAAGGCTAGTGGGAATTGATTGCAGGACTTCGACAGGACTGGGGGAAACAGAGACTCCACTCTTGGAGGGCACACACAAAGTAGTGTGCACATCGGGACCGAGGGGAAGGAGCAGTGAACCCAGGGGAGATTGAACCAGACCTACCTGTTAGTGTTGGAGGGTCTCCTACAGAGGTGAGAGGTGGCTGTGGCTCACTGTGGGGACAAGGACACTGGCAGCAGAATTTCTGGGAAGTACTCCTTGGCTGAGCCCTCCCAGAGTCTGTCATTAGCCGCACCAAAGATCCCAGGTAGGCTCCAGTGTTGGTTGCCTCAGGCCAAACAAAAAACAGGGGTGGGGAACCCAGTCCCACCCATCAACCATCAAGCGGATTAAAGTTTTACTGAACTCTGCCCACAAGAGCAACAGTCAGCTCTACCCACCACCA
>NC_041227.1:111746720-111747274 GCF_002837175.3 Physeter macrocephalus
CAGAATGGTGGAATTCACTGCTGCAGAACAGAATAAAGAAAAAAGAATACAAAGAAATGAAGACAGCCTAAGAGACCTCTGGGACAACATTAAACACAACAACATTTGCATTATAGGGGTCCCCAAAGGAGAGAGAGAGAGAAAGGAACTGAGAAATTATTTGAAGAGATTATAGTAAAAAACTTCCCTAACATGGGAAAGGAAATAGCCACCCAAGTCGAGGACGTGCAGAGAGTCCCATACAGGATAAACCGAAGGAGAAACACGCCAAGACACATAGTACTCAAGTAGGCAAAAATTAAAGACAAAGAAAAATTATTGAAAGCAGCAAGGGAAAAATGACAAATAACATACAAGGGAACTCCCATAAGACTAACAGCTGATTTCTCAGCTAAAACTCTACAAGCCAGAAGGGAGTGGCATGATATACTTAAAGTGATGAAAGGGAAGAACCTACAACCAAAATTACTCTAGCCAGCAAGGATCTCATTCAGATTCAATGGAGAAATCAAAAGCTCTACAGACAAGCAAAAGCTAAGAGAATTCAGCACCAC
>NC_041227.1:111749574-111750656 GCF_002837175.3 Physeter macrocephalus
ACCAGTTTGCAGGGCAGAAGTTGAGACACAGATGTAGAGAACAAATGTATGGACACCAAGGGGGGAAAGCCGGGGGGAAAGCCATGGGGGTGTGGGGATGGTGGTGTGCTTAATTGGGCAATTGGGACTGACATGTATACGCTGTTGTGTATAAAATTGTTGACTAATAAGAACCTGCTGTATAAAAAAAATAAATTAAATTTAAAAATTTTTAAAAAAACTAATACTAAACTTTCTTTGGGTTATTTTTATGGAAATATGTTAATATAAATGTTTCATACATTACATGAAATTCCTAAAAATCTTATATGTTCTGATATAATGTTATGTCATAATTCTAGTTATTACTTTAAAATGTATATCTCGGAAATAACTAAATTTCCTTGTCAATTGCATTATTATGAACTTTCATCAAATCTTTAACTGTTGTCATTTTTAAGTCTTTTGTCATTTACAAACAGTTCTGGGTGTACTCTGATGCTTTTGCAAAAATGTTCCTATAAAAGGGTTTCATCTTCAAGGAATTCATGGAAAAGACTCTGACAAGTACAGGTTTGTGGTAACTGACTATACTGCTGAACTGAATGAATAAGCATTTTCAGAACTCTAATGGAAAACTGATGAGTTCATAAATGTGCTAACAAAAGATCAAGATGAAAAAAATTAATTATGTGGGACTGAGTGAACTGATGAGGATGATTGTAATTTTTGTGACTTTCTGTTTGAATTTTTAAAAAATGAAAAAAAAAAAGAGTCATGTACCACAATGTTCATTGCAGCTCTATTTACAATAGCCGGGACATGGAAGCAACCTAAGTGTCCATCGACAAATGAATGGATAAAGAAGATGTGGCACATATATACAATGGAATATTATTTAGCCATAAAAAGAAACGAAATTGAGTTATTTGTAGTGAGGTGGATGGACCTTGAGTCTGTAATACAGAGTGAAGTAAGTCAGAAAAAGAAAAACAAATACCATATGCTACCACATATATATTGAATCTTAAAAAAAAAAATGGTTCTGAAGAACCTTGGGGCAGGACAGGAATAAAGACGCAGACATAGAGAATGGACTTGAC
>NC_041227.1:111751254-111788841 GCF_002837175.3 Physeter macrocephalus
GAGAGTGTGGCATGGACATATATACACTACCAAATGTAAAATAGATAGCAAGTGGGAAGCAGCCGCATAGCACAGGGAGATCAGCTCAGTGCTTTGTGACCACCTAGAGGGGTGGGATAGGGAGGGTGGGAGGGTGACGCAAGAGGGAGGAGATATGGGGATACGTATATATATATGTATAGCTGATTCACTTTGTTATAAAGCAGAAACTAACAAACACACCATTGTAAAGCAGTTATACTCCAATAAAGATACTAAAAAAAAAAAAAGAAGAGATGGAGGTACCATGCTCCCTGACTTCAGAATATACTACAAATCTACAGTGATCAAAACATTATGGTACTGGCACAAAAAGAGACATATATATCAATGGAATTGAATAGAGGGCCCAAAAATAAACCCACACTTATGGTCAATCTATGATAAAAAAAGTCAAGGATATACAGTGGAGAGAAGACTGCCTCTTCAATAAACAATGCTGGGAAAACTGAACAGTCACATGTAAAAAATGAAATTAGAACATTTTCTAACACTGTATACAAAAATAAACTCAAAATGAATCAAAGACCTAAACTGAAGACCAGAAACCATAAAACTCCTAGAAGAAAACATAGGCAGGACACTCTTTGACATAACTCATAGCAATAATTTTATGTATCTGCTTCCTAAGGCAAAGGAAACAAAAGCAAAAATGTTTAAATGGGACCTCATTAAACTTAAAAGCTTTCTCACAACAAACCATTGACAAAATGAAAAGACAATCTACAGAATGCGAGAAAATATTTGCAAATCATATGACTAATAAGGGGTTAATATCCAAAATATATAAACAGCTCATATAACTCAACCTTAAAAAAAAAAACAAACTCAATTAAAAAAATGGGCAGAAGACCTGAACAGATATTTTTCCAAAGAGGAAATACATATGGCCAACAGGCACATGAAAAGATGCTCAACATCACTAATTATTATTAGAGAAATGCAAATCAAAACCACAATGAGATATCACCTCACACCTGTCAGAATGGCCATCATCAAAAAGAACACAAGTAACAAATGTTGGCCAGGATATGGAGAAAAGGGAACACTTGTGCACCCTTGGTGGGAATGTAAATTGGTGCAGCCACTGTGGAAAACAGTATGGAGGTTTACAAAAAACTAAAAACAGAACTATCATATGACTAAGCAATTCCACTCCTGTTTATATATCTGAAAAAAAAAACCAAAACACTAATTCGATGCACTAATACATGCACCCTAATCTTCATGGCAGCATTATTTACAATTGCTAAGATATGGAAACAACCTAAGTGTCCATCAACATATGAATGGATAAAGAAGTTGTGATATATATATAGATATATATAGATATATATATATATATATATATAAAATGGAGTACTACTCAGTCATTAAAAAGAATGAAATTTTCCCATTTGCAACAACATGGATGGACTTGGAGGCGATTGTGCTTATTGAAATAAGTCAGACAGAGAAAGACAAACACTGTATGGTATCACTTATATGTGGAATCTAAAAACTACAACAAGCTACTGAATATAACAAAAACAAACACACTCACAGATATAGAGAACAAACTAGCTGTTACCAATGGGGAGAGGGAAAGGGGGAGGGGCAACACAGGGTTAGGGAATTCAGAGGCACAAACTGTTACATACAAAATAAGCTACAAGGATATGTTGTGTAACACAGAATATGGCCAATATTTTATAATAACTATAAATGGAGTATAAATTTTAAAAATTGTGAATCACTATGTTATATACCTGTAATTTATATAATTTTATACGTCAACTATACTTCATTTTTTTAAAAAGACCACAAATAACAAATGTTGGTGAGACTGTGGAGGAAAGGGAACCCTTGTACACTATTAGTGGGGATGTAAATTGGTGCAGCCACTGCAGAAAACAGTGTGGAGTTTCCCCACACAACTAAAAATAGAGCTACAATGTCATCCAGCAATTCCACTCTTGGGTATATATCCAAAGAAAATGAAAACACTAATTCAAAAAGATACATGCACCCCAATGTTTATAGCAGCATTATTTAAAATAGCCAAGATATGGAAGCAACCTAAGTGCCCATCAATAGATGGATGAATAAAGAAGATGTGATATATAAATACACACACACGCACGCACGCACGCACGCACACAATGGAAAACTACTCAGCCATAATAACAGAATGAAATTTTGCCATTTGCAACAACACAGATGGACTTGGAGGGTATTATGCTCAGTGAAAGAAGTCAGATGGAGAAAGACAAATATTGTATGTTATCACTTATATGTGAGATCTAAAAAATAAAACAAATGAATGAATATAACAGAAAAGAAACAGACTCAAAGATATAGAGAAGAGACTAGTAGTTACCAGTGGGGAGGGGAAAGGGGAGGGGCAAAATAGGGGTAGGAGGTTAAGAGGGACAAAGTATCTTGTATAAAATAAATAAGCTACAAGGACATATTGTACAGCACAGGGAATATAGTCAATATTTTATAACTACAAATGGAGTATAGTCTGTAAAAATATTGAATCACTATATTTTATATGTGAGGCTAATATAATATTGTAAATCAACTATACATCAATAAAAAAATATTTTAAGAGTGAGTATTAAAACATCTCAAACTCTTAGGTACATTGAGATAAAATAGAATTGCTCGTCAAAGTGGTCCTTTCTGTCCCCTTTTTTCCACTTCTTTAGACCTTTAGATCTTTTTCCCCTATTCACCTCATTTCCATTGTTGCTTGGGGCCCTCAGCATACTTAATCGTCATTGCCAGCCTCATCCAGAGCCCCTGTGAAGCATTTAACTGTTCATGGCACCACACCAGTTGTTGTTACAAGAAAATTACTATTTGTATAGGAGCGGGAGAGGGAAGAGGTGAGCAGCAAGAGAAACTGGACCTCTCTGGAGTTTTAAATCTCAGACTGGACATACAAACCTGGAAGTGAAAAGGAAAACTAACATCACTTGGGGACCTAGCACATTCCAGGAACTGTGCCAGGTCCTTCACATAGCTCGTTGCCTCTAACCCTTGCAGCATTCCTAAAGACACAGCCTTTCCCAAAGTGTGTTCCATGTAACATAAGTCCATCCTTGATTCATTCATTCAACCAATGTTTACTGTGTTTTCTCTATGTGCCAGACACTGGTCTTGGTAATGATAAAAGCAAATATATAGCGGCAGTACCAGCTATTTGCCAGATATTTTTTTCTATATGTTAACTCATTTAATCACAACTTTATAAAGAAGACATTATCATTGTCATCCCAATTGTACAGATGATAAGACCAAGGCACAGGGCTACGTACTTGCCCAAAGGCACACAACTAGTGTGACAGGCAGACTCTCAGATAGCCCCCAACGATCCCTGTCTCCAGGTATTCATGCCTTTGCATGGTCTCTTCCTTTGAATGTAGCTGGACAAGTGACTGCTTCTAACCAAGAGAATATGGCAAAAGTCACAGGCTGTCACTTCCACGGTTAGGCTATATAAGATTGTGACTTCTGTCTTGTCAGCAGACTTGCTCCCTTGCTGGATTGGAGGAAGCAGGCTGCGATGTTGGAGAGACCCACACAGCAAGAAACTGACAGCAGCCTCCAGCCATCAGCCCACAGGGAACTCAGTCCTGCCAACAACCAGGGGGGCTTGGAAGCACATCCTTCTCCAGCAGAGACTTCAGCTGACACCCCAACCCTGGTCCAACACCTTGATTGCAGCCTTGTGAGGTACATTAAACCAATGACCCAGCTAAGTTCTCCTGGATTCCTGATCCACAGGAACTGTGAGATAATAAATGTGCACTGTTTTCAGCCACTGGATTTGGGGTGCTTTATTACACAGCAGTAAACAACTAATACAACTAGTAAGCGGCAAAGCGGGGGCTTGTACTCAGGCAATCTGGCTCCCAAGTCTGTGTCCTTTCCCACTATACAACACCACCTTTCATGTCTAAGGGGATATTCTGTTTGTAAGAAAAAGGTGGTAAAATAAATTTGGAAATGTTGAATATCATACCCACCCCCTTGAAGATTCAAATTAATGAAGAGATGTCATAGTAAAAAAGAGTCTTTATCTGTGCTTGACCTAATGTTGCCCACACTTATCTGATCACATAACTTTTTGTGCATGTGACACTGGTAGCATCCTCCCAAACCACGATTCCACAGAAAATGCTGAGACAAGCATAATCCCCATATTTTGCAGATGAGGAAACTGAAAGTCAGAAAGGTTAAATAATTCAGAAATCACACATGAAGGTGCCGAGCCCGAATGTGCGGTCTGACTCTAAGACTCGCGTTTTTCCCACTAATCCACCTTGAAAAGGGAAGGGCAGACAAAATGGCCTGGGTGGAGGGGGTGGTGGAGATGAAATAACCTGAAGAAAGCATCACTTGACCGATCATTATGCACTGCTTAAACCTCAGCCAGTCAGAAATCAGCCAGCCCCACACCCAGAAGCCCTCGGTGCCCAGACCATGTTACCTGTACAGGCCCATCCCGAGTGGCCACAACAGCAAAATGACTGTGGTGAGAAAGGATGGGTATAAGGTGCAGCCTAGTGAGCAGGTGAGAGGGTGCCTTGGGACCCGTGTCCAGGAATATGCAATCACAACTTTCCTACGTCCCTTGCTTTGCTCCGCCAAACAGGTCCCAAGGCCCCGAAAGTCCTACCCAGAAGTGACCTGGTGACCTGCTACAACTAGGCTCAGATAGCCATCTAGGCTAGGTGGCCACCTAGAGTCACTCCCTATTTGAGGGAGCTTAGTATTATTGTACCTAATTAGCTCACCTTTAGAACAGACTTTAAGGAAAATGAGGGGAAGGAGAGAGGAACATTGCCAAGTGGCTACACTGTTTCATGCTTGATGCTGAACTTACATTATAGCGTTTAATCCTCCTAACAACTTTATGAGGGAGTAACTCTCCTCCCTCCCCCATTCCACAGATGAGAAAAATGAGGTTCATATTCTGGCAGAGCCAGAATCCAAATGCAGGTGGGCCTGACTCCAAAGCCCAGGATTCATTTAAATGCAGTTTGGGGCAGGCAGAAATTTGGTAGAAACCCTTTCCCCTCTCTCTGCCTTTCACATAAAGGTAATGAAAATGGATGCTTTGTGAGCTTCTGGAGAAGTAGCGGTGCCCTTCCCACGTTTCCAGACATTTTGGTGCTAAGAACACCTCTAGAAAGGGAACATTTTACTTCTTCTGTGAACAAATGTAGATAGAAAAACACCCTCGGAGTTAGCTTGGGATGTGAAGGTTTGGTTTCCTTTTAATGGCCATTTATAAATGAAATGAAAGGAGCTATACTTCCTGAAAGAACAGAAGGGGAGTTTTATCATCAGGATGTCCTGGAAGCCACAGGGCTCAGACAGAGGTGAGTCTGTCAAGGGCAGAAGTTCTGCCCTGTACAGATGTGTGATTTTGGTACATGATTGGCATACCAATGCCAGCGGACCCACAAACAGCCCTTTGTGCAGACAGGCTGTGAAAGCAGATGGAGCGGTTAATATTCTGCGAGGTTCAGAGAGAGAGTCTTGTAAGACTCAATCACCCCTAGATGGGCAAATAACCATGAATCACTCCATCAACGCACAAGGGAAACTGGAAGAGGAAATTTGCATGTGATGAATTCCCCCCAGCTCTGTATCAGGCACTGTGCATACATTACCTTAGGGAAACATCAACCTGCGAGGAGGGTCCTCCCACACCTGCTATCCCCAGTTTATAGTAAAGGAAAAGGAGGCTCTGAGAGGTTATGTTACCTGTGCAGGACCACTCAGCTAGTCCATGGCCAAGCCAGGATCTCACCCAGGTCTGTCTAGCTACAAAACTCGCACTCATCCTCTGCACCATGCTACTGCCTAAAGGAAAAAAGGAAAAGGGCAAACCCTGATGGGTCCCAACTGTTTGCACAGTGTCTGTGCTGGCCGCTTACATATTCAATGCTTACAGCAATACTGAAAGGCAGATCTTATTAAACTCGTTTCACAGATGAGAAAACGAAAGCTCAGAAAGGTTTAGTAAATTGCTACAACATCAGCTGTGATCTGGATCTAGGTCCGTCTGACTCCAAATCTTTCCACCACACCATCAGTACTCGTTGACACATTCTGACCCTCGCCCTGCAGCCCTCCACCTCCACTCTCCCACCCCTCCCCACCCTGCTCCTAAAGCACTGGCTCAAAGAAGATGAGAAACAGGGACTGGGGGCTAGACTGGTCATTTGGGCACCAACACACAGAGGGGCGTTGGGGGATAACTGTTTGTCTCCACCAGCTATGGTGAGAAATGATGGAATCCAGGCCAGATCTAAGAGTGGTTTTCACCATGGAGTGATGCGTATGAGCCAGATGAAGGAGGGGTTTGGGCTACGGAGAAAGCGTGTATTTGTTGCCTCTGATTGAAGCTAAGTGATTGAGCTCACTTAGCTTCAGCGGTCTCATCTGTCAAGTGTGGTCAACTCAACTGTCCCTGAAGGCAGTTTACTCTGCAGATGCACGAGCAGAGGAAGAGGCGGTTTCTGAAGAGAGCGGCACAGTGCGGCAAGTGCCTTTGGTCCAAAGCCAAAATCATTCAAGCACCAAGTGGCTGAAGCAAGTTCATGTCAGACTGTACAAGCTCACTTGACATGTTTGCCGTTCCTACTCCACTCTCCCCTCCTCTCAGGTCTAAAAGATCCATGAATGTTATAATTTCTAGTCTGTTTATCTTTGCTCTGATAGAAACCAATTTGCTTCATTTCTCTGTGTCAGATTACATTATATGATTGCCACTTTTAGTTCACTACATCCATTTAGGGAAGCATAAATGGATGTATTGAAAATAATGAAACATGTTTGTAAGTAAGTGTTTCAAAAATGAGTCTCCATCTTCTTGCAGTAGGCAAGAGGTCTCAGCCTACTGTTCAGCCTTGTTCTGTTTTCCATTTGATCCCTGCACAGCAGCCTGCCTTGAGTCATGACTCCCTGTCACATCATCCACCCATTTATTTGTTCATCCCCTCATTCACTAAAATATGTTTATACATTTATTTATTTATTTAACAATCACCTAGTCATAGACTCTGTTGGTTGCTTGGGAAACACGATCATAGATGAGCAAAAAATAGACACTGTCCTTCTCCTTGCGTAATTTAAAGTCTAGTGGAGGAGAAAGAAATTAATCACATGCATTTAAAAAATGTATAATTAAAAACCATGATAAGGTCTTGGAAGGAACAGTACATGATGCTTTAAGAGCAAATAACAAAAGGACCTGACCTAGTTGAAGAAAGTGATGTTAGAGATGAGATCAAAAGAATGGGGTGGCAGGGGGCAGGGGGTGGGGGTACCTCTGGGACAAGATCAGATGTGCATTTTGAGAGGATCCCTGGCTACAGTGTAGAGAACAGGCTGGAAGTAGTGGCAGTAGGAGAACACGCACGCTCCAGGGAATAAGAGGAGAGCAGATGGGAGGGCTATCACAGAACTCCAGGAGGAAGGTGAACTACCTTGAACTAGGGTGGTGACTACAGGGGGAGAACAACGGGCAGAGTTATGAGCTAGTACAGTGATATCATCAACCAGAGGGTGAAGGAAGGAGGTGCCAAGATTGATTCTGGGGTCTGGGGAACTGGATGGCCGGTGAACGTAGCACTCGCTGTGTGCCCAGCACTGTACCCAAGGCCTCGAGAGATACAAAGAGAGCACTGGCCTCGGACTTCCCCCGTGTCCCTGCCAGACAAAGGCCAGGTTCCATAAGCTCTCACACAAACCCCACCTGAGTCATTAGGCCCAATACGAATACCATAACTGCGTCCCTGACTGTGCTCTGAACCCTCTGACCACATCCTCTCTGTCCTAGAAAATGCCAGGCCCAGCTCTAGATTCAGTGTAAATGAAACGGGCAAAGGCTCTTGAGCTGGTGTGGAGGCGACCTTTCCTCCGGCACTGACCCACAGCCCCGCTCGCAGTCCTGCAGGTCGGCATGGGAGGGTTCGGCTGGCTTGTGACCTTGCTCTCAGTGTCCATTCCGTCCCCAGCTTCCATCGGCTTCTCATGCATTGCCCAGAGCCCCCACCTCAGCCCCTCACCTAGTACCTGCACCAGATGACTGAATTTGGCTCTCCTGGTGTGAATCTTCGTGCCCCATGAGGTCACACATCTGTTCTCCCTCTAGTTCTTTCTACCATCCCTGCAGGGCAGGCTTCTATAATTAAAACAGTTGTAAATTGTTAAATTTACAACTTACAATTAAAATTACATATAAAACTAAATTTACAATTAAAAACCTTGTGACAAAGAGCATGAGTGTGTCAGTTTTGGGTTTTGTTTTGGCGGGGAGAACAGAAAATATTTACTGGATGAGTGAATGGATTGGGGTGGGTGCTTGCCAGGGACAGTGCTCACTGGGCTGAAATTCTGAGACTGGAAAGCATCATTTCTTTCTCCTCTGGATGAGAGAGAAGGGACAGTATTTATCAGCCTCTGAAGACATCTTCTGCTGACCATAGTGCCCCTTTGAACAGAGGGCAGAGGAAACAGATCTAAAGAAGGTGAATGTGAGGATAGAGGCTTTAAAATGAGCCCGCAGACTTGCTGGAAGTAACAAGATCGAGTGCCTTATGGTCACCACAACCCCATGTGGACCTCATAATGACCCTGTTGGGTATTTTACAGGGAAAAAAACTCCAAACTCAGAAATATTATGTAACCTCTCAGATACCAGTTACTTAAACAGCTAAGTGGGGTCTCAAACTTAGTCTTCTCTCTAAAACCTGGAAGATATTCCTTCTCAAGAAAATCTACATATCTTTATAGTGGTGACTTCAGAGAAAAATCTAAACACTTTCCATTCCTGCTTTCTGGTAATCTTGAATCATGTAGATAATTATCACATTCTCACATTACTGTTCTCCCCCAAAACAAAAGAAAACAAAACAAAAAACTGACACACTCATGCTCTTTATCACAGGACCACTGTTTGGGTGCTGATGGGTACAGAAGTTTAAAAAAAAAAAAAGATAGCATCTCTCAAGAAGCCCATGGTCAGGGGAGAAATAGCTAGGTAAACAGAAAGGTATCCTATGATATGATAGGACATATACCTTAAGATAAGGCAGGTGGGTGTTTAAGATAGAATGGCAACAGTGAAGAAGAATTTAACCAGGAGTCCAGGAGGTTCACAGAAGAGGTGAAGTTTAAAGAGGGCATGGGGCAAATGCAGTCCACCTGGGATCTACATGGGGCTATGAGCAGGAAAGAGCTGTTGAGGACAGGAGGGCTTTCTTAAATCAAAAGGAGCCATGCTGGAAAATAGAGAAAAAGAACTTCCCCCTCTCCTTCTGCTGCTGTCTGGATATTTTCCTGTCAGGCCAGAGAATTTTTCATCACACAGGAATAAAACATTCTTGGATTAGAGAGTGAGACAACTCGCTCATGCAAGTTCTTTTCAAAGCATGTTGCTATAAAACTAGTGACCTGGTAAGAGCCCAAAATAGGTTGGTTGTCTTCTTTTTTTTTTCTCCCTTTTCTTCCCCTGTTACCTGAAATGGACAAACGTGACATATACCACCAACACTGATAAATTAGACAGCCCCAACCCCTGAGCTGAGCAACTTTGGGGAACGTAAATATTTTTTGCAATTATCACACACACATGCAATAATCAAGGGACAAAGAAATTAGCAAATTAGTCTCATCTTTCTTAGCAGAGCTGTCACCCACTCCCCACCTCCCTCAGGCTCCCCAGGGTTTGCAGTAATTGGTTATCAATCACAAAAATCACAGGTCAGAGCATCCTCCCTCAAGTTCAGTGTGTCCCACAGGCTGGATGGCGGTGGGGAGGTATCCCTCCTCAACAAGGATGGAAAAGTTAACAATAAGGCCCAGGAAGAAGTGAACTTTCTGAGAGCTTGAGAATAGAATCCAAGTGGGAACTTCAGAATCACTAAAAATTGATCCTTTCCCACTGTGAAAATATCTGGAAGTTATTTTAAGGAGACATGCTCTGACCTACCGCTTCTTGAGGAATGGGATCAGAAATCTTCCCATATCAAATGATTGATCAGATCTTAAGAATAGCCAAGGACATCTATTTCCACTGGCCAAGGCTCCAAAGTTGAACAGGTGTCATCAGAAAGAGCTGAAATGTACTAGGGGTGATGCAGCTGTAGAATTAGGAGTCAATATCCAAATCTCTGCCACTTACTGGCTTGTGACCCTGAACTTACCTCTCTGATCCTTACTACCTGAAGGATACTAAGCAAAAGGAAGATGCAGATAATAACTCCTAGTGTTTTTATGAAGATCAAATGAAATAACCAATGAGACAGCATCTGTTGAGCTGTTTGGGTCTTCCTGTTAGTATTTCTTCCAGGAAGGTCCTTCTGATCATAAATTCCTCGCCAAAGGTTTATGCCTTCAGTGAGACCCTTAAGGGCAGGAAGCACCTCATATTTCTCACTATCCCAAGCAACCAGCAGGATTTCTGAACCTAGCAAATGCTCAAGAAGTCCAAAAGTCTAACCATTGACTTAGGAGTTTTGCAAAGAGGGAACAGAAACTAGAGGGGATGAAATTATCAATGAAGTAGTTCAAGATAATTCCCAGAGTTAATGTATCCAGACAGAAAGTTCCAAGCACCCAGAACAAGGGATGCAAAAAGCCACATACCTAGGCACATCACTATAAAGTCCTGCTTTACCGAGAATAAAAAATAGATTATATCTGAAAAAGAATATATGTATATATATGTATATATATATATATATATATATACACATACATATATGAATACTTTGCTGTACACCAGAAACTGACATAACATTGGAAATCAACTACACTTCAGTTAAAAAAAAAAAAGATTCCAAAAGCTTCCAAAGGAAAAGTTTTTTTTAAGTTACCTTGAAAGTAAATCGAATTAGAGTATTACCAGATTTCTCAACAGTAACAATGTATGTCAGAAAAACAATGCCTCAGAATTTTTTTATTTTTTTATTTTTTTTTATATTTGGCTGCGTTGGGTCTTCGTTGCTGTGCACGGGCTTTCTCTAGTTGCGGCGAGTGTGGGCTACTCTTTGTTGCGGTGCATGGGCTTCTCATTGCAGTGGGCTCTCTTGTTGCAGAGCACAGGCTCTAGGTGCACGGTCTTCAGTAGCTGTGGCACACGGGCTCAGTAGCTGTGGCTCGCGGGCTCTAGAGCACAGGCTCAGTAGTTGTGGCACACGGGCTTAGTTGCTCTGCGGCATGTGGGATCTTCCCAGACCAGGTCTCGAACCCGTGTCCCCTGCATTGGCAGGCGGATGCTGCGCCACCAGGGAAGTGCCGCCTCAGAATTCTAAGGGTGTTAATTTTCAGACTCAAGCTGATATTTTCATACACACAAGTTCTTAAGAAATTTGTCTCCAATACACCTTATTTTAGGACGTTATTTGAGAATGTGCCAGAGCAAAACAAAGAACTAAACCAAGAAAATGGAAGATGAAGGACCAGAAAAGGAAGGATAACAGCCAAGAGAGCAGTCAAGCAGAATCTCAGAGTCCAGATGGGGCAGAACAAAGGGTTGCAGAAAACAAACACCTTGATCTAATGGCACAGCTTGAGGTGGGGGTGGAGGAGATGGATATAAAGGAAGGCAATACAATAAATTAAATGTAATCAAAGTACACTACTTCTTTTTCTTGTTAATATTTACTTAGTCATAACAATGGAAACACCATGTAACTGAAAATAACTAAATTACCATATTGGGAGGGTTGAATAGGGGAGGGGAGACTGGTGCAATAGACAAAAATCCTTATTTGTTACAGCAGGAAGTAAACAGAAAATGTCTAAAGATGATAGACCATGAAATAGTAGCATGATATTACTTAGAGATACAGAAGCAACTAGAAGCAACCAGAAGAAAGGGCTAAAGGGATTCAAAATTGCAGCCTCTAAGAAGTAGGACTGAGGGGTAGGAGGGATGAGGAAGGGTCTGTTTTTTCTTGTAAACATTTTCCCACCACTTGATTTCTCAACCATGCACAGTATTGATTTGACAAATATTTTAAAATCTGAGTGAAATATGATATGAAACAATAAATCCGACGGACAAGAGAAAGAACACAAAGCAGCTAATGTATTGAGGGTTTGGGGTAATTGTTTTCTATTACATTTAGTCGTAGTGGTAGAATGAACAAATATACATGTATTATACAATTATATATTGTATTTTATTATTATATAGTATATAATTATTTTAAATATTATATATTTTATATCTATTTATGTATACTTATATATTAGGCCTAATTTCAGCATATAACACAAAAATTTTTAATTCATTTAAAAAAAATTCTGGGAAGATGACAGCAGTGGGATCATAATTTCTCATATCTCCAAATTAAAAAAAAAAAAAAGAGCAACTAGATAACAAAACCAAAAAAGGATAAAAATGGTCAAAATGTGACAAGGTATACTCATAAACCCCAAAATACAAATGAGTGAGGACAAACCACCAACAACCACAAGACCTGAGCACCATCAGCATCCAGTAGGAAGAAGTAAAGAGAAGCCACAGGGCAGCATCTGAGAACAGGAGAACCCTGAAGCAGCCCACAGGTATTCACTGGGAAACATAGAGGGCCACTTGGAAAGCAGCAGCCAAAAACGGGAAGGGTTTAGCCGTCTCCAATACTGAGTGAGTGTAAGGGTCTGTGGTAAAGACAGGGCTTACTGCTAGGACTGGGCCCCACATGGAGGAGAAACTGCACACTGGAAAGACAGGTCCATAAAACAAAATAAAACTGTGACTGTTCAAATCAAGCTCAAACACATTTTTTAAACTACAAGACATAAAAGAACATTATAAATCAGAAAAAGTCAGAAGTGAGAGGACAGAATTCAGGAAAGACCTGAAAAGAAACGATAAAAATCATTTCTGAAAAAAGACTGGTCTAGAAGAAACACAAGATCATATAAGCACAACCTGTTTCTTAAGAGAAACAGAAGGTGAAAAACAGGGAAAAAAATTAAAATAAAAAGAAATGAAGAAGAGATAAAAAGGATTCAAGGGAAACTTGAATAAGAGAAACTTGAATAAACTTCAACAAATATTCAAGATAGCCAAAGAAGATCATGATAATAGAGTCCTTAAAGAAAAAACCAGAACAAGGGACTAGAACAGGCACCAAAAACTATGATTCAAGAGAACCTTCCTGAAATAAAAAAAGATTTGAAACTTCATATTGAAAGGGTAGACCCCAAACCTGAGAATACTAACCCAAAATGACCAGCACCAAAACATTCTAGAAAAATTACTGGGCTTTTAAAGAAAAAGAAAAATTCCTTTAACAATCTAGAAAATATGAGCATATGATTTAATAAACGAAAGAAATTCAAATTATTATCAGACTTTTCAACAGCAACACTGTATGCCAAAAGGAAATAGAGTAACATATTCAAGATACTCAAGGAAAGAAAGTATGAGCCAGAGACTTTACATCTAGTGAAACTGACCTTCAAGTGTAAAAGACTGTTGTTTCGCAACCTCAGGAGTTCCCCTGGGTGAAATCTGAAACTCCCCCCACCCCCTGCCCCGCACAGAGTGCAAGGAGAGATAGAAGAAAGAGGCAGACCCTCCAGATTGGGAGGTGGCAGGTTTAACGAGCAGGGAACTTACCTACAAGGCTTGTCTTGGGTGCCACAAAAAGAGATCTCTGCACTGCCCACCAGAATCTTAAAGTTTATATAGAGGACTTAGCTGGGTTCAGTCACGGTATTCAGTCCAGTTGGTCTCAGCAACACCTTACTGTCAAGGCTGCTTCCGTGAGGCAGCTTCTAGTGCGGAGAAGGCAGGCGCAACGCACGTTCCAAGCACGGGGCAAGGGGGAGAGGGGGCGGCAGTGAGGAACCTCCAACTGCCCAGGTCCAGCTCACGGGTCAACCAGCAGTCATGTCCTCTGGATGACCTCATCCAACAAAGACACAGACAAGTGCTACCAACATGCAATAAATTACCCACCCCACCTCCAGTTCTGTCTACTGAACAGGTCTGGAAATAATAACCAACTTCGGTAGTGACTGATCATCACTAGCAACCAGAGTGTGTAGTCTCGAAACATAATTTCTCATTCAAAGAAACCAGTGATCTCAAAGAAATGGCTTGTTCCGGGCCTGGGGCAGGAAATATGCAAGATGAGCATGGAACGTTTTGTCATACTAACTAGTGAGGAAGCTGTATGAAAACCACTAGAGTCATGTCAAAGGACTCAGGGACAAACCTGAAGAAGTTTCCACTGGCCAAAGGTGGGACAACTTGAGCTTCAGTGACAATAACTGCAGCAGATTAAAACCCATCAAACATATTTAAATCCATAGATTTGTAATGATATTAATATTAAAAATAAAAAGGTTGGTCACCCTCAGAGGATGATAAAAAACTAACTCATCATCTTGAAAACTGGTGAGTAATGGGGTTAACAGATACAAACTACTATATATAAAATAAATAAGCAACAGGGATATACTGTATAGCACAGGGAATTATATCCATTATCTTGTAACAACCTACAATGGAATATAATCTGCAAAAATACCGATTTACTTTGCTGTACACCAGAAACTAACACAATATTGTAAATCAACTCTACCAGAAACTAACACAATATTGTAAATAAACTATACTTCAAAAAAAAAAAAGAAAACCACTAGTGAGTGAAAGGGAAATAACCCAGCATTTATTCTGCCTTTCCTATATGACCGCACCACTGAGTAACCAAATAACAAGTGAGGATATCTCTTTATTAAAGTATTCCAACTAATAAATAAAAGGAAATGATAGAATATCACCATTCTACAACACCTAATGGAATTAAGCATAAAAAAGACCTCCAGACATTATTCACCTTCTATACTCATGCCTAAAACCACCTGTAGTTTTGCCAAAGAGATTGACCCTGAGCTCTGATCCAGCCTCTGATCGATCTGCCAATTTATAAGAAATAGAGGACTGAGGAGTACGCCTAACTGCACCATGAGAATGCAATCAGCAAAGCCCAGACTGTGGGGGACTCTACAAGTCAAATGGTTTGAATTCTTCAAGAGAGAAATTGTAAAGAAAAAAAAAAAAGGATGGAGGAAGAATTTACAGATTAAAAGAGACTTAAAAGAAATATCACATTTTTTTAATGGGCAAGACTAAACAATACTCTTTTAGGACATACATTTGCATAATAAAACTAAAAAAGCAAAGATGTGATTACTATAATAGTCAGGAGAGTGGTTATTTATAGGAAGAGAGGGCACTGGATAGGGACAAGGCATGTGGAGGGGTTCCCGGGGTGGATGGCAAAGTTCTATTTCTTGACCTGGGTGGTGTTTGCCTAATAATAAATAATTTGGTAAGCCATAGATTTGTTATGTGTGAGTTTTGGTATCTGTGCTTTATTTTTCAATTAAAAGTGTGTGACATGCTTAAGTAAAGATAGTAAATTGGGATTTTCACACAGGGGTGATGGGAGTATAAACTGATAAGGGTTTTGTAAAGCAATTTAGCCATATCTATCCATATTTCAAATTAATACTGGTCCCATGTGCTTCACAGGGTCAGAAGAAAACGAAGTAATAAATGTGACTACAGATGGATAAGTGTGAGGGACTATAGAAACACAAGGTAAAGACAAACTCAGGCTGATCAAGCACCTCATAAATGTCAGGGAGAGTGCTATATTAAGTCCTTTATACATATCATCTCATTGAAACCTTTATAATCTCTGTCAGATAATTATCATTTCAGATGTGGCAACAAAGGCTCAGAGAGGTTTAGTAACCTACCCAGAGTTCCCTCGCCAACAAGTGAAAGAGCTTTCACTTCAGAAATTACTACTCCAGAGGTAAGAGAATAGGGAAGCACTAGCATCTACCCTGACAATTCGTTGGACATCAAAGAAGAATGAAACCCAGTGCTTTCATTGAACAAAATGGAATATTCTTGCTGATATATAAGAGCAAGAAGCCCAGAGGCCTTGGATGAGAAATAATCTTTTATAGAAAGAGTAACAGTGTAAATACACATTAGTATCTTTTCAGCAATATCATATTACAATACCTGTTATAAGAATTAAATGATTCTGGGCTTCCCTGGTGGCGCAGTGGTTGGGAGTCCGCCTGCCAATGCAGGGAACACGGGTTCGAGCCCCGGTCAGGGAAAATCCCACATGCCGCGGAGCAGCTAAGCCCGTGCACCACAACTACTGAGCCTGCGCTCTAGAGGCTGTGAGCCACAACTACTGAGCCCGTGTGCCACAACTACTGAAGCCCGCGTGCCTAGAGCCTGTGCTCCCAACAGAGAAGCCACCACAACGAGAAGCCTGCACACTGCAACGAAGAGTAGACCCCACTTCCTGCAACTAGAGAAAGCCCGCACGCTGCAACTAGAGAAAGCCTGCGCGCAGCAACGAAGACCCAACGCAGCCAAAAATAAAAATTAAATAAATAAAATAAAATAATTTTTAAAAACAAGTGTTTGTTGTTGTTGTTGTTGTTTTAATTTATTTTTATTTATTTATTTATTTTTTTTTTTGCAGTACGTGGGCCTCTCGCTGTTGTGACCTCTCCCGTTGCGGAGCACAGGCTCCGGACGTGCAGGCTCAGCGGCCATGGCTCACGGGCCCAGCCGCTCCGCAGCATGTGGGATCTTCCCGGACCGGGTCACGAACCCGTGTCCCCTGCATCGGCAGGCGGACTCCCAACCACTGCGCCACCAGGGAAGCCCTAATTTATTTTATTTATTTATTTTTGTCTGCGCTGGGTCTTCGTTGCAGTGCGCGGGCTTCTCATTGTGGTGGCTTCTCTCGTTGCAGAGCACAGACTCTAGGCACGCTGGCTTCGGTAGTTGTGGCTCGCGGGCTCTAGAGCACAGGCTCAGTAGCTGTGGCGCACAGGCTTAGTTACTCCGCGGCATGTGGGATCTTCCCGGACCAGGGCTTGAACCTGTGTCCCTCGCATTGGTGGGCAGATTCTTAACCACTGCGCCACCAGGGAAGCCCTAACAAGTGTTTTTAAAAAGAAAGAATTACATGATTCTGCAGTTTTCAAATGCATAAACATATGATAGGTCTTATTTCAAGTTGGAGGGACTCGACGTAATTCTACTCAGTAGACATCTAGGTGAACACCCAGCTGAAGGCTCAGTGCTCACATTGCATGGATGAACCCACCAGCCTCACAGCCGCTGAGTGCCCTTCCTGGTCCCTCCTGAGAGATACCTGCATCCCAGAGCCTCTGAGCGACAGGCAGAAGTTTGGCCCTTGGGTTTCCGGAGAAAGCACCAGGCAGAATTTTGGTAAGAGGAGGAGCGGCAGGAAGGAGAGAGAATTCACAGACATGAAAGTCAGGCAGGTCCCCAAGGGAAATACCACTCATTCCAGAGCCCACTCTGAGAAAAGAAGGAGCACTGGACTCAGAGTCAGGACACCTGGGGTCCTGACTGTCATTTACTGGATTTGTGACCTCAGACCAAGTCATTTAACATTTCTGAAACTCAGCCTTCCCAGGGGCATAAAAGGGTTAATAAAAACTGCCCTGCCTACCTCCCCAGGCTGATGAGACAATAATAACAGCTGGCATCTACTGAATGCTTGCCATATGCCAGGCAACAGGCCAAACGTTTTATATGCTGCAGTACTTCTTAATTCTCTATCAATAGAGTGGCCTCTATTATTGTCCCTCTCTTACAGGTGAAGAAACTGAGACTTGGAGAGTGTAAATAATTTGCCCAAGTTAGGGCTGACATTCTAAAGCAAGTAGATTGACTCTGGGTTCTATGCCCTTTAACTGTGATGCTGTACTGCCCCCTGGAGTACATACAACATAACTAAAAGGACCCTGTGTCCTTAAAACTGCACAACAGGAAGACACACAGTAGGTACCAAATGCCATCTATAATGCAATGTCTCCCCAAGCAAAGCAGAAGGGATGCTTCAAGGACACCTCCAAGTGAAGACTGAGGAATGTAGGGAGATTCAGGAATATGTCCTTCAAACCCTCAAGACAAGAGAGACTTGGAGATAGCAGGAGGGGGTGTTGTATCCTCTCCTACCCCACCCCCTTCCCTGTGAGACAGCCAGAGGTGCTCCCTGCACAGGAGAGAGGTCCTGGGAGTTTCCAAGGTTGCACAGGACAGTCCGCTTTTTGCAGAGGAGACAAGAGGAGCCTTCTAAGAGCACAGACTCAAGGTCTTCCGGTGAAAAGAGACAGTGAGCCCCACTGAGCATCCCCACAGAGAGTGAAGAGCAATGGGGTACTGTAGTAGAAACGGCATTAAAGTACAAGTCAGGAAACTTGGGATGGAGTATCAAAACTTGGATCCTAAGTCTAGCTCCAACATGGACAAGTTGTTTGCCCTTGGATAAATCACTCCACTGTCAAGACCAGATGACCTCTAAGGTCCCTACCAAACTTGATTCCCACAGCCCTATCTTCTCTGCTCTGCCTGGGCCATGGGGCCCTTGGATGGAGGAAGGGACTCATTACTTATGAAGTTCTTATTATGGGCAATGTACTGTCAGAGTCTTTTTAAAATAGTAATAGCATTAATATGACATATATCAAGAATTTACTCTGTGCTTGACCCAGTGCTAAACTGCTTTATATTCTGATAAGAAAAGTTATCCAAAACTTGGAAATAAGACAAAATGATTTCTCCATCCTTTATTAGAGCATTGTCTAAGAAAAAAGAGAAGCTGTAGCATTCTCTCTCCCCGAACTGAGAGGGGGAACGAGGTGGATGGGCAGATCCATCGAAGAGGAGAGAGAGGTCCACTGGAGACCCAGGATCTTCAGGGAGAACCCAGGGTTCCAAATAAAGAGAAGCAGTCAGAGAATGCACAGGGAGTCTTCCCAATAGGATGAGAAATTCCATACAGCATAGTAGAGGCCAAGGCCTTAGAGAGAAATGGGGTGCGGTGACATGGAGGGACTGGGCTAACTCCTACTCACTCTTCCAAACTCAATTTAAACCTGGCTTCCTCAGGGAGCCTTCCAGGACCCTTCGGACCAGGTCGAGCTTCCCTGCTCCGTGACCCAAAGCACTCTGCCCTTCCCTTCCAGTTACACTTGTTGAACTTGCAATTACCTGTCTAATGTGTGATTTTCCCTTCATGAGAGGAAGGCCTGTATCTGTCCATGACTGCTGGGAATCCAGCATGAACGACATAGTACCTGACGTACACAGGAGTTCACCTGATATTCAGTGCGTGGATGGATGAATGGATGATCTGAAGATTCAGGTGAAGGCAACAGGAATAGGGAGTGAGAGTCTGAGGTAGAACAGAGAACAGAGGCCCATTAAAATAACAGTATTTCATCTTCTGAGAATTTGATTTCCTTTCACAAGTCCATGCATGCTTTCTGAGGGGAGCCAGGACCTACAAAGAGGGAATTCTGTCACCGCTCAGCTGTCTGTGAGATAATGCATTTGCCCACTGCTGGCTGCCTCAAAGGTTCAGAGTTTATTTTCAACTCATTACCTATTTTTAAAACTACTGACTTGAGTTTTGCCTCTGGCTATCGGCAGTTCATCTCTCCTTATGCCTCAGCATTCTCTCTTAAGCTCTTTTTTTACAACTTGACCTCCAAAATAGTCCCAATTTCAAGTATACTGACCTGCTGTCTGTATAAACCATCAAAATACCTCAGAAGTTTCATTTCTATATTCATGTTATACCTCCAAGATGGCTTCTCACATCAGAAAGTGGCACAAAAATCCTTAGTAAACCCTTGCACCTTGATTTGAGATGCAGAAAATGTGCTTTTAGTCATTATCAGTCCATATTTACCCCTTGTTCTCTCTGTAATCAAGTCAGATTTTCTTGAACTCATAAAATTACATATCTAATATATGAAGCAAGCACTGAACTAGATGCTGGAGATACAGAGATTAATAAAATACTAGCAGGACAGAAATATATTAACAAATGCATGTCAAGGACGGGTTGAGGGGAGGAGGAAGACTGCTTTCCCTGAGGGACTAGTATTAACTTCTCTTATGGACAACGTGGATCATAGAACTTTGTTGTTGTTTTTTTCTTAATGGAATCAGAATGATAGCATAGGCAAAGTACGATAATAATAGGTATCATTTTCCCTCATTAGGTTATGAACAATAATATCCAGTGGTGAAATTTTATCACTGTTTAGCTGTCAAAGAGAAAGAAGGGAAGGGGAATGTTCATCCCCGTCAGTGGAAATGTCATTGGCGTAGCCTTTTTGGAGAGCGGTTTTTATCAAACTTTTAAATCAAAAATTTTACTGTCTTTATCTAGCAATTCTATTTCCAGGTATCTCCCCTGGAGAAATACATACGTGTACAAAGAGCCTGTATAAGACAGTTAATTGCAGCATTGTTTAGTTTACAATAGTAAAAGACAGAAAACTACCCAAATGTTCCTCAGTCAGAGATACTATGCAGTAGTTACAAAGGAGGTAAATCCATATGCACCATATCGGCTGGGTAAGTGAAAATAAGTGCAAATAGCAAGTTGGAGAATACTGCAACTTGGGCCCATTGCTGTTAAAAAAATAAAACAAAAAATTTTTAAACATGCATGCATGTATCTGCGGCAAGCACTGTTGGTTTTCTCTCAACAGCATTCCCTCCTCCCCCTCCCTCCTTGCAAACAGAATGCCCAGAATTTTTTCAAGCAACAGGCAGATAGCAATGTGCTATCTGGGGCAACAGGTCCCACTCCCAGCCCCTGGGATGAAGCATGATTGGTTTTATGGAAAAATCGGTCCTCTTAGACAGTGATTGGTCTAGAGGTGGGCCTGTGACCCTATTCTGCCAAGGAAACATGAGGGAAAGTCTGCAGGGAGACTTCTATCAAAGACTTTCTCCTTTGATCAAAAAGAAAAGCCCTTGGCGAGGATGTGGAGAAAAGGCCACCCTTGTACACTGTTGCTGGGAATTTAAATTGGTGTTGCCTCTATGGAAAACAGTATGGAGGAGCCTCAAAAAATGAAAAATACAACTATCATGTATGATTTAGCAATATCACTTCTGGGAACATATCCAAAGGTAACAAAAACACTGACTCAAAAAGATATCTGTGTGTTTATGGCAGCATTATTTACAATAGCCAAGACATGGAAACAACCTACATGTCCACTAATGGGTGAATGGATAAAGAAGTTGTGCTATATATATATATATATATATACACACACACACAAACACACACACACACACATATATACACATACAAGAGAATGTTATTCCACCATAAAAAAATGAGGAAATCCTATCACTTGCAATAAAATGGACCTTGAAGGCATTGACCTAAGTCAAATAAGTCAGACGAAGACAAATATTATATGATCTCACTTATATAGGGAATCTAAAAATAATAATAACCAAACTCACAGTAAAAGAGATCAGACTGTGGTTACCAGAAAGTGGGGGTGGGGGGAGAGAGGGAATTGGAGGAAGGTGGGCATAAGATACAAACTTCCAGTTGTAAGATACAGAAGTACTAGGGTGTACTGTACATAATGTACAACATGATGACTATAGAGAACACTGCTGTGTGTGGCATATAGGAAAGATGTTAAGAGAGTAAATCTCTCTGCCACCTCCATCTATGTTATCTACTATTAATGGAATTTTGTGCAAATCCCTTTGGGTGTATTGATAAACAAATTAATATGCAAGTCATTTGGGGGGGATCTATATACTAGCTACAAATTTTCTATGCAGTAAACATGGTTTTTATATAAATTGTAAATTTATCCAACTAATTTGTTGAAATAATTCCAATGAATTGGAACTGCTAGGACTAAGGATATCCAAAATTTATAGTTTGAATCCAAACTAGATTCCCCTCTACTATATAGATGGGACCTCATCAATCTTGTCTCATGTTTATGTGGGTCTGTTTCCTAAAGCTGTACAAATGTTAGATTTTTAATCTTTGGTAATATGATATTACTAAGAAATTGCTTTTCTTCTTATTGTTCAGCTCAGTCATCTTCATATATGCTTAATCGTTACTAGTCACTTGTGTTATTTCATTTTCTTCTGTTTTTTGTTTTTTCATTTCCCTTGGTATATCAATGTCTTTGTTACTGGTTTCTAAGAACTCATTTATGACTGAGGATGGTAACAATTTGTCATGCTATGCAAATGAAATACCATATTTTATTGCCATCAACTTACTATGGTGATTTGTATTTTGGTTGTATATTAAAATATAATCATGTTGGGCTTCCATGGTGGCACAGTGGTTGAGAGTCCGCCTGTCAATGCAGGGGACACGGGTTCATGCCCGGGTCCAGGAAGAACCCACATGCCGCGGAGCGGCTGGGCCTGTGAGCCATGGCCGCTGAGCCTGCGCATCCGGAGCCTGTGCTCCGCTATGGGAGAGGCCACAACAGTGAGAGGCCCGCGTACTGCAAAAAAAAAAAAAAAAAAAAAAAAAAAAAAAATAATAATAATAATGTGTTTTATAAAAAAGAGTAAATCCCAAGAGTTCTCATCACAAAATTTTTTTCCTTTATTCTTTTCTTCTTTCTTTTCTTTTCTTTTTATTGTACTACATGAGATGAATGTTAGCTGAACCTACTGTGGTGATCATTTCACAATATATGTAAGTTAAACCATCATGGCTGTATGCCTTAAACATATAGAGTGACGTATGTCAATTACTTCTCAATAAAACTGGAAAAAAGAAAAAGCAAAGCCCTGCCAGGGAAGAGACTATTTTCTCCCTGTTCCCTTCCTTCCAGCTTGGAATGCTCTTGGGTTGTGTAAGGATGTGAGACTTCAGGTACAGCAGCCATCTTGCAGCCATGAGAAACAGGCAAAGAGAACCACAGACACACTGACCAAAGATAAGGCATTGCTGAGCCACCAAATGGATTCTGAAGCCAGCCTGCCACCTCTAGACTTCATAAACATTAAATGTCCTTATGATTTAAGCCACTATTTGTCAGGTTTTCTTGCATCTGAACATATAATTGACTCAATACCCCCCCCCCAAAAAAACTACTAGCAAATTATACATCAAACTGTTAATAGAGGTTCCGTTGGATAGGAAGGGAAAGAGGACTTTCACTTTTTCTTGAAATATATTTTTCCCAAAAAATATATATGAGTATTGCTTAGGTCAAAAATTGAAAAAAAAAAAAAATACAGTTCAACTTTAGTAACCACATATGGCCTACATATTTGGGTTCTAATTTCCCCCGTCTTATTCATTTTCCCAGGCTCTGATTCACTTATATTTTCCCTCTTTACTGTGTGTTTTGGAAAGCCACTTCAAATCTTCTGTTGAAAGACTGTATTTAAAAAAAAAAATGCAACAAAGGGTACAGGTACTATCATAGAAGTCCATCTCAGTCTTGTTAGATGTGCAGAGTTTGAAAGGCAGAAAAAGTAAAGGCAAGGAGGAAGCATCAGCAAGAACAAAGGCATGTGGGAGAAAAACAGCTAAGTTTATTCAGGGAAATCTCAAGTAGCTCAAGATTTCTGGAGCGGTGAGAGCTGGAGAGATGGAAAGAGGCTGAAATAAAGGGTCTTTCTACGAGCATAGAAGCTTGAATGTCAGCTTGAACCTGACTGTGGTCATGATGATTCTAATGACGGCAGCTAACATTCACTGAGAACGTGTTCTGGACCAGGTGCTGTTCTGAATCTAATAACTAGTCCTACAAAGGAAGTCAACTTTTATGCCCTTTCCATAGATGGGGAAACCAAACAGTTTGGGAGAAATGAGCTGTTGAAGGATTTTAAGCAAGAGTAGCATGTTGAGATTTCTATTTTTAAAACACATCTCTATACATACTTAAATATTTAGAGATGAAATGATACATCTTGGCATTGCTTCAAAATAACCGGAGTTTGTGGGTGGGGATATAGATAAAAATTCCCAGGAGCTGATCATTGTTGAAGCTGGGTGATTCATAGAAGAGGGTGTATTATACTAATCTCTCTTCTTTTGTATACATTTGAAGTTTTCCATAATAAACGTTTTAAAAAAATCTCTGGCTGCAATATGGAGATCCATATTGGATCCATATTGGATATTGAAAGTGTGAAGTTAGGGTATTAATAGGTGAGAGCTGATGAGAGTCGGTGAAGTGGCAGTAGGATAAAAAAATAAGACATTTTGAGAGAAACTAGTCTTTGTGGTGGGGGGATGGAGTAGCGAAAAACCTCAGGTTTAAAGTCAGTCTTAGGTACCTAGCTTAAGCGACGCAGTTAATGCAGCAGCTGTTAACATTATAGGGAATACAAAAACAGGTCTGGGAAACAGTGAAAGGGTGTGGAATGTGTTCAGTTTTGGACATGTTGAGTTTGGTATGGCAGTGTGTGGGGCATCTAAATCAGTGGCCCTTTCATAGAAAATCCTTGAGTGTATATACCTTCAATTCAATCAAACCTATTTGTTTATAAATTACCTAAATGATCTACAGTATATGTTATGTAACAAAGATACTTTTTGCATGGCATAGAAGTTCTAGCATTTCCTACCCACAACCTAATGGGCTGTATTTCATACTATTAAAGAGCATGGACACACTACCCTTTGAGGACCGCTGATCTTCGTAAGGGTGACAGTTTTAGGACTGGAATGTTCAACCTCTCTGAACCTCAATTTACTTCCATGTTTATAGAAAATACTACTTTCCTTACAGAGGAACAATGAAAATGTCATGAGATATACATATATACTGATGTGAGCACAAGTATGGTGCCAGGGGCTGCAAAATGCTGTTTACACTCCTTTCTTCTTTCTCCCCACACCTCGTGCCCCAGTCTCCATTTCCTCCAGATTAGAATAACAGAATAGCCAATGCTTTTTGCTTCTTGTGTGAGGAATCTGGAGATGCATTTAAGTGGACTCCCGAGTAGCTTGAGAGCTGATTACAGGTGTGAGCAAGCACTTAATTTCATAGGCATTTGCTTGCTTACATCCCATCCCCAAGGTGAAGTGCAGAAATGCTGGTCACAAACCCTGCAGCTGGTCACTTCATTCTGCACAGGCTTAGAAAGGGTCATATACCCTCACCAGAAACACACCACACTTAACATCTAGTAGAGCAAGAGACTTTTCACAAATGAAGAAATTTTTCAAGAGGCTAATAATTCTTCAGTTCATTGAATATTAGCAGGGATTGGGCAAGAGATGAGTTGAATACACTAAAGGTCAATTCATTACTCCAAATCAATCCCATGTGGCTCTAGATGACAAAATATCACCTCACAGCTTGAGAGTCCCCCCTAAAACACATATAAGCCACATTCATGCTACCTTAGCAACTGCCAATAGAGAAGTGGGTAAATAAGTTCCTGACTTGGCTCTTCTCTCCTTGAAGAGTTAGCTTGGCACTGGTTACAAGAAGAAGGATTTGAGCTGGACTCAAATCCTCTAATCCCCATCAAGGGAGTAAAAAAAATTAGAACTGGGAATTCTTTATTCTGTCCCTAGTAGAGTATAAATATGACCTAGAGATGTTAACAAAGTAGAATTACAATTTAAACTCTGGGGGTTTCCCTGGTGGCGCAGTGGTTGAGAATCCGCCTGCCAAAGCAGGAGACACGGGTTCAAACCCTGGTCCGGAAAGATCCCACATGCTGCGGAGCAACTAAGCCTGTGCGCCACAACTACTGAGTCTGCGCTCTAGAGCCTGCAAACCACAACTACCGAGCCCACGTGCCACAACTACTGAAGCCCGTGCTCCGCAACAAGACAAGCCACCACAAGGAAGAGTAGCCCCCGCTCGCCACAACTAGAGAAAGCCTGCACACAGCGACAAAGACCCAATGCAGCCAAAAATAAAATAAATTTAAACTCTGCTTCCATTATTTTTTTCTAGAACGATAAATTCCTATAAGTCCTTCACACTCTGAAAACCACATGCAAAATAAGCACATGTAACGCTTAGCGTCCATTTCTGAAACAATAATTGAGCTGAAGCTAAAGATAAGGTGATGACAAAAAGCTACAAAAGCTTCAATTACCCTCATAATCTAATGCTGCTCTCTAGCAACTCAAAAGAGAAATAATATTAATAAGCCTACTGGATCTAGGACTCTAAAATTTTTAGTCTTAGTATTATTTACGACAGAAGATGCTGAAAAAGGAGGCCACATAGGAAGGGTCTCCACAATTGTACAGCAATAGCTCATCTTAATAGAAAATGTTCTTTTAGAAGGATGCTGGGATACGTTAACACAATCCAGTGGGCTGCTCGAGGTCATTACCCGTAGTCCTGGAAGGACCCTGAAGACACTGAAGATACCCTGCACTGGCCTGTTTGTTTGTACAGTTAAGTGGGATCTATTACTTCTCTGGGCAGAGCCAGAACCATTTTTTGTCATTGGAGTAACTTCCTTTTCTAACCTGCCATTTCTTTTCCACATTTTAGAAAGGAGGTGGGGTGAAATACATAATATAATGTCAGTTTTTCCTAAGAAACATAGGGACTTAAGCAAGGTTATATTATGATTAGAGAATTATGCAATCAACTGACAAACTTGGAACCTCAACTAAACTTTTAAGTTGGCGTCATGAACATTTCCAGGAAGGGGAGCGGCTAGTAATTAGTAGGACAAGCATACCAGGTTTTCATATGCCCCCTTCCCCACAAAGTAACAGTGACAATCATTTGAAGTACTAAGCCCAGAAAAGTCTTTTCGCTTCCACAACTACCTTTCTAGGAAAACCTGAAGGTTCAAAATTTATACCATTAGATCCCATGGTTCTCATAAATGTGGACTGACCTCCATGGCTCATCAGAACCTCTGTTAGCTGATACCCAGAAACACAGAGAGATCTATGCTGGGAAAGGGGGAATTACTAATCAGGGTTAACTGTGAAACAGGAGACTAACTACCTGTATTATTTTTGGCTACAGACAGGTGTTTCCAATCTCTCATGCTGGATCTTAAAAGAAATGCACCCACATTAGCGTGTGTGTAGGTGGAGAGGGAAGAACCACATACACTTAGTTTCAAACAAAAGTTACTATGGGTTTATTAAAACATTTCTGGTAACTTAAATAAGCACAGCTGGCTCAATATATCATTATCCTTATATTATCACTCATTCTGGAAAGTTTCTGAGAAGATTTATCAGGATGAGTTTCTCTTGTGGCTCAACTGGATCTGAGGAAAGAACAGAAGAAATTATATACTTGATTTACAGTCACTGGTCATCAACGAACAACATGCACTGGCAGTGCTGTTTTGGGAGGCAAGGCAGCTGGACTGCTTTCCCCTCCTGGCTAATGTTTTGCTCAAATTCCACCACCTTCAAAAATTCTTTCCCCTCATTAAGTCTATATGCACTCCCAGAGTCTCTCCTCAACATTTATGAATCTCAGAGAAGACCAAATTAGTCAACTGTGATGAACAGGCCGGTTGCAGCTCCACCTCAGAACCATCACCATATCTCATGTGAAAAATCAAGCCATGGGAAGAGAAGTATGTCCTACTGTTTTAAATACCAAGCAGCAACTGGAGGAAGGCACAAATCTTGTACCCGGAAGTCAAAAGGTAAAAACGTCCAGTTATAAGATAAATAAGCACTAAGGATGGGATGTACAACATGATAAATGTAACGAACACTGCAGTGTGTTATACAGGAAAGTGGTTAAGAGAGTAAACCCTAGGACTTCTCACCACACAGAAAAAAGTTTTTCTCTATTTCTTTAATTTTTATCTATATGAGATGACAGATGTTCACTAAACTTATTGTGGTAATCATTTCATGACGTATGTGAGTCAAATCATTATGCTATACACCTGAAACTTATACAGTGCTTTATGTCAATTATATCTCAATGAAACTGGAAGAAAAAGAAATACATATATGGCATATATGTGTACATATATGCATATGCCAAATATATATACTATATATGGCAGCAAAACTAATGACCAACCATTAACTAGCTACAAGGCAAGCCGCTTATAATCTCTCAAGAAACATACAAAATAAAAAGGTTTGAGCTTACGGAAGCTATAATTATATCTGGAGATACTTATCTCTCTCAGTTAAGTCTCTTCTCCTTTGTGGATTAAATATTCGGTAATTATAATTTTGATGACCATTATGGACACAATATAAAAGATCTGCCCTCAGAAGAACAGAGCCAGACTGTTGTGATTTGGGATAAAAAATTCCCAAGGAAGGTTCAAGTCCAGCTAGGCTCTTCCTGATCTATATCCATCCCACTCCCTTAACTGAAGATAGAGCAACCCAGAGGCAAAGAAACAAAAATCAGTTAATATGGTCCCTCTGCCAACTGACAGCAATGGGTGTAACCTTAAAACTTTGTAGGATGAAAAAAAAGTGAAAGATTTTCTTACTTCAAATAATCTCTTTAAAAGTCTGAGTAATGATGCAACCTGAAAAAGTAAAAGACAAATCATCAAAACAATTTTGTGATTACCCAGGATACTGTCAATCAGATCACAGAATGACACTTAGCAAGACTTCAGGTGCGGAAATGTAATCACAGTCACTCTCACTAGGCATCTAGGTTACTCCTCAAGCTGACATTCTGAAGTATCCTAATGCTAATACCTCAGATTTTAGATAAAAGCCATCAGCTTGCTCCAAAACATTACATCAGGGTCTATGAAATACCTGATCAGCCACATCCAACAGAAATGATGTCAGTGCAACCCACATGCTAGAAACAGTCTCACTAGAGACCAATGCTCTGGTAAAAACTCTAATGAGCTTTGGGGCTTAAGAAAAGAAAAAAATCAGTTATAATAAACCAAAGCTTTGGAAGGGAATTCCTAAGTGCAGTAAGAATCTGCATCCTTTTATAAAATCCAAACTGAAAGAACCACTCCAAAAATGACGTGAAATGAGAATGATGGAATTATCAATTTTCCCGGTACCACCCAACCATTTTCCTTTCAAAGTAAGTAAAACTATAAGCCATATTATTGTTTGCTATGTTCTCTTTTCAAAACAAATTTGTATTCCTCCTCTTCTTCACCCCAGATTTCAGTTTCTTTGAAAGCAGGCCTTCCCTGAAGCATACAGACATAAACACAGGCTTCTATGCAACATTCACTGCCAACACATGGGAGCAAGGAAAGGTGGCTATTATTTTTAAGTCACAGGTTCTCCCTCAGAGCTACCCTGTCACCTTATCTTCTAGCAACAATGTAATTAGATTTTATTTGTTCTTGCTTTATAGCCAAGTAGGTTGAGCACAGAAAAGAACCTGGACAGAGCACAGGCTTTTGGTATCTTTGTAGTTAACATCCTTATTTACAGCTTACAGCTGCAGGAAAAGAAATACCTCTTAAAAAAAATCACTTAAATCTAGTGGAATAAATAGAGCATTGTCACGTCAACAAAGGCTAATCTAAACATAAGGCACCAAGAAAGTGGCAGTATTATTAAAGTGGCAACTTTTCCTCAATTTGACATTTTCAAAATATAGCTTCCCCCTCTCCTCCAAAAATTCCCCAAGTAAATTTTCTGCTAGAAAAATCTTATGGTAGCAAAATGCACATTTTTTTTAGATATGACGATGGGAGTCGACTATAAACACTCTATAGTTTATCACTTAATAATTTTTAATTATAATTAATAAATTACAGATCTAACAAATTATACATAATTATAGACTTGAGAATGTAACAACTTTATCTTCACATTTTCAAAAGAAGCTGAGACTTTTTTCTGACTTCTAAACATAAATAATACCTACCTATACATCAGGGCCTTGCCCTTTTCATTCCCCAAGGCAAAATAACCACTTCTGGGAGAAAAATCCATAGTATGAACAAGAGAAATATTCTTCTTTTTAACAACTGGGAAGTTTGAAAATACTGTACAGGAAGGAAGGTGGACCTGCAGGAAATAATAAAAAGCTTTAAACTACAACAACTGGGAGCTCATCTTTCTTAAATTTTAGTCTTCATTCTGTCATTTTGCTGGAACAAAAAGTTCATTTTCATTGTTGCACACATCAAGTACAGTTCTCTTAATACGGCAAAGTGTTCCAAAATTAAAATTTGATTCTCAATGTGCTATTAACTGAGAAGGAAGGGAAGGAAGAGAAGAAAGTGCTTTCTTGATGCTGCATTAAAATGCAGCATCTAGCATCGTGCCTGGGAGGGTCAAACGAATAAGTGAAAACTCAACAGTAGAGCGAGCCCATTAATGCTCTAACTTAATAACCACAGTAAAGGATACTAAAATTTAATCACAAGGAACAGACACTTCAAATATTATGAAGAGTTTGAATCCAAGACAAAGTCATATCAAATCTTCCAATATCATATAACTCCCCTTTTTTCACTTTTATTTCTCAATTTTGTGGTATATTCTTTGCCTTTTGCAATCTCTCCTTGAGGAGGGCTAAACCATGAAAACCTAGTTCATCAAGTGAAACTGTGTTCTGACTGAGAAAGAGCCAAAAGCTCACCTCAAGGCCAGGTCTCTTTCTCCAGGAAAGTCTACTTGGGGGAAAACAGGCCCAAATCCAAGCTAGGCAAGACAAGTCCTCGTCCAATTTGTGGATAAATAAAACCCAAGCACAGAAGCCGTTACCTTAAGCAGACTAGGATTTTAACAAACGCTCATTTTCACACATTCTCTAGCTCTTCCAAGAAATACACCACCTTCATACTCACATACAGAATTATCATTCAGCTATTAATCATGGTAGTCTATCATCCTTCACACTTTTAGATGAGACTTTAAACCACCCAATCAAGGTGATTTTCATAGACAAGTACCAGGTAAAACCCACTGTTAGATACAACACCTGTCTATTACACTGGTTTCAGTCAGTCACTAGGCCCTACTCCCCCGATAAATGCCTATTGACCATTTTTTTGTCAAGAAAGTAAAGTTTACAGTGAATCTCCAAGCCATTTTCAATTATTTTCAACTTCTCTGGGAAGCAGGCTCTGCCTGCACAGCCTGGCATCAATGCAAAGGCATTAGAATTGGTCTTGACCCATTAAAGCTAAGAAGTTCACAAAAGTTGGGGCACAAGACACAAAGCAATTTTTTAAAGTTCATTTTTACCAGAAGGTAGCTGTGTATATTTCTAGCTAAATAAACAGAACAATTCTGTTACCAAAATTATCAGAAATACTACAGTAAATACAAACACAAAGTTTATGATGTAAATGGAGTCTCTTTAGATGTGGTGCCTTGTGCAACAAATAGCCTATACAATCGCACACAGCGGCCATGGCTTCACACGACAAGCTGATGTGTTCTTCCTGATGAAGGATAAATACCAACTTATGGACAATTTAATTTTAAATTTTATCTTCCCTACTAACTTGGATATCAGGGGCAAAAAACATGTTTATGCCCTCTTAAAAGACTCAACTGTAACTATTCCCCAGTGTTTTTAGTACATCTTCCCTCGGACCAATGACCCCCACCTCGTTAGAACTCAGCTGTGCTCTAACCTCTCTTTATGACCCCTGTATTAAAAGCTGTAATTGAACTAATAAGAAAAAGTCCCATAAAAACCCAACTTCTTTAATTCAGAAAGTTCCCTTTATCTCCAACGTAATTTCTGTATTACATTTAAGGGTCCAGATACCAAAGTTCAACAAATAAAAGGTCTCTCATCCTTAATTTAATGGATAAGGAGTTCCACAACTTCTACAACATCCAAGATTGTAGATGTAATAACAATTTAACTTCTGAGTCTCTTACTGGTGCAATGGCTTAGATTTATATCACTGCTTTGTGCTGGAATAACAGAACTCTTTGGATCATAAGAGATTGCATTTAATGACACTACCAATGTTTCACTGAGGCATTCTGAAGTTATGCCTGGCTTCTTTCCATTAGATATTATGGTTGACTACCATTTAAAAAATGGGAGTTGGCTGTTACTAATGAATTCTTTGTGTGATTTTGCCACAATAAAAAACCACAAATGCTGCCATGATCACTGAAGCAAACTCGGCAGAACTAACTACTAGGCATCTTGCAGAATACATTATGTCAACAGAGATAGATCCCATGGTTTTCTAAAACAACTTACTACCATTAAAATGATAAAAGGTTAATATGTACTAGCTCACCACTACCATTACAAGAGCGGAGATTTTAAAGCTGACTTGAGTTAGGAACCTCTCATTTATCAAATTATTCATTCAAGAGGCAATAAAACGCAATGCTATATTTTCCAAACACTTTTTCCAGCAGAACTCTTTCTTCCCTCAAAGAAAATCTTATGCAGAATGCCAATACATACCACAAGTAATACTGAAGCTGCTCTATATAATACAGGGAGAATCTTAGCCTCCTACTTGCCCTACTTACCATGTGAAGTCCTATACACATTCTAGGGCTCTGAGGAATTTAGTCAGAAAACCATTAAAATGTTAGAAAGAATATGGAATCTAGCATCACAGTTCACTGCCCTTTACTAGCTGTTGACTTGGGGTGAGCCAATCCTCTGAGGACTGTTATTTGGCTCAAAATATTTTTGTAGAATTCTTTATAAATCTTTGTAAACTATACACTATTAAACAAAGCTGATGAAGTGTGCAAGGTTTATTTGCTGAGTAAGCAAGATAAAAATAAGAATCTCTGTAAAGTGCTTATGGTATACACATAACAATAGCACAGTGTAATGCTGCCATTCAAAGTTTTATGCCATCTGTATACCTGGCCCACAGCAAGTAACTGTTGAATGAATGAAGAAATTGGTTCTGCCTGAAGGGCAGGAAACTTCACACAGATGGAGTGACATTTAAGCTGAACTCTGAGGTTGGGCAGAAAAGAGTCAACACTGGCCTGAGGCTGCTATCCTTAGAAAGGCCCGCTTGCAAGTGGCTCTTAGATGGTGTCTGGGAACTTGACTAGCATACGGGTCCCTACACACATGGGAAACTTTCCCTAAATGATAAGGACAGCTCACTGTGCCTAAATGATTTGTCTAATGTGGTTTATGCTGAACACTTGCCTTTACTTCTGGGAGCCTTTACTTTGGGTACCTCCTAGGCAGAGGGTACCTACATGATCAACCCCCAATAAAAACCTTGGGCACTGAGTCTCTAATGAGCTTCTCTGGCAGAAAACACTTAACACATGTTGTCACAACTTGCTGTTGGAGGAATTAAACGTGTCCTATGTGACCTGCACTGGGAGAGGACTTGTATTAAATGTGTCCTATGTGACTTGCACTAGGAGAGGACTCTTGGAAGCCTGTGCCTGTTTCTTCCAGGCTTCACCCCATGCACCTTTTCCTTTTGCTGATTTTGCTTTGTATCCTTTCCCTGTAGTTATTCTTAGCCATGAGTATGACCATATTCTGAGTCCTGTGAGTCCTTTTATTTACTATCCTATTCACCAAACCTGGGGGAAGTCCTGGGGACCCCTGGCACAGAGCTATCTTCACAAGTAACTATCTAGCTATTTAAATTGCAATCTTTTTACACAATTTATTTTCAAGCTCAATTTATTTTCAAAACTTAAGAATTGCCTCCACTCCATTATGACACCAGGCCTTAAAAAGGTAGATGAAGAAAGAAAACTAGGGATTTCCCCGGTGGCGCAGTGGTTTAGAATCCGCCTGCCAATGAAGGGGACACAGGTTCGATCCCTGGTCCGGGAAGGTCCCACAGGCCATGGAGCAACTAAGCCCGTGCGCCACAACATCTGAGGCTGCGCTCTAGAGCTCACGAGCCACAACTACTGAGCCTGTGTGCCATAACTACTGAAGCCCGCGCACCACAACATCTGAGGCTGCGCTCTAGAGCTCACGAGCCACAACTACTGAGCCTGTGTGCCATAACTACTGAAGCCCGCGCACCACAACATCTGAGGCTGTGCTCTAGAGCTCACGAGCCACAACTACTGAGCCTGTGTGCCATAACTACTGAAGCCCGCGCACCACAACATCTGAGGCTGCGCTCTAGAGCTCACGAGCCACAACTACTGAGCCTGTGTGCCATAACTACTGAAGCCCGCGCACCTAGTCTGTGCTCCACAACAAGAGATGCCACCTCAATGAGAAGCCTGTGCACCGCAACTAGAGAAAGAGCGTGCACAGCAACGAAGACCCAACGCAGCCAAAAATAAATGAACGAATAAATTAATTAATTAAAAAAAAAACTATAAAGGAATAAAGTGTTTGCTTTAAACATATTTCTTCATGTATATGCTGAAAAAAACCTCTGAAAATGAAGACTACCACTTAAGAAACACTAGGAATGGACAGCACGGCTTTCCCAAAAGAACTGACATAATACAAATTTGGTGGCTACTGTTAGTCATTTCTATAATAACACCCAAAAGCTACAATATAAGGAATTTCTACATCAAAAGAGGCTACTCTTTTTAAAATAATCCAACACTTTCCTATTATCTTTCCATGTTTTCAACTTTAAATTTTAAAATTATCAATGCTAAAAGGAAAGGGTAAAGAAATATTACCAATCTGACTGCTTCTTTCATTTTCTCTGAAGCAATTGCCAAGATTTCTGTAGTAGGATTGAAGGTCAGAGAAGTAACACCTGTAACCAAGTTCATTATAGCTTTTATTGGCTTTGGGTTTGCTTCTTGGAGACAAGAATCTTGATTGTATATGTTTACCACTCCACAATTAGAACTGCAAAGAGAAAAAGGAATACAATAGATTAAAAACAAGCAAAAGAGTTTTCACAATCTAAGTGAATAAAGATTTAACCCCCCAAACTGATATTTACAGGAATCGTATTGTGTTACACAGGGACCATGGGCTTGAGAGTTCATCCCAAGGCAAAAGCTAGACACAGTCTATCAGTTCTACTGTAGTCTTACTGAACTCTCATTAACTCTGGCAGCTTTTTAATTACTAGCCTAGCTAGAAAATCCTACAAAGTGTAAAATCTTCATTATTCATTCCTTCAATAAATATTTACTGAATTTCAACTCTATGCCAGGCACTATTTAAGTGCCCGGGATGCAAAGGTGAACAAAAGAGAGTAAGACTGCCACTCTCATGGTATTTATGGCCAACCTAACATCCTAACATGCAAATGAGAGCTGTACTTCCCCTATCTAAATAGATCTCCTCCTTTACTTTTTTATTCTATTCTATTTATGAGAACTTCCAAAACAGTGCTGAACAACAGCTGTAACAGCAAGCATATTAATTTTTTGCTCTACCAGGAATATCTACAGTCAAGAGTTATGGAAATGATCATCCACCCCAAGTTTACTGAAACATTTACCAGCAATGAATTCTACCCAATATTCATAAAAAGTAGATCTTAATGGCTTTAACAGAATCATCCACAGACAAGAACTTTCAGTAAACTTTTTTGCCCTCAGTGTTCAGACAACCTAATGTTATGGGCATCGTTTATAAGGAATAAGAATAAGGTACTTGTAATTCATAGATACTTAATTCAAACTTAATTAGCTAATGCAACATCAACCTGAAAGATGCAAGAAATTAAGCCTCAAACTAACAAGGGCGACACACATGTATTCCACTAAGTGTTCTCTCATTCCTATACTCATTCTCACTTAAACTTACTGCCTACAGTGAACCAGGCACAGCGCATACACAAGACAAATTCAGTTCACATACAAGATTCCATAGCTTGAAATTATAGCCAACACACAAATACTATGTTAGATTTAGTGCTTTAAAGTCTTCAAACCGCTTACATATACAGTTTCTGATATATAGTTCATATACATTAAGAACGCCTTAATTTAAGGACAGCTAACTCTATATAGTCCATATTAACCACTCAGGAGAAACAATATATATCCTGGGTTTATATAATTTTGTTATGGACTGAACGTCTGTGTCCCACTAAAATTCTTATGTCGAAATCTTAATCCAAAATGTAATGGTATTAGGAGGTGAGCCTTTGGGAGGTAATTAGGTCATGAATGGGATTAGGGACTTTATAAAAGTGACCCCAGAGGCTCTCTAACTCTCTTTTCACCCTGTGGGGTTACAGCAAGAAGCCAGCCTATTGCAACCTGGAAAGAAGGCCCTCACCAAGGACCCAAGCATGCTGGCAACCTGATTTCAGACTTCCAGTCTCCAGAAATATGAGAAATAAGTTTCTGTTGATTATAAGCCACCAGTCTACAGTACTTTGTTACAACAACCTAAGACAAAATTTATATTTTCCTTATTTATATTTTTGACTTGGATCAAAATATCTATTCACTGTACTTATACTAAATCTCTTTTCTTGCTGAAAACTAATTTATGCCTAAATCCATCTTAATTAAAGATGAAAAGTTATAATCCATATACTCTCTTCTAAATATCAATTTTAGATCAAATCTTATTCTCATGAACATCAGAGTACCCTTAAATATAGCCTATGTTGCTTAGATGTGTGGAACAAAAATGGTACAAGTTAATCATTTTGATATATGGAAACTTACAGTGGTATTTGTGCTAAAATATATTGATAACTGATTCTAATATGCTACTGAGAGTGGTTATTTATTGAATGACATCTATATAACCAGCAATACGCAAACTGTCACAGGAACACAGAATATCAGAAGGAATTTAACACCAGAAAAAATACACCTGCAAGAAATACCCAGAAATACAGAACATAAGCTAAGCTCTTTACGTGATCTAGAACCTCAAAGAAGGGAAAAATCAATATGAGGTGAAGTTGCTCCAGTGAAGCTTTGTGGAAGAGGTAGGTAAGACGTGAGATGGAGAAGGGAGATATTAGGTTAAAAAAACAAACAAAGAAAAACAACTAAAACCTGGTATCATAAGTGGAAGAACAGGACCCAAGGGAGAAAGGAGCTCACCCCTGAACTCCAAACTAAAGAAACAAACATGACTGTTATCTTTCCACCCTCAACCACAGCTGATTGGACTAGAAGCAGGTTCTTGAATCAAGAAGCCAATCCATTAGCAGATCAGCAACCATGACGTATCCTGGCACACAAAAATCTTCCCCAACAGGAATGATGGCAATTAACCACATCAACCTACCTCTAGTGTCTCTCTCATCTCATTTACCCCCATGGACCATCAGTGTCGTTAATTTCACTCACTTCTAACTGCTTGTGGAACAGCCCCGTGACATGCCTATCTCTGGCATGCCTCCCTCCTCCACCCTCATTCTATGGACAACTCCACTCTTCTGGCTGTCTTGGCCTGGAGCCTGATAATGTCACTGCTTCTCTCCCATCCCAATTTTCTAAGCAGTTATGACATATGTTACAAGCATCGTTTACCTATCTCCCTATTCCCATTCCCACCCTTACTACTTAATGCCTGGATTATTGCAATGACCTCAAGGCTCATCTACCTTCACCTCTATTCCCCTTCTAAAGGCTGTCATGCAAATTATCTACTTCAAACTCTAAAATTCAAATATCATCATGATTCTCCTCTACTTAAAAACCCTTAACGGGGGCTTCCCTGGTGGTGCAGTGGTTGAGAGTCTGCCTGCCGATGCAGGGGACCCGTGTCCCGGTCCAGCAGGATCCCATATGCCGCGGAGCAGCTGGGCCCGTGAGCCATGGCCGCTGAGCCTGCGCGTCCGGAGCCTGTGCTCCGCAACGGGAGAGGCCACAGCGGTGAGAGGCCCGC
>NC_041227.1:111788992-111799088 GCF_002837175.3 Physeter macrocephalus
AACAACAACAACAACAAAAAACAAACCAAACCTTAACAGTTTCTCTTTCCACTTAATATAATGTCCATATTCTTCGACACAGCATAAAAGACCTTTCTACAAATTATCCCCTGACTGCTTACCTTTGTAGCCTAACCCCCCCTTAAGAGTCATCCCATCCAGACTTCTCTCAGAACACAAACCTGAATGTTCTCATCCTTTCCACTATGTGCAATGCCTTTCTCTGAACTCCATCTGGCCCTCAAAATGGCCAGCTCAAGTGCCAATATCCCCCAAAACCTTTTCCAGACAGCCGTTCAACAATAACAGCCTTCACCATTCCTAACATTCTTAAAATTAAAACACTGTATCTCAACTGCAGCCCTTAAGACGTCTTGCCTTGTAAACAGAGATACATGTATGCATGTCCTCACATAAGATCATAAACTATGAGGTGATGATGCATAGTTCTATCTCACAGTCCCCAACTCAATGCTCAATAAATGTTTTTACGAATGAGGAAACTGAAGCAAAAACGTATCCCTGAATAAAACAGGTTTTCCTTGCATACATGTCCTGAACAATCTCTAGATGAAGCAAAATGAAACCCATTTTATATGTTCAATGAGAGCACTAAAATTAAAGAACTATTAATTCCAGGCCCTAAATCATAACAAATTTCATACTTTTCTATAGCCCTGAATTATTCAGTATTCTTTTAAAATAAAATCAAAAATACTTGGGGGTGGCAGTGTGGAAAGAACACATAACTGGAAACTAGACAACATTAGTTCCAGATCCAGCTCTGCCAGTAACTAGTCTGATGAGTAACAACACTTAAATTACCTAACTTAGACCTCAGTTTCCTTATCAATAAAATGACTGGATTAGACTGGCACTACTCAGTATACCTTTCTGTGATTATGGAAATACTCTATAGCTGTGCTGCTCAATATGATAGCCACTAGACACATGTAGCTACTGAATACATAAAATGTGGCCAGTGTCATCAAGGAACTAGATTTTTTTTTACTTTAATTAATTTAAAATTAAATAGCACATGTGGCTAGAAGTTACTGTGATGGACGTGCAGAATTAGACTAAGACAACAGCAAGAATTTAAAAACAGATATACAAACAAATGGAAAGATAACAGAAAAGAGACAATCATCATCAGAATAAACTAATACTGAAAATATCTTAGAAAGAGAAACTTTTTGTTAGCTTTAAGTTACAGAAGACTGGTTTCCACATTCTCCCAATCCAGGTAGATTACTGAAAGCACAAAAATCCTGAAGCAAAGTTTTAAGCTAAGGGTTTAAAACCCAGATTTAAGTAGGAAAAAACCGCAATCCAAGGTATATTTAGACATTTTTAAAGATAAAAGATAAAGCTATATAAAAAGCTGAAGCACAGAATGTCTGAAGCTGATTTTCCAAAGGGATTATATACATGGCACAAAAGGATTCATTCTCAAAACAAACTGGACTAAATGTTCTTTATTTCTTGTAAGACTCCATAACTTGCAAAACTCCTAGTGATCGTACCATTTTATATTTAAACACATCAACACACAGAGATGTACCTTTACAAAGGCAGTAGAACTCAACCATAAAAAACAATGAAATGTTGCCACTTGCAACAACAACTTGGATGGACTTGGAGGACACTAAGCTAAGTGAAATAAGTCAGAGAGAGACAAATACTGTATGACACTTATATGTGGAATCTAAAAAATACAACAAACTCGTAAATGTAACAAAAAAGAAACAGACAGATATAGAGAACAAACTAGTAGTTACCAGTAGGGTGAGGGAAGCGGGTAGGGGCAATATAGGGGTAGGGGTTTAAGAGGTACAAACTATTATGTATAAAATAAGCTACAAGGATATATTGTACAACACAGGAAATATCGCCGATATTCTGATTACTATAAATAGAGTATAAACTTTAAAACTGTGAATCACTATACTGTACATCTGTAACTTACATACTATTGCACATCAACTATACTTCAATAAAATAAAACAATCCAGACAAAACTATAATTCAAAAAGATACATGCACCCCTATGCTATGAGCGGCTCTATGTACAATAACCAAGACACAGAAGCAACCTAAATGCCCGTCGACAGATGAATGGATAAGGATGTGGTATATATTTATATTCAATGAAGTATTACTCAGCCATAAAAAAGAATAATATAATGCCATTTGAGCAACATGGATGGACCCAGAGATTATCATATTAAGTAAAGTAAGTCAGAAAGAGAAAGACAAATACCGTATTATACGACTTATATATGTGGAATCTAAAATACGACACAAATGAACTTATCTACAAAACAGAAACAGACTCACAGACATAGAGAACAGACCTGTGGTTGGGGGTGTTGGGGAGGGGTGGGAGTGTAGGATTAGCAGAGGCAATCTATTAGATATAGGATGGATAAACAACAAGGTCCTACTGCATAGCAAAGGGAGCTATAGTCAATATCCTGGGATAAACCATAATGGAAAAGAATATGAAAAAGAATATATATGTATAACTGAGTCACTTTACTGTACAGCAGAAATTAACAAACCATTGTAGATCAACTGTACTTCAATAAAATTTTTAAAAAGAAAACAAACAAACAAAAAAAATTTTTTAAGGTTAAAAGCTCAGGCTTTGGAGCCAGACTATTGGTAATCTTGGGTCTGCCACTTACTGTCTGACCCTAACCAAGTTACTTAACTCACAGCACCTCAGCTTCCCCACCTGTAAAGCAGGGATCATAGTACCAATATCATAGAGTAGGAAATGAGAATTAAATTAGATTATATATGAAAAAATATCTCTCTATATATTTACATACACACATACATACGTAGCTTATACATATATATACACACACACACACACACACACAATACACATATACAGCTATATATGAAAAACAATGCTTGGCAGATACTAAGTGCTGAAAAAATTTGCTATTAATATTATAAATCTTTTTATTGTAATTATTATTCAGAGCACAGTTTGAGACTATTTAGATGGAAACTAGTAAAAAGACAATCTTAATTTGTGTATTTTTAAGAAGGTAATAAAGACTAAAGTCAACAAGTATCTAACCACCTGATAGAACTTTGATGAGAAAATATAAAAACAGGTATTTTTATGGCTTTGACCAACAGTTCTCAAAATACAAGGAGCCCGAAGTGGTTTACAGGTTGCACACCTCCAGTCAAGGCAGGAGCCCAAGCCAGTGATGTTCCATGACTGCAGCACAAGACGCTCCTAACTTTTTCACTGTAAAGCAGAGAAAATAAAGCAACAGCAACAAGACCAAGGGGATTCTCCAAGTCACCCTATGGGGCCACCTGAATTTAATGATCTATCTTCTGAAGTCTATGTATTCAAAGAGCTGTCACATGCAAAGGAGAGAATATGCCAGGTCTCAAGTTCCCATTCTTCAACATACAGTGCTTTGTAATACACAGCCAGCATTCAAATATTTCTTTTTTTTTTTTTTTTTTTAACTGACTGACTTCTAGACTAGATAGGAAGTCACAAAACACACTACTGCATATACAGAAGATGCAGCAAAGGTACAAGTTAACTAAGATTCTACCCACTAGAGCGAGAAGGGCACTGCACCTGGAAAAGTAAGACTGCAGGCTTCAAGACCCCTCTTTATCAATGATTTCAGTTGTGTCTTACAGAACGCTTCAGAGCATCAGCCCGCCCAACCTATAAGGAAGGGTTAGTCCCTAATGATTTCCCAAGTATGTCCTAACACTGATGTACAAATTAATGTGAAAACTTTCTAAAAATATGCAGCAATCCTTATATTAACCAAAGCCATAAAAAAAATACTGTAAACTAAAAGACCTCTCTATTTACAACATACTTAGTTTCCCTATTTCCTTATCAGAGCAAAGCTGTAAATCAAAAGCATCCACTTTATGCCAGGACACTGAGAAGAGTTAATAGACACTATCAGACGAATTTTGAGATGAAGGGAGGAGTTAATTCCCAGCAGCAAAGTCCAGGATAGAGAAATTTCACACCAGTACATGGAGAGGGGAAAGAGAGGGAGGTGGGAGGAAGGGAAGGAGCAGCCAGCCAACCAGTCAAGTGAGTTCAGTTTCTCCTACCTCTGCCCTGATTCCACCACCAACTCTTCCCCACCTGTCTGATAACATGGGAAATTCCTCTAACAAGGGTTAAGGCCTTTCTTTCCAGGTTTAACAATAAAAACCTAATAATCGTCTTTGACCAAGCACATCAGAATTCAATTACACTGAAAGGCAATTAAAATCAAATGAGTTTAAACGACTAATATTAGATTCTTTCCTCTTTGGGCCCTTCAAAGGGGATTAATAAAAAGTGATACAAAAAAGAGAGGCAAGGACCAGAAAGAGATTAACTTCACAGATCTGAGTGAAGGTTATGTTTGTGCAGTTATTCTTTCCCACATAAAGGCAAAAGCAGGTCTGCTTAAAATTATAAATTTAAATACCAGTCTTCATTCTAAAGGAGCTTTAGTCTCAGAAGACCCGCTAATCATGAACTGCTGCCACAGTGCACAGTGCTCTAGCAACGCTGGGCTCAGGCTGCCCTACTGCCTATGGCAGACCCACGTGATGTTAGCCTGGCCTCCAAGCTCCACAGCCCGGTTCCACTTTCCTTTCTTCCCAGGCCCCAAGGTAGCTAGCTGCTGACCAATTTCCAAATGGTGGTAGGGATATTTATAAGCAGTTTCCCCAATTTTAACCTTTGAAGGAGGTAGTGAAGTGAAGAAAAAGTGGTGAGTATGCTATGACAACAAGACCCACTGGACCTCCCACCAAGGAAGAATTTGAAATCTCTTTATGGATCAATTGTGTTTAGTCTAAGAAAGTCATAAAGATTGACCTCTGGAAGTTCTAAAATTACAGGTGCTGATTAGTGATTTGGTAGGTAAAATCGTTTAGAATTACAGGTAAGTATCCAATACCCCCTCCTCCCACCCTGCATCTTTAAAATCAAGTAGGACAATAAAGCCATCTTTTCCCCAGTGTAATAACCATTTTTTTCAGCAATGACACAATAACATGTTCTAGATAATATTTTCAAAGTCTCTATAATACTAACAGTGTTCCCAAAAAACATATTTTTGGTTCATACCACTAGCTAGCTAAAGGCAAAAATGCTTTAAGTATCTTTAAGACTTAAATCAAACAAATATTTCAAATATAAGAAAACATACCATAACATAATAAGGTAGTCCAGTATTTTCTTTGCTAAAGAGCTGAAAAACTGCCGTTAATATTACTAAACACAAATATTAACAAATATTATTAAGACAATAAAATGTAAGACCTGGGTTTATTAATTTCATATTACTAGTTTATAAACAGAACTACTAGGCACCATTTAGTATATCTAATTCCTTTGTTTTCTTCCTTTTTATAAATTTATTTATGTTATTTTTGGCTACGTTGGGTCTTCGTTGCTGCGCACAGGCTTTCTCTGGCTGCGGCAAGCGGAGGCTACTCTTCGTTGCGGTGCAAGGGGCTTCTCCTTGTGGTGGCTTCTCTTGTTGAGGAGCAGGGGCTCTAGGCGCACGCGCTTCAGTAGTTGTGGCTCGTGGGCTCTAGAGCACAGGCTCAGTAGTTGTGGCACATGGGCTTAGTTGCTCCGCAGCATGTGGATCTTCCCGGACCAGGGCTTGAACCCACGTCCCCTGCATTGGCAGGTGGATTCTTAACCACTGCGCCACCAGGGAAGCCCCTCAATTCTTTAATATTTTCTCATTAGCAAAAGGTGATTAAAGGTTACCAGAACCTCAGTTTACTTACCCACAAGCCACATACTGTCCATTCCTAGATGTGGCAATGCTTAATCCATATAAACTGCCTTCATCAACAAATCTGTTAAGGCACTTCCTAGAGTTCACATCCCAAACATAAACGTCTCCATCCCCTGAATGAAACAGCCAAAAAATGGATTTGGTTAATTTTGTTTTAAACTTGAAAGGCAAGTGAACTGACCAATCTTAGTCCCTCTTTAATAGTACAAGATACTACAAATAAAGACCTACTATATACTATAATTGTCCTAGGTCTAGAAAACTGGCCTAAAAATGTTTCTTGTATACATTTCCATATATAGAAAACTACATCCTCATTAGTCATTAATAAACAATATCTTTAGGTTTAGAGTGAAAATCACAAACTCCTGGCTTGAGTTGAACTTTCAGAAAAAGTTTCTACATTTCACTCAGATAAATTATTGGTGCAAAATCTGAAAAAAACAAAAAACCCACCAGCAAAGGTTTTCCAACATCTATCAAGCGGTATCACCGTACCTAACATGTAAGGCTAGGTGATTTAGATACCAAACTGATGATGAAGTTGACGACAGAGGAGGAAATGAAGAATGAACTGATCCAGAACAAAAGGAATTTATAATTTAATTAAGGAGGTATGGATAATTTATTGTAATGAGCACAACTAGATTAGAGAAGGTAGAATGTGTGAAAGATAAAGGATATTAAATCTGATGAGAACACAAATATTTTCATGATAGAAATGGCCATCTAATTGCCAAAATCAGTCCTTTTTTGTCTCTCCTATACACTCAATATTGATGATCACCCCCTTCCTCACATCCATTATAGATGTGTATAATGACCCTTACCCATCTCAAAGGTGGCTCCTCACTCATGTATTTCATCTCTTTCTTTTCTGTGGATATTGCTCTAACGTTCACCCTTAATTCAATGAATCTCACTGTTTCAACTATTTCATTAAGAAACAAAATTTCCCAGGCTGGCATAAGGGTTTAGGTTAGGTAGAAGTAAAATATGTATTTAGAAAAAATTTAATAGGCTCAAATTTTAAAAACTTTACGTCTGTCTGTAGGGTAATGGTACAATAAAGGAAGGGGTTTAAAGATCAGCCTAGCTAGCAACAGACTAAAATGGGAATGGAAGGGATTAAGGGCAGGAAGACCATCTAGAAAGCAAGTGTATTAGATGGTCATAAGTTGATGTTGACTTAAGAAGCAGTAATTAATCCAAGAGAAAACAAAATGAAAAAAATGGTTCAGCTGAAAAGATAAAAGGTAGGGGCTTCCCTGGTGGCACAGTGGTTGAGAGTCCGCCTGCTGATGCAGGGGACACGGGGTCGTGCCCCGGTCCAGGAAGATTCCACATGCCGCGGAGCAGCTAGGCCCGTGAGCACTTGCCTCTCACCCCTTAAACGTCCCCCACTGGGCTTCCCTGGTGGCGCAGTGGTTGGGAGTCCGCCTGCCGATGCGGGGGACGCGGGTTCGTGCCCCGGTCCGGGAAGATCCCACATGCCGCGGATGAGCCTGCGCGTCCGGAGCCTGTGCTCCGCAACGGGAGAGGCCACAACAGTGAGAGGCCCGGGTACCGCAAAAAAAAAAAAAAAAAAAAAAGATAAAAGGTAAATTCTTTCTTCAACACTCCTATCAAAATATTCTTTATATATATAAAACGATAAATATGAACAATATGATGCCAATCACATAAATCACTCCTTACAGAAGAAGGAAAGGAAGAAGGGGAGGGGGGAGAACACCAATCAAAATATAGGTAACCCCTAACTTACCAAGGCTCAACTTTTGATTACTCCTTCTCTGATTTTAGGACCTTTCTTCTTACGGTAAATTAGACCTCCATGGTACTAACCTAATTTGTAAATATTTAACATCTATATCCAATTCATATAACCAAATCTCAGTACCTGTGCTGACCCTTCAACTCTTCTCCCCAACTCTGACTCTCCCAGGATCCAAGGGCCATTTCATTAGGAACATTATTTCTCTGAACCAATATTTATTCCTTACCGCTCATAAAACCTAGCATATTAATTAATAGGGACTATATATGCTGCTGACATTCTTATATTATTGGATTAAAAACATACAAATGTAAGTAACTCAACCTTGTGAAAGTGTGATTCTGGGCCAAAACCAAAACAAAAATTAAAGTTAATGCTAAACTTAATCCTTTTTTTAAAAAAAGTTTTTGAATAGATTGAAGAATACTACTCACTGGCAGGACCACTCTAATGCCTCCCACTACCAAACAGCATGAGCTACGCTGAGCTTGTGATGGTCCCCAAGATCCTTTATGAAAAGGCGTACAGGACAGTCAGAAAGGCCAGCAGAAAAGCACAAGATTAGAGACTGTCAGGAATGATAAAGCGTTGGTTGGTAGTACTACAGAAATATCAGGATGAGATCAGAATTGTTTTCAGTCAATAATGAATAAAACTCCAAACATTATCCAAGTCAAAAGAGGCAAAAAGAAAAGAAGTGATGATTCTAAGTAACTTTCAAAAAGAAAGTAAGAAAGTCTCAGAATAAATCATCTTCTAAAATGCATTTTCTGGGGACTTCCCTGGTGGCACAGTGGTTAAGAATCCGCCTGCCAACGCAGGAGACACAGGTCTGATCCCTGGTCCGGGAGGATCCCACATGCCGCGGAGCAACTAAGCCCATGCACCAAAAACTACTGAGCCTGTGCTCTAGAGCCCGCGAGCCACAACTACTGAGCTCGCATGCCACAACTACTGAAGCCCACGCACCTAGAGCCCGTGCTCTGCAACAAGAGAAGCCACTGCAGTGAGAAGCCCACGCACCGCAACAAAGAGCAGCCCCCGCTCGCCCCAACTAGAGAAAGCCCGCGCGGCAAACGAAGACCCAACATAGTCAAAAATTAATTAATTAATTAATTAATTAATTAATTAAAATGCATTTTCTTCCCATCTTTTCCCCAAACAGTGCATGATAAGTGGTTAGCCCTTCACCATTACTAGTTAGTAAATGAGAAGGCAAACAGCAATGAAAAATGAATTGTAAAAATAAAAATGATTTTCTTATTAACACAAAAAAGTCTAAAATCAAACCCAGTTTTGGTTAAAGTTGATATTTAAACACACCCAAAGCTTCAAAGAAGCTTCGGATCATCTTGTCATTAACTCAACTTACCCGAAGATGCATATACTTTCTTACTATCTGAAGAGAATGTGGATGCTGCAATCCTTCCATTAATTTTCATACTACCAATTAGCTCTTTAGTCTGGAAGAACAATAAATATTATTTATCAAATTGTTAGGTGCTGCAAAGAAGAATCACACTGTGCAGAATAAAAGCAATCTAGTTCTCTATTTTGTAGCACCTACTCAACTTTGTTTTTCCCTAACCTCAAAAAAAAAAATTCTTCCCGAACTGCCCACAACTTCTCCCCAAGTCTCAATATGTTCCTCTACTTGAGATGCAGATTTAAGGACACCATGAGTTATGGTTCAAGACCATCCCTACACTAATGTCTTACCCTAGAAGAACATGCAACAGCTAATAATGGTTCACCTTCATTGACAGCAAGTGAAAATATCCAGCAACACCATTTATAAGCAAAAAGGACCCATCTGGGGAGACTTCGAAGCTCCTCACTATCTTCTCCTTCAAACCTAAGAGAGGAGATGAATCAATAAAGATTAATGGTTTGCAGTAAAGCTTTCACTGACAATTGAGAGTTTCTTACTTTTTAAGTGCCTTAAATAAAATATGGGCTCAGACTCTGAATAAGTCTGACCCCATGCATCATTGAGTATGACTGAAATACAAGGTCACTACAAAATGCTTAGCAAACTTCTGTTCTTTGTCTTGGTTAACATTCACCATTCTAATTACAGGCCTGAGAGCCAGCTCTCCAACCAGTAAACTTATCGACTAATTTTCCAAATGTAAACAGTAATACCTGTAAGTAACTAAAAGGATAAATTATCCTTCTCTGTCAAAACGTTCATCACCAGAAAGAAAATATACTGCCACAGAGACAGCTAAAACACAGTAACATGCAGAAACTAGTTGCTAGCCACCTACTAAACATCCCATGATGAAAGGGAGTCTAATTCTTAACTTTGTGGATCAAAAAGAAAAAACAAACCAAAACCATGTGTCAGTAGTGTATTCAAGAGTTGATAAAGAAGAAGTAAAGCTGTCACTGTTTGCAGATGACATGATACTATACATAGAGAATCCTAAAGATGCTACCAGAAAACTACTAGAGCTAATCAATGAATTTGGTAAAGTAGCAGGATACAAAATTAATG
>NC_041227.1:111800056-111875725 GCF_002837175.3 Physeter macrocephalus
GCAGCTCATGCAGCTCAATATCAAAAAAACAAACAACCCAATCCAAAAATGGGCAGAAGACCTAAATAGACATTTCTCCAAAGAAGATATACAGATTGCCAACAAACACATGAAAGAATGCTCAACATCATTAATCATTAGAGAAATGCAAAACAAAACTACAATGAGATATCATCTCACACCGGTCAGAATGGCCATCATCAAAAAATCTAGAGGGCTTCCCTGGTGGCGCAGTGGTTGAGAATCCGCCTGCCGATGCAGGGGACACGGGTTTGTGCCCCAGTCCGGGAAGATCCCACATGCCGTGGAGTGGCTGGCTGGGCCTCTGAGCCATGGCCACGGAGCATGTGTGTCCGGAGCCTGTGCTCTGCAATGGGAGAGGCCCGCGAACCACAAAAAAAAAAAAAAAAAAAATCTAGCAACAATAAATGCTGGAGAGGGTGTGGAGAAAAGGGAACCCTCTTACACTGTTGGTGAGAATGCAAATTGATACAGCCACTATGGAGAACAGTATGGAGTTTCCTTAAAAAACTAAAAATAGAACTACCATACGACACAGCAATCCCACTACTGGGCATATACCCTGAGAAAACCAGAATTCAAAAAGAGTCATGTACCAAAATGTTCACTGCAGCTCTATTTACAATAGCCAGGACATGGAAGCAACCTAAGTGTCCATCAACAGATGAATGGATAAAGAAGATGTGGCACATATATACAATGGAATATTACTCAGCCATAAAAAGAAATGAAACTGAGTTATTTGTAATGAGGTGGATAGACCTGGAGTCTGTCATACAGAGTGAAGTAAGTCAGAAGGAGAAAAACAAATACCGTATGCTAACACATATATATGGAATCTAAGAAAAAAAAATGTCATGAAGAGATTAGTGGTAGGACAGGAATAAAACACAGACCTACTAGAGCATGGACTTGAGGACATGGGGAGGGGGAAGGGTAAGCTGTGACGAAGTGAGAGAGTGGCAGGGACATATATGCACTACCAAATGTAAATTAGATAGCTAGTGAGGGAGATCAGCTGGGTGCTTTGTGACCACCTAGAGGGGTGGGATAGGGAGGTGGGAGGGAGGGAGATGCAAGAGGGAAGAGATATGGGAACATATGTATACGTAAAACTGATTCACTTTGTTATAAAGCAGAAACTAACACACAATTGTGAAGCAATTATACTCCAATAAAGATGTTAAAAAAAAAAAAAAAAAGTTGATTAGCTTCTCAAGACTCATGTAACCAAATCATATGAGCTAAGTATATAGACCAGATGTCAATTTACTTATTTATAATGGGACATGTTCCTTTCCCATGCCTAAAAGGCTCATACTGACTATGGAGACCCTTCTGATATTAAATTGCTTATAGAGCCAACTTACCCATTAACAAGTTGCCTAATAGAAAGGACACATAAGAATAAGTATAACTAGCTACACTTCCAGGGTGACACAGCAGAAGAGAATTTTCACTATCCACTCATTGGTACGTATTGGACTTCTGCACCATGTGAACATATCGCTAAGTTAGAATATTAATCAGAAAAAAGAATTTAGAAAAATCCAGTGAAGAGTTCCTGTTCCCCCACAGGAAATGGATAGTTAAAGGTCCCACAGACCATCTCTGTGCTAGTAACAGTCTTTGCCTAGATGGTTCACAATACTACAAAACTGGGCCTCCCACTGTAGCCCCACCCACCAAGAGACTACATCCTAGCTTCCTTGACTGGAATCAATCCAGACACATATTTCTAATCACTAGGGTTACTTCTGCTAGGGATGACCATCTTCTTCCAATGACTCTAGTCCTACTAAGGGTAATATTCATCCCAAATTTTGGGCAAACATTATATACTGACTACAGCATACAGAAAGAAACAGCTCCAAACATAGGGAAAATATAATTACATGATGAAGCAGAGAAGGGAGGTTAGTTCTGGAAACCCCTCCAGACCCAATCCTAAGAGCACAGGGGGAATGCAAGACAGAACTCAAAAGTGTTCACCTTGGAGCCTACAGCTGGGCACCACCACAGTCCTGGAGGACTGCAGACTGCGCAGGTGTCACAAGAGCAACAGTAAACAAACGTCCCTCATACTGTGTGGGACCAGTGTGAACAAAGACCCAGGATGGCAGCAACAGAGGCTAAATGCCAGAGGACTCTTTACACAGTCACTGCTCTCTGCCTGCAGTGAAAGACCTTATGTTTTTGGCCTGAGCAAGCCTGTTGTTTGGGGGTAATTCAGGAAAGGGGGTTGTCTTCAGGAAGGAAATACTAGACTTCCAACAAATAAGGACAAACAGTTACTTTATCAATTAATTGGAAAAATAAGAAAGATAACCTTTTTTTTTTTTTTTTTTTTCGCGGTACGTGGGCCTCTCACTGTTGTGGCCTCTCCCGTTGCAGAGCACAGGCTCTGGACGTGCAGGCTCAGCAGCCATGGCTCACGGGTCTAGCCGCTCTGCGGCATGTGGGATCTTCCCAGACCGGGGCACGAACCTGCGTCCCCTGCATCGACAGGCGGACTCTCAACCACTGCGCCACCAGGGAAGCCCAAGATAACCATATTTTTATCCAAAGCTTACAGTGTACTGTACACCAGTTATATGTACATAGCATTTTACTTTTGATTTCACAAAAGAATAGTGATAATAAATGCTAATATCAATATTACAACTGCTTTTTATAAAAGCTAGACCTTTCAAAATAGAAGCCAGACAAAATTTATAACATGGCCTTAAGATATAGAGCTTTAAAGATATCAGGTATAAATGTTTCTATGGATTAGGGAATGAGATTTTTTTTTTTTTGGCCACCCCACACAGCATGTGGGATCTTAGTTCCCAGACCAGGGATCGAACCCACGCCCCCTGCATTGGAAGCACAGAGTCTTAACCACTGGACCGCCAGGAAGTCCCAGGAATGAGATTTTTAGGTCAACTGCTGAGCAACTGATAGATAAGAATGGCCAATTTAATTAGAATAGAGCCAAATTCCATAGGATGGGAAGTGAACTGATTGTGATCAGATAGATTATATGCTGTTCTTAACAATGACAGCAGTTACCAATGACTGAGCATTTACCAAGTGGCAGGTGGTGCTTAGTTACAATCTTCTAAAAAATTCTTTTAATATTTTAGAACCCTTGAGTTTACAGAAAGAGAAAACTAAGGCTCAGCAATGACCATAAGCCTATAAATCAAAATGGCTGCCTGACAAACTAATTTGATTCCCAAATGGTCAAATTCTTTGTGTTTTCCTAGAACAAGACAGCTCCCTTAAGAACTGCCCTTCTGGGACTTCCCTGGTGGTCCGGTGGTAAAGAATCCACCTTGCAATGCAGGGGACAGGGGTTAGATCCCTGGTCAGGGAACTAAGATCCCACATGCCTCGGGGCAACTAAGCCCACACACCGCAACTACTGAGCTCGCGCGCCTCAACTAGAGAGCCTGCATGCTGCAAACTACAGAGCCCACGTGCTCTGGAGCCCGTGCACCACGCACCACGACTAGAGAGAGAAACCCCGCATGCCACGACTAGAGAGAAGCCTGCGCGCCACAAGAGAAGATCCTACATGCCTCAAAGAAGATCCCGTGTGCCGCAACTAAGACCCGATGCAGCCAAAAATAAAATTAAATAAATCTTAAAAAAAAAAAAAAAAAAAAAAAAAAGAACTGTCCTTCTAGGGACTTCCCTGGCGGTCCAGTGGTTAAGACTCGGTGCTCCCAATGCAGGCAGCCCGGGTTCGATCCCTGGTCAGGGAACTAGATTCTGCATGCCACAAATAAGAGTCCACATGCCACAATGAAGATCTTGCATGCGGCAACAAAGATCTCACATGCCACAACTAAGATCCGGCACGGATGGATAGATATAGATAAAAGAACTGTCCTTCTAAATGATGCAACAGAAACTGCTTCTGGACTTTGAAATAGTAATCTGTGGTTCTTAACCTTTCTGTGTGCCAGTCTGGTGAAGTGTATGATACCCTTCTCAAAATAATGGTTGTTTAAAACTTTTGTAACCGAAGGAAATGCTAAATTTCAGTTAGAGATTAGTGAAAATAAAGATGGATTGTTTTCCTATCCAGCTTCACAGACGCCTGAATTTTGAGAGTCCATGGACCCCACTTTACAAGCCCTGACAGGTTAGTGGAAGGAACCATCAAAGCGGAATTCTTCAGAATGCATCAATTCTGAATTCTTTATTTTTCAGACTTGCATTTGCAAGAACCAAGAGCTCACATACACGTAAGGCTTGCACATCCTAATTTGTCGGCAATTTTCCCCCTTGTTCTACTGTCCTTAATTAATTTCGAGTTATTAATACTGTTTTATAATCGAGAGACTGAGAATTATATTCAATAACATAACACAAGAAAAAATACATTTGATTTACCATTACTATTATAATTATCATTATTACCAAGTTATGCTTATTGAGGAAAAAGAAGGAAAAATATTAAAAGGCAAAGATAAATGCCATGTCTTAGAAGAATCCGGTGATCAGATACACACCCTGGCACACCAGCAGATCCACAGTACACATCACTAACTACTGGATCTCAGCCACCCCTGGTTTGCTTTTCCTAAGAGGATGCAAGGCAAGGAAGGACCAGAGCACATTCCTTTTGATTAGTGGAATGACATTTAAGAATAATAACTACTACATGTTGTTTTTCTATTTCAATATGGGGAGACAGTTTAAGGTTTTCCAACTCAAAGGGAAGTCCATGGACCAGTAGCATCAGCATCTGAGAACTTGTTAGAAATGCAGAATCAGGGCCGCCTCAGAACAGAATCAGAGTCTGCATTTTAACAAGATCCCCAGGTGATTCATATGCACATTAATGTTTGAGAAGCACTGATTTAAAGCATAAATAGATAAATTTAAAACCCCCTTGGAAAGGATCACTGAAAGTGTCAGGAACACGGGAAAGACAAGACCGGAAACACTGAAAATAAACTTCATAAATGTTTCTAAAGTTGGCCTTACTCACTTTTAACCACTAGCAGAAAAAAGGCTGTACAGAACAACCTGTAACCTTTACAGCCCCACATATGTGCAATTAACAGGGAGACTGCCAGCAAGCTGTAGCATATGACAACACCACCTCCCAAGATTTATGTTAACTCAACCAACTTCACTACAAGGACTTTAGTTCCCAAAGAATTCATGAAGGTGTTATACTTTTGAGGTAATGGGAGTAGGAGAATGCAGAAGAGATAAGGTAGAGGAAAGATAAATTTTCATCTGATAAAAAAAGATGTAGTCTTTAAGTAGTTCATTCTTCAAAATACATTACAAATTCCAAAAGCAGTGCTTTATTTCCTTTAAGTGTAAACCAAAATTGTATTATAACAAACAGCAGAAGAACTGGAGAGCATCCAAATTTCAGATCAGAGAAGTGAAATAATTTGTCCAAAGAAGTAGAACCCAGGTCTTCTAGCTCCCAGGCTCATGTTCTTTCTGCTGCAGCAACTGCTAATTTTACAGCCAAGTATTTGCAACTGCTTTTCTGGTCTAGGGGAATATAAATTTGCAAATTATGATTTTCTTCCCATAGGTACTCAGTAAAGAGTCAGTTCACTTTTTTCATTCAAACATGTTATCTCAACAACACGACATTTTCCAAATACTAAAACCAAAGAAACCCTTATTTTTAATAATTCTATGGGGAGGAAAAAAAGTGGTTGTAAATACTGTTAAACAAACTCAACTATGGGCTGGGGAGGAGGGAGGTGCACGTCAGCTATATGTTCATTAGAAACCTTACCTCTTACTTGATGCACAGGAATTAGCTTTCCAGCCAGCATATCATAGACATAGAGAACCTTGCTGTGAGTACTCGTGGCTAAAACCTTTTCTCCATTAGCACTAAAACAAGCTTTAAAGATGGGAAACTTTTCCAAATAGATGCTCTGAATTTTAGGATTTGTTTTTCCATCAACCTATAAGGAAGTACAAAATATTCCTTTTGATTATTTCCACAGACCATGTATGCTGATTGTAAACACTTTTCACTACAAGTCTTTTTTTTTTTAATTTATTTATTTTATTTATTTTTGGCTGCGGTGGGTCTTCATTGCTGTGCATGGGTTTTCTCTAGTTGCAGCGAGTGGGGGCTACTCTTCATTGCAGTGCACGGGCTTTGTTGTTGTGGAGCACGGGCTCTAGGCACATGGGTTTCAGTAGTTGTGGCACGTGGGCTCAGTAGTTGTGGCTCATGGGCTCTAGAGCACAGGCTCAGTAGTTGTGGCGCACGGGCTTAGCTGCTCTGCGGCATGTAGGATCTTCCGGGACCAGGGATCAAACCCGTGTCCCCTGCATTGGCAGGAGGATTCTTAACTGTTGTGCCACCAGGGAAGTCCCTACAAGTCTTCATTTAAAAATGCATACCTGAAATAGCGATACAGCATTATCTAGTCCAGCGACCATCACAACCTGTGCACGAGGATGGAACTGCACAGACGAGATCCGAGCAGTACTAGGACGTTCAGCATTAGCATGCTGGCAGTGCTTCATCTACAGAAAAATAAAGCTGGAATTTTATCAATTCGAATGGGTTAACATTATTTTCTTTAAAGCATGAAGACATTATAAAGTAGTTTACAATGCAGAAGAAAGTGCATTGGAAGAGTAACCGGAAGTCCACAGCTCTGCTACCAACTAGCATTCTAGTACAGTGCTTTACTATACAAGAATCCATTTTTCAGGGGCTTCCTCTACATTAAAAATGCAATTACATAAAAAACACAGTATCATATGATGTCTTCTTTGTAACCGCTGAAGATAAATTTTTGTGGTGACTACATTTTCAATGGAGGTGAATTCACCCTATGAGGAGCTAAATGAATTATCTGCACAGGGTGGGGAGAGACAGAATCACTCTGTCTAATAATCTACCATAATAAGGTACCCTCTCCCCATCTAAATTCGCATGCTACCATTTTATAATGGGGAAAATTATGTCAAAGAGAGAACTGTTCATTTGACATATATTTAACTGAAACAAGCGCTAGGTAGGCACTTGGTTACCACAATGAACAAGTGAGACACAGTGATGAGTTAGACAGTAACTAGAGTAAGCCGCTTCAGATAGGATGGCAAGGAAAGACATTTCTAGGGCATCATGTGAGCAGAAAGGTGCAACTTTAGGTAAGATGGCAAGGAAAGACATTTCTAGGGCGTCATGTGAGCAGAAAAGTAAGAATGAGTTGGCCACTGGCACAGTGCTTAAAGAACACATGGAGGGATAAGCAAGCGCAAAGGTTCAGGGGCAAGAGAGAACTTGGCATGTGCAAGAAACAGAAAGAAGGCCTGTGTGGCCTGAGTAAGGAATAAGAGGAAAAGGCATCAGATGAAGTTGAAGACATAGGCAAAGGCTAGATCCTGTGAAGGGCAGTGTAGACTATGGTAAGGAATTCAGAAGTTTTCAAAGAGCAATGAAAAGTGACAGGACATGATATTTTATTTTTAAAAGATCCCTCAGGCTACTATAGGAAGAACGGTTTAGGAAGAAGGAAAGTGGAAGTGGAGAGTCTAGCCACGAAGCTGTTGCTACGCACTGGGCGAGAGATGAGAGCAGCATGAACAAGGCTGGGGCCAACAGAAGGAACAAGAAATGCAAAAGGAGGAATCAAATAACATTCCTAAAAAATTCGTGGGAACATAATTTAATCTTGTTTTTGCAAAAGGTAAAAAACCTAACACAAATATTTACCAAGGCAAAATGACAGCAAGCACATTTAATCCCACAGATAACAGGAATCCATACATTTGTAACTGGGAAGTATAATTGATTTCAGAGTTAATTAGTTGGCTTGACACAATTTTACTGATTCTCACCTTTAAGATTCCTTTAGGAAGAGAGGTTGATGTGGATATGAAATTCCCAGTCCTCTGCAACAAATCATCTTCATCCTCTTCACTTTCATCTAAGTCAAACAAACCCATAGGCTGATCTTCAGAATCAATGAGATGGCCATTACCTATCCCAAAACATCTATATTTCGAACTTCAACTCCCCTCCCAGTCTCCCAACCTCAATCGTTTTATTTAAGCTGCAACTGGTAAAAGTAAAACAGCAAAATAAATTTGAAGGAGAGGAAAAAGATGACAAGACCTCAATGTATACGGTTAAAATCAATGCCTGACTCTGGAACAAAAGACACACATTCACTACAGTGACTAAACAACGTGAAATGAAATAAAGATGAAACGGAGCCAGCATTTAATTTAAAAAGAGAAACTCATAACAGTGGCAAGATGGGCAACAGGATGAACAGCAGATCTAGCTTAACAACTCACAGGAAAAAGAACTAGAACCTTTAGCTGACTGAAAGAACAATGCCAGCAAACTGTGTATCAGAACTTCCAAGAGAGGTAATAGGGCTGGTTTTCCCCTGGAGATGACTGACGATTCTAGTAAAGAAAGCTGAGAAGCTAAGCAGAGTGTTTAAAACACTTGTAGGGTTAAGAGAGCAAAAACTAGCACCAAAAGCCCTCTAAGGTTCCTAAGGAGTCTGGTAAACCACCAGGCTCTGGATTGTTGCCACAAAAGGCTATACATAAAATTAAAGGTGAAATCAAAGAATTACGAGAAAATCTCCCAGGAACTGAAACCCGGCATTGAATCCTCACACTCTCTCACTAGAATAAGATGTTCTAGGATTGCTAGTGCCCACTGCCCAACCACCTACCCAAAAACAAATATACAGATTCTCTGGAGAAAGATACCATTGTCCTAGACCTCTAGTTAATCAATACTATTTCTCATATACAATGCCCACCACTCAATGACATATAACCAGGTAAATAATGACAAGGTAAGATAACTTAACTGAAAACCTAAAGAAAAACAATCCTCACAGGAGATCTAGATAATGAAGTTATCAGACATAAAATTTTTAAATATTACATTTAAAACTCATAGAAAAAGAGATCAGGTCTGTGGTTACCAGAGATGGAGGGTAACATGAGGGGAATTGGATGAAGACAGTCAAAAGACACAAACTTCCAGTTATAAGATATATAAGTACTAGGGATATAATGTACAACGTGATAAATATAACTGCTGTATGTTATATATGAAAGGTGTTGACAGTAAATCCTAAGACTTCTCACCACAAGAAAAAATACTTCTTTTCTACTTCTTTAATTTTTATCTATATGAGATGATGGATGTTCACTGAACTTATTGAGGTAATCATTTCATGATGTATCTAAGTCAAATCATTATACTGTGCACCTTAAACTTATACAGTGCTGTATGTCAATTATATCTCAGTAAAACTGGAAGGAAAAATAATTTTAAAAAAATAAAAAATTTATGTTTAACATATTAGAGAGAATGAAAGGCAAGACTCAGAATTAAGCCAGAGAACTAGACTATTTAAAAAAAGGAACCAAATGGAAATTCTAGAACTGAAAAACAGAGTAATTAAAACTAACACCCCAGTGGACGGTTTTAACAGGATATCAAAATTACCTGAAGAGAGAATTAGTGGTCTGGAAAAAGGATCAGAAAAAAATATCCAGGCTGAAGTACACAAAGCAAAAAGACAGAAAATACAGAAAAGAACAGTCTACAGCCATACCACCCTGAATGCACCTAATCTCATCAGAAAAGAACACAGAATGTTTTTTTTGTTGTTTTTTTTTTTTTTTTTTTTTTTTTTTGCGGTACGCGGGCCTTTCACTGCTGTGGCCTCTCCCGTTGCGGAGCACAGGCTCCGGACGCGCAGGCTCAGCGGCCATGGCTCACGGGCCCAGCCGCTCCGAGGCTTGTGGGATCTTCCCGGACCGGGGCACGAACCCATGTCCCCTGCATCGGCAGGCGGACTCCCAACCACTGCGCCACCAGGGAAGCCCCACAGAATGTTTTAAAAAATTTTTTTAACATACATGTAATTGGTATCCCAGAAGGAAAGAAAGAATTGGAACAAAACCAATATGTGAAGGGATAACAGGCAAGAATTTCCAAAACTTAGAAAAGACATATAGCCAGATTCAACAGCACCTATGAAGACCAAGCAGAATACAAAGCAAGCTAAAAAAACTGGAAAACTGCAGCAGGGGGCAGGGGGATGGTGGTGGTGGTGAATAAATTGACAAAACAGCAACAATAAAACTCCATAATATTAAGGAATTACTACTGATTTCTGAAGGTGTATGATAATAGCATTATAGCTATGTTTAAAGGGGGGAGTACTTCTCTTAGGGACTTCCCTGGTGGTCCAGTGGTTAAGACTCCATGCTTCCACTGTAGGAGGGCACAGGTTCAATCCCTGGTCAGGGAACCTGCATGCCAGTGGGCCGGGGGGAAAAAAAAAAAAGGTAATTCAGGAAAAAAAAAAAAAAAAAGATAATCTAGTATTTACAGATAAAAACAAGTAATATGTTGGAGATAACTGTGAAGCTGGGCTGTAGTCACCACTCCGCCAATAAGCAATTGACAAAACAGCAACAATAAAACTCCATAATATTAAGGAATTACTACTGATTTCTGAAGGTGTATGATAATAGCATTATAGCTATGTTTAAAGGGGGGAGTACTTCTCTTAGGGACTTCCCTGGTGGTCCAGTGGTTAAGACTCCATGCTTCCACTGTAGGAGGGCACAGGTTCAATCCCTGGTCAGGGAACCTGCATGCCAGTGGGCCGGGGGGAAAAAAAAAAAAAGGTAATTCAGGAAAAAAAAAAAAAAAAAGATAATCTAGTATTTACAGATAAAAACAAGTAATATGTTGGGGATAACTGTGGTTGGTGAGCCTTCTCTCTCTTCTCCTATAAGTCAACTGGTGGTCAATATCCTAGGCAACATTGGAAGAGCCAGCCTGAAGATGACAGAACCTCTATAAACTTGGGTCCCTTAAGTAGAGCATCACCTTCTCACCACCTCAATTGTACTCATAGGAAAAAAAAAAATTCCACTGGATTAAGCCACTGGGATCTGGGAGATTTTCTGCTTCAATGTCAACATAAACCTAATCTATAATTACATGGATCTAAACTGCTATAGTTCTATGAATGCAATATTCTAAAATGGATAATAAAATTATATTTCATCCAGGAAGGTAAACTGATGACCGAGGTTTATAATTATGCCATGTAAAAAAAAGTGACGGATGGGACTTCCCTGGTGGTCCAGTGGTTAAGACTCCACACTCCCAATGCAGTGGGCATGGGTTCGATCCCTGGCCTGGGAACTAGGATCCCACATGCTGCGTGGGGCGGCCAAAAAAAAAAAAACAGTGAAAGGACAAGATGATTAACATATTAAAAAAAAACCTGGAAAGATATTTCTCAAATAACAGAAGAGTTTTATATGAAAGAGAGATAAGATTATATCTCTTCGAAAGTTAGGACTACAGAGTGTAGGGAGGCTAAATTTCAACAGTAAAAAAATTACAATTAGTTCTTAAAGAAAAGAGGAAGAAACAGTCTAATAAAGAGCACAACATTATTTGAAATATTTAAGCAGAGGCTAAATTATCATCTAACAGATGTTGTAGAGAAGTTTCTTGCAGCAGATAAAGTTGGGTTACATCACTAAGAGTCCTTCAATCTCTAAAAGTATCTGGTTGGAAACGAGAGGGTAAGTTTCTACTTAGTAAGAGTTTGAGTTTTCTAACAGAATTATATAAAACTGGCTTCTTGTAAGGGCTCCCTATACGTGAATACCATGAAGACTGACATGGGTGGGGAGAAGGGAGGGAGAGGTGATGATGATAATCAAACAGAGGTTCATCAGATACCAAAGATGCTAAGAAAGGAGCTCCTGTATTACAACGGAGGGATATACTCTAGAGTTCCTCAAGAATTTCACAAGTCAATTCCAAGTCTAAAATTTATAACTCCAAGAACTCAAATCAGATCTTGGCCAAACCATCCATATAAATAATATCTAAACTCAAAGATCTAAACAGCAGAAAACAGTTTTGGTACAAGTCAAACTTAAAATCTGCAGTTGAAAAATAGGTTTTTAGAAAGTGAATAATCATCTGGGCCTAACCTGACATGTGCTCCTTAGAAAGACATTCCATTTCCTAGTGGATAGCTAGATCAGCTGCTCATGTCTTTGGAAGGGGCTCTGAATCAAGAAATAACACTACTACTTATTTTTTACTTAATCTATGACATAATGTAACATAGTTCTGTTGAGGAAAAACATCATAAAATTCATCCATTATTGTCTCTACAAGTAAAGAAATGCTACTAAGTACGTCTTACACTATTGTAAAAGAGCTTCCTTCAGAGAAATGGTAGACTTCAAAACCAGACATTAAAAAAACAAAAAAAAAAAGACATATTTCAAACACCAGGTTTTAATGAGCCTCGTGAGAAACCTCAAATAATAACAGAACAGGAATAGGAATCTATTTACCAACTTAAACAGAGGTGTCAACACTCACCATCTGAAGATGTTTTCCACTTATTGGTTTCTGCCCAGGCAGGTACTCCCCCCATGGCATGCTGGAATCTAAGCAAAAATGTAAAAATAAAATTTTGTAGTGACCACTGTATTTATATAGACCTTAATACATTTAAAGACTATAGGTCAGAGCATGAATAGAATCTCTTCCAAAGAAGTTTTCATCTTTCAGAACAGAAGGGCTACTCACACAGGATAATCCTAAATTGCTAACTTTCATGAACTTCTAACCACCTGGATATATATTTGTTGTTACTTATTTACATCTAGTTACATAGTTGTCTTACTTGCACATATCAACACACCAGATTGGTGACTAAGAAATAGAAATCTCTTTGTGGTTATAAAGCAATGCTATAGTACACAGAGTACACAAAAGAATACTAGAACATGTCTGAAAGAAAACGACCAGATTGGTACAATAAAAAAAACTTCGTCATATATCCTTTGAATAAAATGGGAGCATTTCATCCTGGAAAAAGTAAGCTTCAGGAGAAGCATGACAGTTATATTCTGAAGGGCTGGTATTTGGAAGCCTGAAAAGAATCTTTCTGTTTAATGCAGAATCATAGACAAGTCCACCAAACTAAGCCCACTAGCCATAAGTAACTAGAAAACTGGACAAAATATGTGAAACCATTTTCAGAAATTGGACAACAGGCAACATAGGACTATGATCTCTAAGAGAAGGAAAGTAACAAGGTGAGCAACGCAATTACTGGGATTTTCCCCGCAAGGCATTTTTATAAGACCCTGACACAGAGACAAGGAGAAAAAGATCAGACTTGAACGAGGCTGAAACAACAGGAATTTGAGGGGCAGTCAACTGTAGAAGAGAAAGAGCTCCAGAAATCTGCACAGGGGTCCACAGACACTTCTTCTGAATACTAAACTGCACACTCACAGGATGAAACTCCATGAGGTCAAGCAAAGAACTACTAGGGGGCTGTAAGTTGCACACAACCAAAACTCAGACATTTGAGTTCAACCAGTCAGGAAGGGTCCTTACTGAACACTCAGGGCATTCAGGAGAGATCCCAGGATGGTCATACCTTAATAATAATGGGGCTAAACCAGCCTAGAATAAATGCTACTATAGAAGAAAGCTAAAAACAAATCCTGAAAGGATCAAAGTGATTTCCAAGTCAATTAACTGCCTGCCAAGACAAAGTTCAACATGCATTAAAAGCAAAAAACAAAATCCAGACACTGAACAACATTCACACTACCCAGAATCCAATCAAAATTACTAGATATACAGAGAAGCAGAAAAACAGGAACCATAACCAGAAGAAAAAGCAGTCAACAGAAACAGAAATGACAGACCTGACAGAATTTGCACACAAGGACTTTAAAATAGCTAATACACATAAAAAGGAACAAAATTGTACCATTTGCAGAGATGTGGATGGACCTACAGACTGTCAAACAGAGTGAAGTAAGTCAGAAAGAGAAAAACAAATACCCTATGCTAACACATACATATGGAATCTAAAACAAGAAAAAAGGTTCTGAAGAACGTAGGGGCAAGACAGGAATAAAGACACAGACATAGAGAATGGACTTGACATGGGGAGGGGCAACGGTAAGCTGGGACGAAGTGAGAGAGTGGCATGGACATATATACACTACCAAATGTAAAACAGATAGCTAGTGGGAAGCAGCCATATAGCACAGGGAGATCAGCTCGGTGCTTTGTGTCCACCTAGAGGGGTGGGATAGGGAGGGTGGGAGGGAGATGCAAGAGGGAGGAGATGTGGGGATATATGTATATGTATAGCTGATTCACTTTGTTATACAGCAGAAACTAATACACCATTGTAAAGCATTTATACTTCAATAAAGATGTTTAAAAAAAAACAATATTATTGATTATATTTAAATGGCGGGATTACAAGTTTTTTCCAAAGTTTTTTGTACTTGTATTCCTTCTCAGGCCCCCATACTAAAACTTAATCATGTCTTCCAAGAACAATGCTCTTCCGATTCAAAATGGAAATCTGACTACCCAAGAAGCCAAAGACTGAGGAAATCAAAATAAAATACTGGTTAAAAATACATCTTGGCAAACCTATGAAAAAGGACACTTACTCTTCCTTAAGTCTCTTTTGAAGCTCATCTTTTGAAAGTTTATTTTCACTGGGGTTTTTCATCATATCTTTCCGAAAACGATTGTTCATCATGTCAACCCTATTAGAAAAACAGAAAACAGCATGCTTTCAATAACTTAAAGAATCAACATAAATAGTTGCTGCCTTTAGTATTTTGAGCAAACAACATAGGTCAAGATTTATAAGATGTGGAACATCTCCAATGCACATTCTCCATTCTTCCCGAAACACAAAGGAATCTCCAATATTTTGGATCATCTAGTTTACCCTTTGAAGAGCTATTTCAAATTCACAATTACTTATCTAGACACAGCTTATGCCATTCACCAAAATAAATTCCAGGTAAATCAGTTAAATACCAAAAAAAAAAAAAAAACCCAAAACCAAAACCTTAAAATACTGTGAAGGAAAAATATAGGCAAATATTTCTCTCTCTCTGAAGAACTTTTTACTAAAAACAACAGCAAAAAAAAAAAAGAAAAAGGAAAGAGTCATAGACTTCACTACATAAACGTTAAAATATTCTGGCATCACACAACATTAAAACAAACTTAAAGGCAAACAAAAAGCTAGAAGATAATGTGCAATAAATTTGACATATAAAGGTTTGAAATTCTCAATATGTAAGGAGCTGATATACTAAAATCATTAATCAACAGTCTCATCTGCCCTTTGCAACAACATGGATGACCCTGGAGGACGTCAAGCTAAGTGAAATAAAACAGACATCAAAGAGAAATACTGCATGATCTCACTCATATGTGGAATCTGAAAAGAGTAGAATACGTAGAAGCAAAGAGCAGAATGATGGTTACCAGGGGTGAGAAGGTAGAGAAAATAGGGAGATGTTGGTCAAAGGGTACAAAACTGCAGTTACGTAGCATGACTGCAGTTAATGACACTATTGTACACTGGAAATTAGCTAAGGTAGTAGATTTCAGGGGCTCTCACCACAAATAAAAATGGTAACCAACTGAAGAAATGGAAATGTTAATTAGTTCACTTGACCATAGTAATAACTTTACTGTGTATATATAGAGCAAATTATCATGCTGTACACCTTATGTACAATTTTTATTTTAAAAATAAAAAAACAAAATGAAAGTCTCCAGTAGACAAATATGCAAAGACATAACAGAGACTACTTTTAAGAAAAACCAATGACTAATAAAAAAATGTTTCCTCAACACAAGTCAGATATTTCCTACCCTAAACTGTCACCCTAAAGTGACAATGTCTGAAAAAAGAGAAATCATTGCTTTTATTTTTTCTTAAGATTTTTTGGATGTGGACCATTTTTAAAGTCTTTATTGAATTGGTTACAATATTGCTTCTGTTTTATGTTGTGGGTTTTTGGCCACAAGGCATGTGGGATCTTAGGTCCCCCACCAGGGATTGAACCCGCACCTCCTGCACTGGAAGGCAAAGTCTTAACCACTGGACTGCCAGGGAAGTCCAGAGAAATCACTGCTTTTAAAATGGAGTGAAACGGACACCTTTCAATGGAAAGGTAAATTGGCAGAACCTCAGGGTCAGCCTGGCAGTATTTATCAAGAACTTTAAAAATGTCTGCTCTTTGATTAAGTTAATCTACCTCAAAGAATCTTTCTTAAATAATTTTAAGTAGAAAAAGATTTATGTGTAAAGATGCTCATCTCAAAATCAATCTATTAAAGGAAAAATATTTATCCAACGATAGCTATGTAAATTATGGCTAAATCATATAATGGACTATATAATACATCCATTTTAAAATGTTTATAAAGGTTTTTTTTTTAATTGGGGAGAAATACTTGCAATACAATACATTCTCATCTTAAGGTACATATTGTAGATGATGGCTAACTTTTTTTGGTCTTTTCTCAATTTCAGGCATTGTGTTAAGAGCTCTACATACACTATTTAATCTCAAGAGCCTTCTGATATAGTTACTATTACCTCCATTTTACACATGAGAAAAGGTAGGTTCCAAACTTGCCAATGGTCAGTTAGGAACTGGCCAAACTAGGAGGCAAACTCAGGTCTGACCCCAAACACTGTGCTTTTAGCTTTTCTATACAGCACAGAAGAAAGAGGGAGAGATGTATGCCAACATGTTAACAGTGGTTCTCCCTCGGTGATGGGATTATGAATGATCTTTGCTATACTTTCCAGTATTTTTCAAGTCTTCACGTAATCACATATTCAGAAAGAGAACTTTCTTAAAACCTGCAAAGTAACTTTTGAAGAATCCAGAGGGACTCCAGAAGAAAAATTAGGCAACCTACATCTCCTCATTTTCATCTTCTTCGTCCAACCAAACTGGCTTCTTTTGACGTGGAAAATTATCTTTTGCTTCATTCTCCACTTCAGAGTCACCTGAGTCTTCTTGTACTTGAACCTAGAAAAGACAAAATGCCCACAAGCACTGAGTCTTTCATACCCCATGGTGGAAGACTTTGCAGAATGGTGGCTTGTAGAATACTTTGTTTTTATGCCCCTCTGATCAAATTATGGGACAGAATGCTACCACAGCAAATGCTGGAGATCGAACAGAAAATGAGGACATTAGAGAATGGCACCACCCGCTGGACGCGTGAGGTAAGATAGAATAGTCAAAGAGTCAACTTGCTGAAAGGAAAAGACCAAGTAAGACAAAAAGGTAAGTTGACAGATGAATAAAGGAGCAGGGAAAATCACAGAACTACAGAAATCACAGGACCAAAGGCAGACACCAGAGATAAAATAACATGATTGAATGTCGTAATTAAGTCATATTTCATATTCATAAACATGCTTCTCCACTTTTCTTAACTGTTCTTGACCCCCTACCTCCTCAAGAAACTTTATACTATCCAAACAAATCTAAATCTAGACCAGAAATTTCACCTGAAGTGAGCTTGAGCTTTCCCAAAACCACATGATAGAAATGTCCAAATGATTTCTACTTGCTCTATTATTGGCCTATGATCCTTCAAAGCCCAACAAACCCCACCTCACTTAAACTGCTTCTTTTTCCGCATGGGAAACTGTCACACAGTTCAGCATTTTTCCAGTAGTATTTCTCTATCTCCCAACTAGATTCTGCAACCTCTCCCATAAGCACCCAAAGGAGGCTCTGGCAATCAACTGATACTTGCTAGGTCTGCATTCGTTTATCAAACTGAGTAATGCTCAGTAAGGCTTTGCTTGACTACCCTATGTAAAATTTCACAGGCCCCCTCGACACACGCTTATCTCCCTTTCTTGAACGCCTTTATTTTTTTTCTTCCTTCAGCACTTCACTGACATAACTTGAATTTTATCTTCTGCCTCTGCCACTAAGTATCCAAGCGCCAAGAAGCCAGGAATTTTTGTTAGTTTTCGTCCACTGCTGTTTCTCCTCCAGTGCCTAGAAACTGCCTGGGACTCCCTATATTGGAAAAAAAGACAGGTATAGGATTTAAAAAAAAAAAAGCAAAAAGATGCATAAAAATTATAATCAATCAATCATGCAGGGTTTTCACTGCCAGGAAAAGTATCTGGCGCCAAACTGGCTCACAAATATTACTTTAATAGACGAATACACGGTCACTTTCAAAAGCTGGCTTATCAACCACTCGATGTGGTTGTTAAAACAGACTCCCAGGCCTGTGCCCACGAATTCTGATTTCACAAACGAAGTGGAACCCCTGAATCACAGCAAAGTATTGAGGCAGGCGATTGAATGACCAAGAGAAGAAACAGAGTCTGGGGAGAAGCCAGTGGAACTGAGCCATTGCCACTAATCGAAAGATGCTCACGATCAGTTGGCTAAACGAATGTGTTGAGCGCCTGCTGCATACCAGGCGCAGCGACTCACTCGGGGGCGGAGAAAGGCGCGGTCTCCGCCCTCCCGGGACTTTCAGTCTGGCACCCCTCGGCGCCCGCATTCCCGGTTCCCTCCCACCTGAACGCTCCCCTGCGCCACAGGTCGCCCAGGCTCCGCCCCGGGAGGCACACCGCCCACCGAGCGCCCAGCCCACACGCCGCGGCCTCCCTCACCCGCGGGTCCCGCAGACGCCGCAGCAGCGCGTCCTCGTCGTCCTCGACGTCGCCGAAGACCAGCTCCTCTAAGCACCGCTCCACGGCCGGCTTGTCCTCCTCCAGCATCTGGCGGTTCCGCTGCCGGAGCCGTCTCTCCTCCTCGGCCGCGACTACGGCGGCCGCCGCCCGCGGCCGGGCCGGCGATTTCCGCTGAGATGAAGGAGCAGCCATTCGGAGCGGCCCGCCCGGCCCCGCTCCGGCTCTATCGTCCGGCCTCATTCGGGTGTTCCATTTTGGTCTCGCTCCGGCTCTCCGGTCCGGTCTCGTTCGGCTCCTCCGTTCCGGCGGCATGGTTCGGTTTGAGAAGGAACGCAGGCGCTCACGTGGATCCTCACTGCGCGTGCGCCGAGGCCCCTCGCTGTCCGCAGCGGCTGAGGCCGCAGGGGGCCGGAAGGAGGCTGCACCGCCCTGTGAGCACGTGACCAGCACTGTCTTGCTCTCGCTCTCGCTCTCGCTCTCGCTCTCTCTCTCTCTCTCTCTCTCTCTCTCCCCCCACCCTTGTGTACGCCCATCCCCTCACGAGCCCCTCCCCGTGTGGGAGTTCCTCCGAGAGAACCAATCTTCCGGGTGGAGGGGGAAGCGGCGTGACTGGAGTGGAAATTTTTTTCCAACACAACTTCGCAGCTGCAATTGATTGAAAGGAGCGCAAGAAAGCCAGGGTATAAACTGAGATGACAGGCTAAAACTGCTACTCTTCTTCCGAACTTTTTAACCACTCGACTTACACGAGCCCAATCGCCTTTTCCACCCCTTCGTCTTGGTACGGCCCTTGGAGTACGGAGCCTGCAGAGGGTCCCACGCTGGAAGACAGTGCCGAGGGTATGTAGGGAAGTGGGCCAATCGGGGCGCGGGTCACGGCGCAGGCGCGCTGGGGAGGGAGGGCTATGCTAATGTTGTTGATATCCTGGGGCCACCCGAGTTAAAGGGGGGAAATCCGGGGGCTGCCGCCGCCGCCACCGGTCTGGGCCCAGTCGGGGCCCCCCTGTAGTCGCCGTAGTCCCGGGGAGAGGCGCCTGCCCCCAGCTCGGGAGGGGGCGCCGCGGGCCCGGAGAGCACGGACAACCCCTACCCATGAGGCCCTGATGGAAAACACAAAGGATCTGGTGAGAGCCGAGCGCGGCAGCTGCTTTGTGTGCCAGGTGGGGGGGACGCCGGCAGCCCCCCGACCCCAGGAACCCCTGCAGCCCCTGACCCCGCTCCCAGGCCTGCTTTTCCATCCCACGCCCCCTCCACCTCCGGAGCCCCCCTCCCCCTACCGGCCGTTACACGATTCGGGGGTTCCCCTCCCCCCACCCCCGGACTCATCAGGGTTCTCTCTATCCTCTTTACTTTTTGGAAGAAAAATTTTAGAAGAAAGTTCTCTTCGTTCCGGCCCCCCGTCCCCCTTCAGCTCTGGCTGGGGGAGAAAGGCTGGATTTGAGACTTCCTTTTTTGGCCGCCCAAGAATCGGGGAGTGGAGTCCTCACTTCTCCCAAGGGGGCAGAGTTTTGGTGCTTTGCAGGGGAAGGCGCCTCTCCGCTGTGGGGCTGGTGCCACGAGGCGTTTCGCACGTGGAGGTGGAAAAATTGAAAGGGGGCGGGGTGGGCATGTGTGGGATGGGAGAGGTGGGAGTGGTGTTTGGGAAGCCGCCGCCTAGGCCGCCTATTTAAAAGGGTTCTAAGTCGGTGGGCATTTATGACCGTTGCGTTCTCTTTTGTGAAATAAGAATCCTAACATTTCAGAGTCGGAAGAGACATTAGAGGTCACCCAAAGCAGCCGTCCCCTGTGCAGCCTCTCTGACAAGTGGTAGGTAGCCTGGCCTCTGCCTAAACCCCTGCAAACTGAGCGCTCGCTGCTGCCACGGAAAGCCCTTGCTGTTCAGTTCTGATTGTTGTTTGCCTACCGTTATTAGACTCATTCATGTCCTTATTAAGTGGATTCCCTTTTTACTTCTCAAATTTTCTCTTCACATTCTCCTCACCCACCCACTGCTCATTTTGGCCTATATTTTGTGTGCTAGGAAAGAACAGCAGGGAAGTGGGGGAAGGGGGGCTTGAGAGATAGTGAGGGCCGTCTGAAAACTTTGCTGGGTCAGTTCAAATGTGCTGGCTTCTATGTCTGAGTATGGTTGATATTTTTCTACAGGAAGTTTGGGAAATAGGATCTGGGAATTTCATGGCTGTTTTCTCTCACTAGTGCATCTTTTTAAAGTTAGAAATTTCAGCATCCTATCTCAAAGCACATTTCTTGTTGTCTAAATCACTTTCCCTAAGGGATGCCTAAATTGCCTCTTGGAGATAGTACCGAAGCTGTTAGAAGCATCTCCTGGTACAGGGATGATCAGAAGAATTGCACTCCCTGCCACCTCCTCCTTTTGACCTGTGTTTTTCTTTCAAGCTGGGCTTCCTGCTTGGGGCCCCTCCTTCACAATACTTTCTCTTTTTCTTTTCCAATTTTTAATGAGATATGAAATTTTTGCAACACTTTAATATTTGCCTGGAGTTTGCAATATTTTTCATGCTTCTTATATTAGTATGCATCAGTAGTTATCACTTGGTGGTTTAGATAGTTCAGTTCTACTATTGTCACTTAGCATTTTTCTAATATTCTCCTTCATTTGGTGAGCTATGCTGCTTCAAGAGAAGTTTTATTGGCATAGGAATCTTGGGGGCATATGTTTTCCTCTTCCTAATATGGTGAAGTGGGAGTCAAGACGTAACAGATAAAATGTAGAGGTAACGAATCTGTTATAAAAGCCAGAGAGTAAATTTTACTGTAAACTCCCAGTCCCCTGTTTAAAGTGTTAGAGCACAGAAATTGTTTTCTCTCCCCCTTTTATGACTTGGAGACTGTTGCTGTGCTCTAATATGCTTACACTGTATTTTTTTTCATTTGTTTACCTCTACACCAATGAGTGTTTAGAAAGAAAATAACTGTCTTTTTTTGCACCACCTCCTTCTCTGAATAACAAGTAGCTTCTACTTATGTAGAACCCCATACTCCATGCTTCTGGGTGCCTTGCAAATTATGGCAAAAACTGTCTTGAATAAGTATCTGTTCATAAGTATCTTATGTTGAGCCATGTTTTTTAACTGTCCAGTTTTAAATTTCGTACACGCTTTGACATGTAATATTTTCTCTAAATCTAGTCACTGAAAGTTAACATGGGAATGAATACTAGATACTGATAAAAGTTAATGGAGCTGCATAATTCTGTCTTGAAAGTTTTCATTAATGTGAAATTCCCAAGTTCCTGTTCACTTTAAACATGAACTGTCATGACTTAAGCTGACTGACTTTGGAGACGTTTGCATTCTAAACATACTAGACAGGAATGACTGGTTTTATTTTTAAAGAAGACACTACTGTATATTTTTATGGCTGGTTATATGTTGATTTAATTAGTGTCTAAACCTTTTCTTAGATGTTCAGAAGCTTCAAACCCTCAGTTTCATCAGAAATGAAAACTATTTAAATTGTTTTAAATGTAACATAGTAGTCAAAGGAAGGTTAAACTATAGCTTAGAAGTGAAAACAACCTATTAATGTTATAAATACTAAACCACTAGATTACTGAAAGCCATGAGTTCTCAGTGATTTGAGTGACCACATCCAAAAATTAGACAAGTCACTATTCTTTTGGTTGCTCCTTGTTTCTCAGTTTTTCATCTTTAAAATGTTTGCTAAGTAAGATTTAACTTTTTCACATTTATAATGTTAAGGTAAGCCAATTATCATTAGTTTCAGAGTTTCAGATCCAAAAGAAAGATAAAAACATCAGGATGGTAAAAGAGGAAGGAGTTAACAACAGTTAAACTTAGATATGCCTCCTAACACTAGGGTATTCTTAACTATCCAAGGCTATTTTTAATTTTATACAAAAATTGCAGATTGTTTGATTTAGTCATGAATTTTAAATAAACCTTTTTTTTTTTAGGATTTTTTTCCCACAAATTTAAAATTTCTCTTCTTACTTTACTGCAACCCACAAGGAAGGGTGGAAAGAAAACAATTCCCATTTGAATAAACCCTAAATTTATGGGGATGAAGTGATACAGTGTGAGGGACACTGGCAGATTAGGTTAGCATTTCAGTTCTGCCACTAAGTAACTTCATATGCCTTGTTGGACAAGATTCTGTGCCTCAGTTTTCTCATCCTTAGAGTGGAAAGGTTGGTCTAGAATTAACATTATTCAATAGAACTTTTTGCAGTGATGGAACTGTCCTATATCTGTGCCATCTGTATGGTGGCCACTAGCCATATGTGGCTGTTGAGCACTTAAAAGGTAACTAGTGTGGCCGAGGAACCCAATTTTCAATCTGATTTAATCAGGTGTAAATTTAAATAGCCACATGTCTACCACACTGGACATACAGATAATAGAACAGTGTTTTCCAAGCTTAGCTCATCACCACAATCACCACTTGGGGATCTTATAAAAATACAAAACCTCTCTCTTGTGGGTTATCATTCAGTAGGTCTGCAGTGGAGCCTTCTTCAGAAAGGTTTTTATCAGGTTGGTTAGAGCAATACTGCATGAGAAGATTTCTGAGCTCCCTTCTAGTTCTCACTTTAGTATTGATAACTTAAAATGTAATGTAGTAGAAATGAGCTATGGACAAAGTTGGCAAACTGGCCAGGCTCTGCCTCTCCCACCTCCTGACCTGTGATCTTAAAGCAAGTTGCCTAATCTCTTCAGGCTTCATTTTCCTCATCTAAAATAAGGGCCAGGGATCAGCCGTGCCTTCTTCCCAAGGTTTCTGTAAACCTCCAGTCAGATGTGATGACCACTGTATAAGAAAATGTGAGCTGCTATAAATGATAAAATGTTAAGGTAGCTATCCAGAATCCCTTTTCTCTTATTTCCCTTTTCACTGTATTAGCTAATTCCTACTTATATTGTAGAACTAGTTGTATACAGTATGCATTAATTAGTAATTTCTTGTTGTCTCAACTATTTGGCCGTAGTTTATAGTCTAGTTTTAGGACATGCACATTAAGTTTAACACTTTTTTGTATTTCTGGTGCTTAGCATAATGATTTGTATATATTGCTCAGTAAATGTTGGATAATACCATCTATTACTTTACTATTAGACTTCAAAACTATTAGACTTCAAAACTTTAATTAGCTAGTTTCAGATTATTTTATACACCAGAGAAATAACCCCCTTGTGTGCACATGTGTGTTTAACTCTATTTCAATTGTTCCATTATTAATACCCTGTAGTGTTCATTGTTAGTGATTGTGTATCTTTTGAGCAGCCAGCTCCAAATATATTTTTAAAAGATAAACACCAAGAGAATGTCATTGTTTTGCACCAGTATTTTTAGGTATATCAAATCAAGATGATGTTGAATAACCTATTTAACTTATTTTTGCTACATTAACAATATAAATGCTCTTGTTTGATTACTTAAATTATATTTACACTTCAGCCCAGCTGAAGTGTAATGAATTCAGTTATTTGGAGTAGAATTGATAGCTGATAATGAATGATCTTAAAGACCCTCTCGGTTACTGCATTTCAGACTTAATTTTGACGAGGTCATCTTATTTTTAATTGCTTTTTATTATTACTTTAATTAGCTTTTCAGGTTCATACTTAAGGATTCATAACTTTCTTGTGAAGAACTGAAAGCGCATTCATGTGAATTATTTTATTTTTCAAACATCCTTCCTGTGTGGTAAGTGGTGTTTTCCTTATTTAGAAGAAAGGGAAACTGAGACCCAAATAATTGTTACATCCAAAGTCCTAAGTAATAGAATCAGGACTTGAACCCAAAGAGATAGAAATTTATATTTTTTATATATCAAAGATAGCTTCCTTTTACTCACTGTTGCTTTAAATCTTAGAGTATTGTTATGTAGAACATTGTCCTCTCCTGTCCTTCTCTGGGTACTTTTCACTTTCTCTAGGTGGGATATTCAGGATATTATTGCTTTCAGTTTCGATGACTATATCATTGACATGGACTTACTCTTTCACGTTGAACTCGTGGGAAACAAAAACCCAACAATCCCAAATCCTTACCATTTATTTTTCTCCTAATAGTGAGCTTAGAAAGCACGAAGACCCTTCTGTTTAGCCCAGTGAATTGTATCTTGATAGTGGTATGAGGAAGAAACGAGCAAGAGCTAAGTAGCTCTTATTGAGTCCAGTCATCATAGAGTATCTGTTAATTCTTATTTTGAACTTTGTCAGTTCACACATACAACTTTCAAACTTAAGGTTCTAGAAAACTTATATTGCATGACTAAATATAAAACTTTGATAATTACATGGGTCACTGTACCCTGTTAGTGTGGATAATGGAGAATTGGTTAACTTTTGATTAGTTTATTTATGTTGAAATTATGCTATTAGTACTTGGTTGCATATTTATATGTGCTTGCATTTAGAATCTCAAATATTTTCTGTAAAATTTCTCCTGGAGAGGTTTACACTTTTATTGCAACCTGTGGATGATTATACAAATAAGTTAATAGTTATACTTTTTAATTCCTTTGTAGATTTTACAAGGAGGAAGGTTCATCAGGGTTACAGTCACGGTAGGAAAATGAAATTCTGCTACAATTTATGACTTCTTCCTACATTTTGTCACTCTAAAAACCTCTTTTTTGTTTTATTTTTCATTATATAAGTGTTACATATTGCTGTTTTTAAAAAAAAATGAAAAATACGGAAAAGTTAAAATTATCCTCCCATTCCATTCTCAGTGTTAACAGTTTAGCTATTCCTTCCAGGATCTTTCTAAAGCATACATAAACAAACACAGATATATCAATCTGTGCATATACCAGCATATATTGTTTCTTTTAATAAAAAATGAGTCATATTATTCGTATTTGGCAATTTACTTTTTTTCACTCAGTATTTTACCTGTAGTAAATCACCCCCTACTGATGGTTAGATTGCCTTCAGTTTTTCACTATTACATTATTGCTGCAAGAAATATCCTTCCACATGGATTCTTGTGTCCTATGAGTATTTCTGAAGGACAGATTCCTAAAAGTGGAATTCCCTGGTCAAAGGCATGCTCATTTTTTTTTAAGTTTTCATAAGTAATACGAATTGCCTTCCAAAAAGATGGCATACATTTGCCTTCCTACCAAGTGTATATGAGTGCTTTTTCTCCCGTACATAAATTTGCCAATGCCAGATATCATCAGTCCCTCAATTTTTTTTTTTACCAATTATTTAATTTTTTAGAGGTAGTTTATGCTTTATAAAAAATTAACTTTTGGGCTTCCCTGGTGGCGCAGTGGTTGAGAGTCCACCTGCCGATGCAGGGGACGCAGGTTCGTGCCCTGGTCCGGGAGGCTCCCACGTGCCACGGAGCAGCTGGGCCCATGAGCCATGGAGGGCTTCCCTGGTGGCACAGTGGTTGCGCGTCCGCCTGCCGATGCGGGGGAACCGGGTTCGCGCCCCGGTCCGGGAGGCTCCCACGTGCCACGGAGCAGCTGGGCCCATGAGCCATGGCCACTGAGCCTGCGCATCCGGAACCTGTGCTCCGCAACGGGAGAGGCCACAACAGTGAGAGGCCCGCGTACCGCTAAAAAAAAAAAATTAACTTTTATTTTTATAAAACTAATGCATGCACTTGATAGTACCATGTAAACAATAATAAAAGTGTACCCCCAAAAAGGATCCCTTGCAGCAATCTTTTTTTTCTCTTCCCAGTTCAGCTTTCATGAGACAAGTACTTTGTTTTTTTTTTTTGGCCGTGCCTCACAGCATGTGGGATCTTAGTTCCCTGACTAGGGATCAGATCCATGCCCCCTGCAGTGGAAGCACAGAGTCTTAACCACTGGACTGCTAGGGAAGTCCTGAGACAACTACTTTTAATTCTTTTATCTTTTTGATTTAATATCCATCTCCATAATTCTAAATATTAGACTTCCATTACCTGATGTATGAATTTTAGGTATTATAGTTTGACTTCCTCCGTGCTAGTTGAGGAGTTACCATATATGCCCTAATATTAGGCAAGGTTTCACCACCTGCAGTCATCCCATCACCTTATATTCAAAGCCTTGAGTAGTCACCTAACATGATTTTTCAGTTTTATTTTGAAGAGCAATGTGTTCAGAATGGCACATTACCTGAAACAGTTTTATTTGATATTTGTTTTCTGTGCTTACAGAAGTTAGTCGATAGAACCATAATTAAGAAAGAAAGAGAAAGGAGGTTAAAATTGAACATAGATTTAAGATTATTCCCTTGATTCATATTGCTAGTGTTCATTTTAGCTGTATGACCTTGGGCAAATTACTTAATCCGTTTGAACCTCTGTTTCCTCATCTGTAAAAAGGGAGTAATAATATTTGTAAGGATTAAATGCATTGCTACATATTAAGTGCTTAGAATGTCCCTAGCACATATTAAGCATCCTATAAGTTGTATGACTATATTAGTTGTATCACTAATCTTAACAGACTTTTTACAAATAAGTAGCAAAAGTATTTCATAAGGTTACTGCGGAATTTACAAATAAACTCCTGTAGAGAAAATGTGTTTCTAAACTAAATTAGATGAAAATGAACAAGACTTACTCTGGAAAACTGTCAAGTAATACAAAAAGAGAAATCTAATGTGTGACAGGTGAAGTGTTTCAGAAAATGGCAAAAGCAATATTTCTAAGATAATATATTCTAATATAGTACTTAAACATGTATGTATAGACTTCTAAGTCTGGAGAACAGTGGCAGAAGCCTGATGCAATTTTCCCACCCACCTACCTATAAACCAATAAAAAAACACTTATAAATCACACACCACCCCTGCCCTCAGCATTAAGAAACAGATTACCACAACCTTCAAATTACCTATAAGCAGAGAAATCAGATTCCAAGAGCTCCTCCTGCCCATGTGAAAAGTGGGAAAGGGAAGTCTTAACAGATTTGTTGAAAGAGTTTAGGGACATGGAAGTCTTAGATGAAGCACAAAAATACCACTTCCAAAAGAGAGAAATTCATCACTTAAGTTCCAAAATACTGAACACAGGTTTGAAATCTGATTGTTCACAGTTCCAGCCACAGAGAAGAGCTTGAAAGCAAGCAATACCAGAATTGGTAAGCTGAAATTACCAGTGCTTCATAGGGAAGGAGTGAAGACATGGAGACTTGGAGTCATGGATAAAGAGAAAGAAGGAAGAGGAAAAAATTAATAATCTTTCAGAAAAAGAAAGAGGATGTTCTTTAACTAGGAACTCTGACCATGAAATGAATAGAAATAGAAAAGAATGGATCACATCCATACAGAACTTCTCTGAGAAGAAACAGTGTGAATCAAAGCATATCAGCTGATGAATATCTCTCCTTCTCCCCAAAAAAAGAAAAACGTGAGGCAGAAGAAAATTGACACAATAATATCAAAATGAAATAAAACATCTTCAAACCATACTTGGAGATAAGGGTAAAAAAATACCTTCACTCAGAAATATAACACAGAACAGAAAGGGACAAAAAACAGGATGAAATAAAGTCAGATTCGATTAAACCGAGAAAGTAGAAGGAAAAAAATCATATCAGAAATGAAGACTAAGTTACAAGTTTCCCAACAAACAATAGAGTCAAATGCAAATATGATAAAAGACATAGAAGAAAAACAAGAAGACCAAGAGAATCTGACAGTTTTAGTGAAAGGTGGGTACAAAAAGTCTCACATGTAATTGGTGTCTCTCAAGAAGGCAGAGGAATAAAAGCATAACATTTAAACGCATAATCAAGAAAACCTTCTGGAAATAAAAGATCTGAATCTTGAATTTTGAATATATGAAAAGTTCATACTAGACGATAAACTCCAAGATATATTCTAGTAAAGCTATACAACTTTAAAGATTCAGAAAAATTCTCAGGGCCTCCAGGGTAAAAAGATGAAGTGACTTACAAGGGCCAGAGAATTAGAATGGTATTGGGTTTCTCAAAAGCAATATACACAGCAAGAAATAGTGGCGCATGGCCAATTAAAAATATTTTCAAATTGGCTTAGAAAAGCAAAACCCACTTTATAACGTACAAAAGGCCCTTAAAACAGTAAAAGTAAAAGAATGAACAAAGATATACCTGGCAAACAAATAATAAGAAAACAGGTTTGGCAATGCTGATAACAAAGTAGAAGTCAAACCAAAAAGCATTGAACAAGACAAAAGAGAATAGTTTATAATGCTACAACCACAATTCACAACAAAGATACAATAGTTATGTATATGAACCGAATAACAGCAACAATCTGTGTAAATCAGAAGCTATAAAAAATGCAAGTAGTGGGCTTCCCTGGTGGCGCAGTGGTTGAGAGTCCGCCTGCCGATGCAGGGGATACGGGTTCGTGCCCCGGTCTGGGAAGATCCCACATGCCACGGAGCGGCTGGGCCCGTGAGCCATGGCCACTGAGCCTGCGCGTCCGGAGCCTGTGCTCCGCAAAGGGAGAGGCCACAACAGTGAGAGGCCCGCGTACCGCAAAAAAAAAAAAAAAAATGCGAGTAGTGAAAGGCACTAAAAATTGGAGACTTTAATACTCTTAGCACAAGATAGGTGTTGTAGACAAAAAATAAGGTTATAAAAGATCTAAACCACATAATAAGGCAGATCATCAGGTATATCCATTACTACATCCTAGTAGAGACTATATTTCAAACACAGAATATTCATAAAAATTGTTGCTAAATTAGGAAAACATCAGTAGGTTCCATTCAAGAAAGCAAAAGCAAAACCAAAAAGCAAAAGGGCACTTCTATCTTGAAATTTAGAAACCTTCTATTATATGTTAGAAAGCCTTGTGCAAAAAAGTTCATAGCAGTTTTATTCATAGTATTTGAGTCTGGGTGGAGAATGGATAGACTAATATATTGATAAAGTTCAGTTTCACTCAGCAGTAAGAAGCATTGAACCGTTATACATGCAATAACATGGATAAATCTCAAAATGTCCATATAGTTTTATTCCATTTATGTAAAATCTTAAATATATGCAAAATTAAGCAATTGTGCTAAAACTGGGAGGAGGAGAAAAACTGACTGTGAAAGAACATGAGGGAGCTTTCTAGAGTGATAGAAAATTTCAACATCTTGATTGAACTTGAAAAGTTCAGCATCTTTGGTATGCATTCAAAATTATGCCTCAATTAAAAAATTAACTCTTGGATAAACGGGGAATGCAAACAAATTACAGAGTTTCTAAAAAGTAATAATAATGGGGCTTCCCTGGTGGCGCAGTGGTTAAGAATCCACCTGTCAATGCAGGGGACATGGGTTTGAGCCCTGGTCCAGGAAGATCCCACATGCTGCGGAGCAACTAAGCCTGTGCGCCACAACTACTGAGCCTGTGCTCTAGAGCCTGCGAGCCACAACTGCTGAGCCCGTGTGCCAAAACTACTGAAGCCCACGTGCCTAGAGCCCATGCTCCACAACAAGAGAAGCCACTGCAATGAAAAGCCCACGCATTGCAATGAAGAGTAGCCGCTCCTCGCTGCAACTAGAGAAAGCTGCACATGGCAACAAAGAACCAAAGCAGCCAAAAGTAAATAAATAAATAAATTTATGAATAATAATGAAAATGCTACCTAGATACACCAGAATCTGTGGAATACGTTTAAAGCTGTGAGCAGAGGAAAATTCATACTCCTAAATTATCAGCTGTTAAAGGAAAATTCAAAAGTAAATTCTAAAGATTTTATTGGCTTTATCAGCAATTGATCCATTGGGCAACATCTAGTCTAGCAGATAGAAAATGGCTCTGAAGAGCTGCAGAAGGCCAAGAGATTTTGATAGAACAAAGTGAGCAGGAGGAACAAGGAAGTTATACTGGGCATTTGCTGATTGGTTAAAATGGGGTTACTGGCCTTAATGGAGCAAAAGGAAGTCTTGGAGCTGGGACAAGTAACTTGTGCTGATAGGTTGACTTAGGCTTATCTTTTCTGGAAGAGCTGAGTGTAGAAACCTAACCACTAAATTTTGGCTTTCTGACTTGGGGCTTAGCATGAGCAACTCCACCTTGGGCCTAATCTGGTTACTTTAGCATAGTAAAAATAGAAGATTGAAAATAAATAATTCCCAACTCAGAAACAAAAAAGAGCAAAGCAAAACACACAAAAAAAGGGAATAATAGATAAAAGTAGAAGTTAATGAATTAAAGAACAGAAAAACTATACATAAAATTGATGAGTCAATCCTGGACCTTTGTGCGAAAATTCACAAAGTACATAAACCACTAGCTAGTTTAATCAAGGGGCAAAGGAGAATGCACAAACATACAAAATAAGAAATAAGAAGGAAATAACTTGATACAGAAGAAATTGAGAAAATCATACACAACTATTATGTACACACTATGCAAATAAATTTGAAAACCTAGATGAAATGGATTATTAGGAAAATACAGTTTGAGAAAATTGACCTCACTAGAGAGTTTCTTAAAAACTTAGATAAATTTCTCTGTTTCTTTTATGGAAATTTTCAAGGAGCTATCCCACAAAACACCAGGCCTGAGTGATTTCACAAGGGAATCTGCAAAACCTTTAGATAGCATGTAGTCCCGATGCTACACAAATCATTTCAGACCATAGAAAATGAAGGAAAACTTTCTAATTATTTTTATGAAGCAAGACTAATACTGATTTCTGAACCTGATAAAGATGGTGCCAAAAAATGAAAATTAGACATTTATGAATATCAGTGCAAAATCCTAAATATTGTGCAATCTCTTAACACTATATTCACATACATTGTGATGAAGTGAGGTTTATAGTAGGAGTACAAGAATGATTCAGTATTTGGAAGTTTGTTGATATAATTTACCATATTAATAGCTCTAAGGAGAACAGTCATATTCTCTTTTTAGATGTTGGGAAAGTCTGTGACAAATTCAACACCTATTCCTAATAAAATCTTTTAAGAAAACAGGAATGGATAGATCCTTGCTTAACATGATTTTCGTAAATACACATGGACACTCACATACATACATACATCAAAACATCTTAATCCTAAAGCTAGCATCTTAATGGGGAAACACTGAGATCAGAGAGGAAGGGTGCTCAGTGTCTCCACTATTTAACATTGTACTGGAAGTATGAACCAATACAGTTAGGAAAAAGAAAATTATAAGCTTCCCTTTTCTCTTAGGGAAAGAGAAAAGTTTCTTTACAAGTGACATGATAGTGTATCTGGAAAGCCCTAGAAAATCAATGATAAAACTTTCCAAATAATTTAGCAAGATTGCAGGATATAAAATAATAAATCTTAGTGTACTCAGTCAATTCAACAATATAACAAAAGGGAAAATTGCATTTACATTAGCCACGAAAAATAAAGTACTTAAATTCATAAGGATTTCCTTTTAACAAGAATTGTTCAAAAGCCTATATGATGCAAACTATAAAACGTTTCTTGTTCTCAGTTAAGACATCTCAACATTATGAAGATTCTGAAGTTAGTAAATCTAATGAGACCCTAATAAAAATACCCAACAATTTTTTGGTATAGAGCTAAGCTAGTTAATACTGAAGTTCATTTGGAAAAATAAAACATGCAAGAATATCAAAACATTAAAGGGAAAATATTGGGGGAGGGTGTCTAGACCTACCAGATTTCAAAATATACTAAGAAGGCTCTATAATTTAAAAAGGAAGCTATTGGCACATGAATAGACAGACCAATAAGATAGTATAACATTTAGATATGGACACAACTACATATGGAACTCTAAAACAAAGTGGTATTTCAAAGCACTGTGAAAAAAGGGACATTTTAGTAAAAAGCGTTGGTACAACTAGATAGTTGGGAAAAGATAATTAGGGCCATTGTTTATACCATACATAAGAATAAACTCTAAATGGATCAGAGATGTAAATATCAAAAAACTATACAAATAACAAAATATGGGTGAATTTTTCTATACCATGGTATAAGGGAAATTTTTCTGTGACTGAAGGTACAATGAAAGAAAATACTGATAAATTTTACTACATTAAAAAAAATTTTTTAATTGTATGGCCAAAAACTCCATAAAATCAAAATTTGCCGTATATAACAGAGGTAAATTTAGGGTAAATTCCTAAATACAAAGAGTTTTGAAAAAACATTTAAAAGATTAAAAACACTAAAGAAAAAAGGGCAAGAGATGAGAACAGACAAGTCCATACACATATACAGAAAGGTACAAAAATGGCTTAGTGTAGAACTATACTGGTTTTTAATACCAATCCCTACTAAAAAGGATGAGCGCTCCTTGGAGAAAAGGTTGATTTAGGAGCTGGAGCAGTGTAGGGTTTAAAATGATCCTAGAATATCTTGATATTCCAGAAAGTATTGCTCAAAAATTGATGTGGGCATGTCAAAATGACATGGGAGTCAGTTCGAGGGGATCCTAGTAGCCAAATCTGGGATAATTTGAACCCCCAAATAATTAAAGACAGTAATGAATTATGAACTACGGGGGCGGGGCAGCGAAATAGGAGTTAGTGAACTCATACTGATAATGAGTAGGTAGGTAGATAGGTATATAAAGGGGATGATGAGAGTTTCCTGCTGACTGGTAAGAGAGTACTAGCAGTAGAAAATCATTTTGCAGACATCATAATAATGTTTGGTTCTGCAGGAGTTATTGGATGCCTAATTTAGGGATGAGGGGGGTAGAATTTCAATGAGCAACTGTATTTGTTTGTTTTAAATGTGTCCCCAAGATTGCTTATTAGTTGCAAGGAGAAATATGGTAAGTATACTGGAAAAACTGGACAACACCTTGGCAGGGTGATCAAAATGAACATCACCACTGAGGGGCAGATATGTATCTTGTGCCTCTGGATTTAATACTCTTGAGAAGGATATATCACTTATGTAGTATTATGGGAATATATAACCTGAAAATGAGGAAACTTCAGATGAACCCCAAATGAAAAGCATCCCATTAAAAAGAGGAGCGGTCTTCCCAGCATTGCTTGGGTCTGGATGTAGGTGTTTCCCCAATTGGTGATGTATGCGCTTTTCTTTCTATCTATCTATCTATATATATATATATATTGCTTGTTCTTCCAACTTGGTGATGTAAGTTCTCCCAAATTGGTGATGTATGTACATTTTTCTCTGTCTCTGTCTCTGTCTGTCTCTCTCTCTATATATATATTGCTTGTCCTTATATTGTAACTTACTACTAATATAATAAATTTCCTTATTTCTTGCTTATTAAAAAAAAAGGGGGGGAGAGGAGACCTACATTCTCCAAAAACAATCTTCTAGATTAAAGGAAACAAATACAACATGTGATGCTGGACTGGAGGGAAGAAATTCTATAAAAGACATTGGGTCCATTGAAATATGGATGGTAAATTAGGGCAAAGTATTAATGTTAAATTCCCTGAAACTAATAACTGTGCTATAGTGATGAGAGAATGTTTATATGCTCAGGCAATGCACACTGAAGTAGTTTGGAATAAAAAAGACATGTATGGGACTTCCCTGGCAGTCCAGTGGTTAAGACTCCACACTTCCACTGCAGGGGACATGGGTTTGATCCCTGGTCAGGGAATTAGGATCCTGCATGCTGCTGCCAAAAAAAAATTGTATGCAACTCACTCTCAAATGGTTCAGAAAAACATCTATATATTTCGAGAGAAGAATAAAACAAATGGAGCGATTTTTTAGTAATTGGTGAATCTGAGTAGAATACACAGGATTTCTTTGTACTATTTTTCCAGCTTTTCTGTAAATTTGGAGTTATTTCCAAGTAAAAAGTTTTCTTTTTTAAAAAAAAAAGGGAAAAAAGACTACACTGACTTACCATTTTCATCCAGCATATTATATGGCAAAAAAAAAAAAAAACACAAACCTCCCAGTATTGCTGGAGCAAATACAAAATGGTAAAATTTCCATGGAGGGGAGTTTGGCAATATCTAACAAAATTACATATACATTCACCATTCTACCCAGCAGTCACACTTCTGAGAATATACGCTGATGTTATACCTCAAGCAATTTATATACATATATGTGTATATGTATATATACATGTATATATGTTCATTGCAGCAATATTTGTTATTGCAAAACATTGAAAACTATTGTGTCCAAATGAAATTGATTGAATAAACATGCGCACAGTGGAGAACTGTGCAGCTTAAAAAGGAATGAGGAAGATGTCTGTGCCCTGAAACGAAGTGGTTTCCAGGATGTATTTCTAAATTAAAGGACAGAGGAATTTAGTATGTGGCCTTTTGTGTAAGAAAGAAGAGGAAATAAGGAAGCATAAATATACCTGTTTACCTTTTTTAAACATACACACATAAGAAAGATGAACCAGAAAGCAATAAAGTTGGTTACCCACCTACAGGAGACAGTGGTGAGGTAAGGGAAGGAAATATTTCTCCAAGTTATACCTTTTTGTATAGCTCTTTATATTTGAAAGCAGGGTGATTTTTTTGATAGTCCCAATAAATGAAATTAACTCAATAAGGATGTCAGGGGAGACTAAAACCAAAAGCAAACCAAAACCGACTTAGTTCAAACTGACAATTGAAGGATGGAGAAATAGCTAATCCAAGTAACTGTAAAACTCAGTACTCTGTTCTTCAGTTTGAGGAGAAGGGACTACAAAGAAATTCTGAACTCAAAAGTTCATTTTTTTAGCAGTATGGATGTTATGCTCTGAAACTTTAAATATATAAAAGGATGGAGCAAATGAATAAATGTTAATTTTGTTGGAAGCCAGGGTTTTCAATAGAAGAAGAGAGAGACAGGTATGGATGTGGGAAAGTAAGGAAAAGCCCTGTGGGGATGGATTCTAATTGGAGATGGAAGTGTGAACTCATGATTTTGAAAATACATTGTATATACATGACATATGTCACATACATGTGTGCATATATATTCCAACTCATGCACTGAAGGGCTCCAGAAGCAAAGAGATACCACAGTAGCAATGAACACATGGACCACCTAGATCTTTATTTCTAACATTCCTAGTAAAAGAAACCAAGGCTCTTTGGAGAAATGGTTGATTCCAGAGCTGAGACAGGAAAGTGACATAAGCCAGAATGTCTTGTTATGCCAGAAAGCAAAAAATTGTTCAAAAATGATAGGGGCATGTCAGAATGACACAGGAGTCAGCTTGAATGGGTTCCCACTGGCTGAGTCTGTCATGATTTGAGTCCCCAAATAACAAAGGACAATAAAGAATTACAAACCATTGAAAAGTTGGAATCCAGGAGTTAATACCCATAAGAGAAAAAAGACGGATTTTCCTGACAGAAGAATGCCAGCTGATGAATATGGAAGGAATTCTGGGATTGGAAAATCATAGTAAAAGATTGGGCAAGAATCATTGGATGCTAAATCTGGAGTGAAATTTTGATGAGCAGTATATTTGCGTGGTCTTGAAGTGTCTTCCATAGGTTGCTTATTAGAAGAAAGAAAACAGTAAAACTCCAGTGGAGAACCAGATCCCACAGCTAGTTACCAAGTCTTATCATCACCAGTAAGGGGCAGATGAACATCATATAATCCGGGTTTACTACCCTGAGTAGCATGAGTTATGTAGTATTTCAACTGGGACTATACAGTCTGAATCTAATGATGAGACTACTGCAAACCCAAAAAGGGGAAATTTTTAAAGGAGAGGAAATCTGTGAGAAAGAATTCCAAATAATTTGTGTAGATAGTCCGCCCTCAAAGAGGGGGTGCTTAATGGCCTCTTGCTGATGTGCTTTCACCTATGCTGTTCTCTGCCTAAAAGAATCCTCTTGCCCATCAGAAATCTTCTTTCTCAGCCTTTAAACCAGTATCATTTGTGTGTGTGTGTGTGTGTGTGTGTGTGTGTGTGTGTGTGTGTGTGTGTGTGTGTGTGTGAGAGAGAGAGAGAGAGAGAGAGAGAGAGAGAGAGATACTGAGTTGACCTGACCCCCTTTTTTTCTCTCTTGGAAATTTTCATTCCATTCATCCACATAATTGTCTTTGGAGCTGCTCTGTTCTTTTATGCCCCTAACCCTCTGGTTGAATACCCCTAGGCATGCACTTAACCCCGGTGAAGACAGCATACCCATTATTTGGGATTTTTTAAACTAGGAACTCTGCTTTTTGAACTGTAAGATGGCAAATTTAAGAAATGAATGATAAAGAAATCATAATACCAGGGAAAAAAGCTAAAGGGTTTAACTAAGATTTTGTCTGAGGAATACAGAGGGATCCTCAAATATTCAGGGACAATAATGAGAGAATAAAATTGGTTTCTGCTTACCCCCTACCAAATTCAGTTTGTTCATCAAATTAGGAACCACAGTTTAATTCGGTTTCTGTCACTTACAACCAAAAACATAAAGCCTCAGTTTAAATCAGGGTTTCTCAACAGTGGCACTAAACAACGTTTTGGACTCTCCTGTCATGTTAATGCAAAGGAATGTGACTCTTTTCCTCCAGTCCTCTTCAGGGATATTGCCAAATATCTACCAGGGGGCTAATATCCACTGCCTTCAGTTGAGAGACAACAAATATTTGAGTCCTGCAATGCTGATCTCTGAGAATATTGTGAACAAGACAGAAATACTTACCGTTCAGAGAAGATAGGCAAAAAATTAAGTGCACACAAAAATCTTAAAATCAAATTCATAATAAATTCTCTGAAAGAAACAGATACTGAAATGAGAAATAATGGGGTGAAGAGTGCTACTTTATTTAATTAATTTGTTTAAGAGTGCTAGTTTATTTTTTTAATAAATTTTTTTTTTTTTTTTTAAAGAGGGGTGCTTAATTCCCCACTCCTTGAGCGTGGGCTTCGAATAGTTACTTCCTTCCAAAGAGTACAGTATGGAGAGGGGTGAAGGGTAATTTTATAGTAGAAAAAACTGCCAAATAATTTTTCAGGCAAGTGGGACTTCCCTGGTGGTGCAGTGGTTAAGAATCCATCTGCCGATGCAGGGGGCACAGGTTCAATCCCTGGTCCGGGAAGATCTGACATGCCGCGGAGCAACTAAGCCCGTGCGCCACAACTGCTGAGCCCGAGTGCTGCAACTACTAAAGCCCACGCACCTAGAGCCCATGCTCCACAGGAAGAGAAGCCACTGCAATGAGAAGAAGCCCACACACTGCAACGAAGAGTAGACCCCACTCACCGCAACTAGAGAAGGCCCACGCGCAGCGATGAAGACCCAACACAGCCGTAAATATATAAATAAATAAATAAATTTATTTATTTAAAAAGAATTCTTCTGGCAAGTAATCAAGGTCAACATCAACAGGGATAAGTTATGTTGACAGGATGTATCCCCAGTCTAATCATGAGGATATGAGACAAATTCAATAGAAGTGACATTCAACAAATACCCGACCAGTACCTCTCAATTGTCAAGGTCACCAGAAACGAGGAAAATCTGAGAAATTTTCACAGCCCAGAGGAGCTTAAGTAAACCTAACAACTAAATGTGTGGGATCTTGGAACAGAAGAAGAACATAGGGTAAAAATGAAGGAAATTTGAATAAAATATATTTAGACATAGTTAAATGACAGTTATATCAATTTTAGTTCATTAACAAATGTACAATACTAGTGTAAGATATTAATAGGGGAAACTGGGGTATAATATGGGAAATCTGTGCTGTATTTTCAAGTTTTCTGTAAACCTATTGGAACTATATACATTATAAATCATTTGTAGGTAAAGATGAAATATTTTGCAAAAATAGCCATCTATTGTTACCTTTTTTTTTTTTTTTTTTTTTTTTTTGCGCGCTGTACGCGGGCCTCTCACTGTTGTGGCCTCTTTCTTTGCGGAGCACAGGCTCCGGACGCGCAGGCTCAGTGGCCATGGCTCACGGGCCCAGCCGCTCCGCGGCATGTGGGATCTTCCCGGACCGGGGCACGAACCCGTGTCCCCTGCATCAGCAGGCGGATTCTCAACCACTGCGCCACCAGGGAAGCCCAATTGTTACCATTCTTAAAGAAGGGAGGACATAATCTTATAATAAAGAGTAGTCATTTAGTCATTTAAGTTTAATAAGTTAAGCTTTATGGAAAAAATTTATAACTCAGGCAATAGATATAAGTTGACATTTGCCCTTTTTATCTCCATCCTCCAAAATTTTTATTCAAGTTGATCAAAAAACTCACTTCTTGTTATTTTTAATCTCATGGGGAAATGAGGAATCACCATATCTTTATACCTATCCACCTCATGAGTTAAATCATTAGTGTTTATATGATTATGTTTACTGCTGCTCAGCCCAGTCACTGGATTGAACCCGGGCCACGGCAGTGAAAGCCCGGAATCCTAACCACTAGGCCACCAGGGAACTTCCTTTGTTCCTTTTTGATATAACTTCTTTTCCTGGAGTTAACAATTGTTTCATTTTTTTTCGTTTAATCATTTAACACTATTTAAAGTGTCTGTTGCCTTTTTCCTAAATCCTCCAACAAACTCTGTCAAACACAAAGTTTTATTTTTATCCTGGAGCTGCCATCATCCATCCTCCTCCAGTATAGTCTGGTTGCTTTGTAGGCCTGCTGTACAGCTGTCCTCTGAGGACATCCCTTTTATCATTGTCTTGGGAATTCCCTTTACCTCTGTCCTCTGTTGGATCTTTCTCTTTCTTCGTTACTTTGATGTTATAATGAAGCACGTCTCCTGAGTAAAAGTGAACATGGGATCTAAGTTTTTTGAGAGACTTGGCATATCTGAAAATATCTTTATCCAACCATTATACATGGCTGATAGATTGACAGGATATAGATTTTTTTAACAACTTTCTTGAAGTAAAATCGACAAGAGATTAAAACTAGGCATCTAGTTTTAGTTTTCTAGTGCACAGTTTAATAAGTTTTGACAACTACAACACTCATGAAACCATCACCACAGTCAAAATACAGAAGCTGTCCATAATCCCCAAAAGTTTCTTCATGATCCTTTATAACCTCTTTGCCACCCCTGGCCCATCCCTTCCCCAGGTAACTTATCTGTTTTCTGTCACTATACATTAGTTTGCATTTTCTAAAGTTTTATATAAATGAAATCATAGAGCTTGTGTTCTTTTTTTTTTTTGGTTGGTTTTCACTCAGCATAATTATTGTGAGATTATCGCTGTTGTGTGTGTCAAAAATTAATTCCTTTTTATTGCCAAGTAGCAAAATGGAATCATTGTATGGATGTACCACAATTTGTTTATTCATTTACTTTTTTTTTTTTTTTTTTTTTTTTTCGTGGTATGAGGGCCTCCCTCTGCTGCGGCCTCTCCCGCTGCGGAGCACAGGCTCCGGACGCGCAGGCTCAGCGGCCATGGCCCACGGGCCCAGCCGCTCCGCGGCACGTGGGATCCTCCCAGACCGGGGCGCGAACCCGGTTCCCCCGCATCGGCAGGCGGACGCGCAACCACTGCGCCACCAGGGAGGCCCCTATTCATTTACTTTTTGATGGACATTTGGGTATTTCCAGTTTTGAGCTATTATGATCATTCATATATATGTCTTTGTATGGACTTAAGCTTTCATTTTTCTTAGATAAATACCCAGGAGTGGAATGGATCGTAGGTGGTGTATATTTAAAAGCACGTGTTATTTAACACTGTATTTAAAACTGCATGTTCTCCAAAGTGCTTGTACCATTTTACATTCCCATCTTCGGTATATGAGAGTTCCATTTGCTGCACAGACCATAGAGGGCTGTGGGTTTGTTTGGCCATTCTAATAGATGCATAAGAACATCTTGTGATTTTAATTTGTATTTTCCTAATGACCAATGATGTTGAACGTGTATTCACGTCCTTATTTGCCGTCCATGTAGCTTCTTCATGAATTCTCTTTAGATCTTGGCCTGTTTGTTTTTTTTTTAATTATGTTGTTTAAGTTACTGCGTTTTGACAGTTCTTTATATGTCCTGGATACAAATCCTTTATCAGGTATATGATTTGCAAATATTGTTTTCCAGTCTGTGGCTTGTTTTATTCTCTTAATAGTGTCTTTCAAAGACCAGAAGTTTTAAATTTTGATTAAGTTTAGTGATCAATTTTTCCTTTAATGGGTCATACTTTTGATGTCATATCCAAAAACTTTTTATACCTAACCTAACATCGTGAATGTTTTTTTCCAGTTTTTTTTCTGGAAGTTTTTGGTTTTAGCTCTTACTTTTAGTTCTGTGATCCATTTTGGTTTTGTTTTTGGCCATGCCATGTGGCTTGTGGGATCTTAGTTCCCCAACCAGGGATTGAACCCAGGCCACAGCAGTGAAATAGCCAAGTCCTAACCACTGGACCACCAGGGAATTCCCTGTGATCCATTTTGAGTTACTTTTGTTTATGATATAACATATAGATCCCAGTCTTTTTTTTTTTTTTTTTTTTTTTTTTGCATATGGTTATCTGCTTGTTCCAGCACCTTTTTTTGAGAAGACTATATTTTCTCCACTGAATTGCCTTTTCACACTTGTGGAAAAAAATCAATTGACCATATATGTATGGGTCTATTTCTTTTGATCTATTTGTCGGTATTTATGTCAAAAATTCCACTGCCTTGATTAGAGTAGCTTCAGCATACGTCTTGGAGTCAGGAAGCTTAAGTCTTTCAACTTTGTTCTTCTCAAATTTGTTTTTGCTATTCTAGGCCCTTGCAGTTCCATTTGAATTTTAGATTCAGCTTGTCAATTTCTACCCCAAAATCTTCTGTGTTTTGATTATGTTGTGTTTTTGGGGGTTGGTTTGTTTGGCCACTCCATGTAACATGTAGAATCTTAGTTCCCCAGCAGGGATCGAACCCCTGCCCCCTGAAGTGGAAGCACAGATTCTTAACCACTGGACCACCAGGGAAGTCCCTTGATTACAATTGTGTTGGATCTATAAATCAACTTGGGAAGAATTGGCATTTTAACAATATTTATTCTTCTAACCTGTGAACACAGTACATCTTTCCATTTATTTAGATCTTTCTTTAACTCTTTCAGGAACATTTAGTAGTTTTCATGGTATTGGTCTTGCACATCTTTTGCCAGATTTATCCCCAATTATTTCATATTTTTTGATGCTATTGTAAGTGGTATTTTTTTATTTCCAGAAATTGAACTCCAGAAATTTCAATTTCTGGAGTTTTGTTGCTGGTATATAGAAATACAGCTGATTTTTCTGTACTGATATTTTGTCCTGCATCCTTGCTAAACACTTATTAGCCCAACACTTGCTGTATATTCCATCAGATTTTCTACAGTCGTGATGTCTGGGAATAAAGGTTTAGTTAAATTTACTTCTTTACAATCTGGATTCTTTTATTTCTTTATTTCTGTACTTTTTTTTCTTATTGCACTGGCTAGAATTTCTAGTACAATATTGAATTAAAATGGCAAAAGCAAATATATATACTCCCAGTCTTAATGGGAAAACATCCAGATTTTCATAATTAAAATTTTTTTTTTTTATTGGCTGTGCCACACAGCATACAGGATCCTAGTTCCCCGACCAGGGATCGAACCCGTGCCCCCTGTGGTGGAAGCATGGAGTCTTAACCACTGAACCGCCAGGGAAGTCCCCATTAAATTTCATGCTAAGTTTAGGATTTTCCTGAATGTTCTGTATGGGGTGAGGAAGTTCTCTTCTATTCCTAGTTTGCTGAGGGGTTTTTTAAAATCAGGAATAGGTCTCAGATTCTGTCATATGCTTTTTCTGTATCTCTTGAGATAATCATATGACTTCTGTTTTTTAGTCTATTAATATGAAGAATTTATTGATTTTCAAATGTTGAATTAGCTTTGCCTTCCTGGGATAAACCCACGTGGCCATCCTATATTGTTCTTTTTATATAGTGTTTGATTCAGTCTGCTAAAATTTAGTTTAAAATGTTTGCATCCTATATTCATGAGTAATATTGCTCTGTAGTTTTCTTGTAATAGCTTTGTCTGGTTTGGGGATCAGAGTAATGCTGGCCTAATAGAATGAGTTGGAAACTATTTCATCCTCTTCGGTTTCCTGGAAGAGTTGTTGTAGAATCAGTAGTATTTCTTAAGTAGAATTCTCCAGTGAAGCCATTTGGGCTGGAGTTTTCTTTGTGTGAAGGTTTGTAACTACACATTTAGTTTCTTTACCTATTCAGGTTATTATAGTTATTTACCTATTCAGGTAATATGTTTATATGTGAGATTTGGTTTTATGTCTTTCAAAGAATATGTCCATTTCCTCTAAGTTGTCAAATTTATTAGCATAAAATTGTTGGTAATATTCTTACTCTCCTCTTAATATCTCCAGAATCTGTAGTGATGCTGCTGCTCATCCATGATACTGGAAATTTTGTCTTTTCTCTTTTTTGCTTATCTCTAATCAGTCTTATTGATCTTAAAGAACTTGGCTATTGTTTCATTTTTTTTTTCTTTTTCCTTTTTTTTTTTTGGTTTGTTTGTTTTTCAGTTAGTTGATTTTCACTTGGAGCTTTGAGTATAGATTTTATGATAAGAATTTTTTTCCTTAACCGGCTATTGCTTTCTTTTTTTTCTTCTTTTTTTTTTGTTTGTTTGTTTGTTTTTTAGTTAGTTGATTTTCACTTGGAGCTTCAAGTATAGTTTTTCTGATAAGAATTTTTTTCCTTTAGAAGTTTGAAGGCATTACTTTTGTTAATCTTGTTATTGAAAAACCCACTGATATCCTAATTCCCTTCTCTTTTTGTGTGATATAGTGTTTTTCTTGAAGCTTTTAGTATGGCAAAGTTCTGTAATTTTTATAAGGATGTACCTTGGTATAGTTTGGGGTTTTTTTAAGTCATTAAGCTGGGCTTGCATGGTCCCTTCAGCATAGGAACTCTGTCTTTTGATCCTGGAATTCTTGTTGTTGTATTTTTTTCTTTGATCCTATCTGTTTTCTTCAGTATCTCTATTCTTTGGATTTTGTATCTTCTGTATTTAACTTTTATCTTTTCTCTTTTATTATCTACCTGTTTGTCTCATGTATACACACACACACATGCTTTTTGAAAGATTTCCTTGATTTTCCTATCCATGTATTTATTTATTGTTTTGCCTCTTCTGTTTTTTAAATTCCAAGATCTGTCTTCTTCACTGATAGCATCCTATTATTATATTTCTCTGAAGAATTATTATTATTTTTTTTGAAGTTTTCTTTTGCTCCCTGCATTACTTCTATTTCCTGTAGATTCTTTTTTCTGAAGATTAGTTTTGGTCTTTCACATTTTTTAATGAATTAATTTTTTAAATTTTAAAAACAATTAATTAATTTGGCTGCACTGGGTCTTCATTGTGGCACATGGGCTCTTCATTGAGGTGCGCGGGCTCAGTAGTTGCAGCGCAAGTGCTTAGTTGCAGTATGTGGGATCTTAGTTCCCCGACCAGGGATTGACCAGGGCTCGAACCCAGGCATCTTGCCTTGGGAGCGAGGAGTCTTAACCACTGGGACCCAGGGATGTTCCTGGTCTTTCACATTTTTAAGAGGCCTTTCACAAATGACTGGTAATCCTTGCCTGTTTATTCATATTTAATGGTTAGTTAATAAGCAGCTGATGGGACTAAATGTGCCTAATTTGGGCTTGTTGACTAGTGAGATTCACTGTTGTGATTGGTTACTTTTAAAATCTCTCTGGTGTCCTGCACTTTTACTGTGATCTGTTTAGATGTGGGTATCTTTTTGTTGTGCTTAACATATATTGTAGTGATTAACATATATTGTAGTTCTATCTGTGAATTCATGTTTTTGATATTTCTTCAAAATTTTCAGCCAATATCTCATTCAGCTTTACCTTTTTCTATTCTCCATAGTTTCTCCTTTGAGAATTTTTAATATATAAATTTATTTATTTATTATTTATTTTTGGCTGTGTTGGGGCTTCGTTGCTGCATGCGGGCTTTCTCCAGCTGCAGCGAGCAAGGGCTACTCTTCGTTGCCATGTGCGGGCTTGTCATTGTGGTGGCTTCTCTTGTTGCGGAGCACGGGCTTCTAGGCACGAGGGCTTCAGTAGTTGTGGCATGCAGGCTCAGTAGTTGTGGCTCGTGGGCTCTAGAGCACAGGCTCAGTAGTTGTGGTGCACAGGCTTAGTTGCTCCGCAGCATGTGGGATCTTCCCGGATCAGGGCTCGAACCCGTGTCCCCTGCATTGGCAGGCAGATTCTTAACCATTGCGCCACCAGGGAAGTCCATCTCCTTTGAGAATTCTTATTGACATTTATTATTAGATCTTTACATTCAGTGCTCTTTTAACCTCTTAGTTTCTATGTTTCTGTTCTTCTTTGCTGTTTTGGGTTCTTTCTTAATGTTTATCTTCCATTTCCCCAATTATTTTTTAGGCATGTCTAATCCATTTAGGGTTTTTTTGTGGTTTTTTTTTAATTACAGCAGTTGTATTTTTCATTTACAGAAATTACATTTGGTTCTTTCTGATTGCTTTGTATTCTCTGTTCATTTTTCAATAACATTATTTCTTCTTAGTTCTTGTATGGTTATTTTATATTCTGTCTCTGGCAATTCCAGTGCCTAACTATTTGGGATATCTAATCTATTTCTGCTGACGCTTGCAGTGGCCCGCTTATTGTGTGTTTGATATTTGATTGTGTACTGATATTTGATAAAAATCTGTGGAAATGCTGAAAGGCCGGAATTGTAGGTGATTATTTCTCAAATGACTTAGGATTGCTTTTGCTGGGTGTCAAGGGGCACTTGTATCCTAGAACCACTTTAATTTCTTGACATAGGAATTTTCTGACCATCTAGAGTAGGATAAGTTATAACCTCAGGTCTTTGGTTGCAAAATCCCAGAGAAGCCTCTCTACCCAGAGCATGGACAAAAAGGCTCCTTTGTAGGTCCCCGAGCTGTGCAGCTTGTGGGATCTCAATTGCCCGACCAGGGATTGAACCTGGGCCACCGCAGTGAAAGCCTGGAATCCTAACACTTAGGCCACCAGGGAATTCCCTACATGTAGTCAGTTTTTTTCCCACCCATTTTACAACGTATATTGAAGTTGCCGCCCCCTCAGGGGTTTTGGTCTGATATAGAGAGCATTTCTCTAGAACATTAGTTCTTAAAGATGCTTTGGAAAACACTGCATACTATATATACCTCTTAAATTATTGTAATGTTCACAAGCATCTTAAGGGTTCAAAGAGGGCTTTGAAGTAAGGAAAATTTCCCAAATGTATTTGACCATAATACTTTTTTTTTAATGTTAACAGCCTATACTTATTGAAACCAAAATGTTTGTAATCATTGGGTACCTGAAATTTTAAGTTTATATTCTTATTCTCCAACAAGTTGAGTCAGAATAAGATATTCTGTGTTGACACTTCAGGATCAGTAGATATATTAGCTGCTAACCAAGCTGACTATAAAGTGGACGACAAACTTATATGAAAACTCTGGATGTAAAAGATCATCTCTGTATGGAGTTAGGGTGTATGAATTTATTAGAATTTAGAATTCTAGCCAGTGTTTACTAAATGTATATTCCAGGCATTGTGATAAATATTTCATAGTGTCTTTATGTTGCCCTCAGGAAGAAAATATATCAAACTTTAACCTAGCCTTCAAGGGCCCTGGTGATCTGGCCACTGCATCCTCCTCCAACCTCATCTCCCACACCTCTCACACTGGACACCAGCGACATTGGCCTTTCAATGCACCAAGTATGTTCCAGCCCAAAAGCCTTTGTCTTGCCCTTTCCTTCCAGCACCAGATATTCAAGTGGCTGCCTTTTTTGTCCTCAGGGTCTTTCCTCACCACTGAATCTCAGTTGACTACAGTTGCCTTATTACTCTACTATCACATGGTCTTGCTTAGATTTCTCCCACCAGTAGACTATAACCTTATGAGAATCATTGATCTCTCTTAACCTCTCTTACTGTGAGACACACAAATGCTTGATAAATAGTTGTTGAATGTTGAATGAATAAGAGGAAGAAACTCATCACTTGCCCAAGTTCACAGCTAATAAATGACAGAGCTGAGTCTCAAACCTGGGTCTGTCAGAATTCTGTGTTGCTAGTACCATACTTTATCTAAACAAGGATTATCCTATTCCTGCCACCTTACCAGTTCAAAATATTGTTAGACTTTTCCTTTTGAATTGCCTTCAGAGTCTTTATTCTTTTGAAATCTCCTGGTGGTAGCAGATTTTGATTCTTTGAAGATACATGTAATTTATAGAAATAACTAAAAGCTATTCAGAACCAAATCTGCTAAATAATCAGGCTGGGGAAACCAGTAGTGGGGGAGGGGGGAATATTCTAAAGTGACCTCAGTTGGCTTTTCTTTTTTTAATTGGGTCTAAAAGAGAGTTCTGAAAGAAGAATATTAAAAAAAAAAAAAGAGAAGTTGTGGCAATATTAGTAGAACATTTGTAGAGCCTCCCAAGGGGACTTCTTAAAAGACAGTATTCATTTGAGTATATAATATTTCCATTGTGTGGATTAAGAAACTAGTTTTGTTGCTTTCATAGTTACACCTGATACAAATGAAAATCAGTTCCCCATCTCAAAGCAAATGTTTAATACAAGCATATCTGAAAATGACAGTTTATTCAATAAAACTAAGATATGCATTTGGATGGTTTTATCTTGTCAAACTTTGGACAACAGATTTCAGCTTTGTTATTGGTCATGTTAAGACGTTAAACTAGCCAGAGAAGAAATTGTGCATAAGGTGGAAGATGATACAAAATTATATCTGAAGCAAAAGAATAAGATAGGTACCAAACTCTAAAGATTTTTTGGTTGATAGTTTTCACTCTACTTGTAACTCACTGTATGTTTAGTGATGGTTTGATTTTTTTTTCATTTCAAATATTCCATTTCTTTTTTCTCTTTGTTTTTTCCTGCTTTCTTTTAACTTTCTTCTCACTGAACTTGAAGTTTTGGAATTGATTTCAGGAAAAGTTGGAGTGGTGGTAGGTGTTTGGGGGTTTTTTGGTGGCTTGAGTGAGGGGACATTTTTGGAGGAACATATGAGTAGCATTTGCTGAACATGATATATGGTATCTTTGTGCTTTTTCTTTTGAAAAGGAAATAGTGTTTAGCTGGAGATGATTGGGTTTTTATCTAATTATGTATGTTAAAAATATGAAATAGTGTTACATGTAGAAATGCTGTCTTTTATAATTTTTGAAATAGGTATTTGTTATGTGTATTTCACCACAGTTGTTTTAAAAAAAGAAATCATCTGATCTAATCGCATTTTATAGAGAAGTGATATATCTAGTTTATGGCAAAACTTGAATTACATGATGATCTTCCGATTCCCATTTAGTGTTTTTTCCAACATTATTGTTACTCCTTTTAGCTAACATGGTAGCTAATAGATTTGTGCCTCATGGAAGAGGAGGGCTCCACTTGACACAAACATTTGGCTTTTCATATAAAATAAAATTATCAATTCTCAGGGCTAGATTTTCATTTTTCAAATCTCATTTATCACAATTTGAACTAAGGTCTTTTAGGTAGTGTACATGAGTGCTGTGTCATGTGTTACTGATTTCTTCTACTTTTAAGACTGAACATTCTTCACGATCCGAAAGGAAAAGAAGAGACTCTTTCGGGATGTTTGACGGTTATGATAGCTGCAGTGAGGACACGAGTAGCAGCTCCAGCTCTGAGGAGAGTGAAGAGGAAGTTGCTCCTTTACCTTCTAATCTGCCAATTATCAAAAACAATGGCCAAGTGTACACATACCCAGATGGTAAATCTGGCATGGGTGAGTATGGAGTATATACTTCAGCTCAGGGGAACAGCCTCACCTGTTACACACCTTTATACTTGAGGGTATGTTTTGATTCCATTTCTTCTGTCATTTCCCTTAGAATTTTTAAAGAACAGTTTGAAGAAACACAGTCTGAAACTTATAGTTCTAGATAAGATCACTGGGTTTGTGTTAAATCTCTTTATTTTGCATACCTACCACCGGCTGGTAGAAAATAATGAAAACAAAAGGCAGCTGAGAAACTTAATGGGACTTAAATTCCATAATTAAATAATAAATCCCTATGTAATTGGAAGTGTGTAAGATAATAGACTTACAGAGTTGAAAGAGACTTTCAAAGTTAAGTCTCCCTTCTCTTTAACGATTCCTTATAAGTTTTCTGTTTTAACACTTTGGCAATAGGGTATCTCTAATTACCAGAATATCCTTTATATTGAACCAAAATTATCCTTGCTCTAACTTTTGTCTTTTGGTCTTAATTTTCATTTTTAAAGGTACACAGAATGATTCTAATCCCTCTTACAAAGACATCTCTTCCCATCACACTACAACACTTATTTCTAGTGTGTCTCTAGAACATACTAAGTAAACCTAATTACTTCAGTCATTTCTCATAGCATCAGTGATTTAATTCATCAGTATCCTGCTCACTTTCTTCTGGGAATACTTCAGATTATGTGGTAGTAGGGTGACAACTTGTCTTTCCTGAGACTGTCCTGGTTTTAGGATTAAACGTCCCACATCCTGGAAAAGGACCTCAGGCAAATAGTTGGTCACCCTGTGTGATTAGGACAGAAGGTAGTTCAGCTTTTATCTCCTTTTTTTAGGACACTGTGTTTCCATTCAGGCCACCAAAATTGCTTTAGCTTTTTTAAAACTAATACTGAATTTGCAGATAACTGAAACCCCATGAACTAGACCAATTTAAATCAGTCTTGTGCTTTTGCAGTTGATTTTTTAAACCCAAGGTGTTAAGACTTTAAAACTCTCCATGTAACCTTTTTCCTACTAAATTTTGGTCTTAGAAATATTTTATTCCTAATTCTTTCATCTAATGTTGAATGCAGTGTCATCTGATTGTCATTTGCAGATTTGATAATAATGCCCTGTAAGTCATATTCTAAGAGTCTTTTTTTTTTTTTTTAATTAGTTTCCTTTGGCCTTTAATGACATTGGTACTTTTTTTTTTTTTTTGGCTGTGTTGGGTCTCTGCTGCTGCGTGTGGGCTTTTCTCTAGTTGTGGCAAGCAGGGGCTTCTCTTCGTTGTGGTGCACAGGCTTCTCATTGGGTGGCTTCTCTTGTTGTGGAGCATGGGCTCTAGGCGCGGGGGCTTCAGTAGTTGTGGCACTCGGGCTCAGTAGTTGTGGTTCGTGGGCTCTAGAACACAGGCTCAGTAGTTGTGGCGCACGGGCTTAGTTGCTCCATGGCAAGTGGGATCTTCCCGGACCAGGGCTCGAACCCGTGTCCCGTGCATTGGCAGGTGGACTCTTAACCACTGCACCACCAGGGAAGCCCTATATTCTAGTCTCTTGATTAAAACGTTGAGCATCGAAGGGCCTGGTACAGAGTACTGCAGATCATATCAAAGAACTTAACTTCACTTATCAAGACTCACTAGGTGTGGTCATCCAACCAGTTAAAACCTACCTAGGTGTTTTCTACTTCAGCTTGAATTTCTCAATCCTTATTGACAAAGCTACATGAGAGATTTTATCAAATGTGTTAACTCCTGTTAATATACATCTTGTCGTGGTTTAGTTATGATATACCAGTCTGGTAATCTTATCACAAAAGGGAGCTTTGCCAGACTCTGTTTTACAGATACAAATAGGAACAATATAGCATAAACTCCCTGGTGGAGCTTACATCCTGGTCATGGGAATTCTAGTTTGACATGTTCAGTTCTTGGCAAAGATATACTCTCCATTTGGGATTGCTTTTTTTTTTTTAACATAGATGATCCACAAACCTTTTAAATAATCTGTTCTAGAATTTTTACAACAGAAAATCGTTCAGGCTTTTTTTCCCTTAGACACCCTTTGTTTATCTCTTATCCTCGGCTTCTTACATTTTTTTCCATGATTTCTCATAATTTGTTATGAGAACTTACTGGTTAAACTGTAAGTTCCTCCAGTTATAACTGTTTAGATGGATATTTGAACCCACTCAACCCACTCAGCAGCATAGTTGTTTGCTCTGTTATCTTTTTTGCCCCAACTTTACTGAGGAATAACTGACAAATATAATTGTATATGTTTAAATGTATAAATGTCTATAAATGTGGTGATTTGATATACATGGATACGGTGGAATGATTACCAAGATCAAGATAATTAACACACCTGTCACCTCACAAAGTTAACTGAGAGTATGTGTGTGTGTGTTTGTGTGCACGGTGTGAGCACAAGATCCACTCTCAGCAACTTCCAGGTATACAATACAGTAGTGTTATTAACTATAGTCACCATGCTGCACGTTAGATCCTCACAACTTATTCTTTTTATAACTGAAAATTTGTACCCCTGGCAACCACCATTCTATGAAATGGGCTTTTTTTTTTTTAAGGTTCCACATATAAGTGATACCGTACACTATTTGTCTTTCTCTTTCTGGCTTATTTCACTTAGCATAATCCCCTCCAGTTTTGTCCATGTTGTCAGAAATGACAATATTTCCTTCTTTTTATGGCTGAATAATACTCAATTATAATGAATAATATTCCAATTTAATGAATAATATTCCATATATATGGATACCATATCTATATCTATATCTATATATATACCACATTTTTTTTTAATCCACTCATCCATCAAAAGACATTTAGTGTGCTTCCAAAACTTGGCTGTTGTGAATAATGCTACAATGAACATGGGAGGACAGATATCTCTTTGAGATACTGAGTTGCAGTCAACTAATTTTTGATAAGGGCAATAAGAACACACAATGGGGAAAGGATAGTCTTTTCAGTAAATGGTGTTGGGAAATTTGATATCCATATGCAAAAGAAAAACTGGACCCCTATCTTATACCACTCACAAAAATTAACTTGAAAATGGATTAAAGACTTAAATGTAAGACCTGAAACTGTAAAACTCCTAGAAGAAAACATAAGAAAGAAGCTCCTTGACGTAGGTCTTAGCAATGATTTCTTGGATAAGACACCAAAAGCACAGGCAACAAAAGCTAAAATAAGCAGTGAGGTTACATTAAACTAAAGAGGTTCTGCTTAGCAAAGGAAACAGTAAATTGAAAAGGCAGCCTACAGAGTGGGAGAAAATATTTGTAAACCATATATTCGATAAGGGGTTAATATCCAAAATATATAAAGGACTCATACAACTCAATAGCCTTAAAAAAGCAAATAATCCAATTTAAAAATGGACAAAGGACCTGAATAGACATTTTTCCAAAGAAGACATGCAAATGGCCAATAAGTACATGAAAATGTGCTCAACATCACTAATCATCAGGGAAATGAAGATCAAAACCACAATGAGATATCACCTCATACCTTTTAGGATGGCTAGTATCAAAAAGACAAGAGATAACAAATGTTGAGGAGGATGTGGAAAAAGGGAAGTCTTATAAACTCTTGGTGGTAATGTAAATTGGTATAGCCATTATTGAAAACAGTATGGTGATTCCTCAAAAATTTAAAAATAGAACTGTTGTGTGATTCAGCAATCCCACAGCCTATTTATCTTTTTTGAGCTTCACTTCTTATTACCCTGTTCTTTTAATTCTGCCTTTCAAATTATTGTCCATTATGCTAATTTACAAAAGAGACCCAATAGTGGTTAAAGTTTTGTTGCCCTCTATTATCAGTTAATAATAGTGCGCGTACCTCAAGCTTTGAACCTATCCTGTTTCTCTTGTCTCCTGAATATAACTTGAGAGAATCCTCATATTGCTTTTAGCATTTTTCTGAGTTGGCCATTTTTATGTTTCAGTCTTTACAGTATTTTAAAGACCTGTGCTGCACTTTGTATTAATCATCAGTTGTGTTGCACTTTTTTTAATCTTTTGTTTATAATCCTTTCAAACATCAGAGCTTATTATGTCTGGCACAAGGTGAGCACTAAGGAAATGTTAGTTGAATCTAACTTATATTTGTTTGTGTGTCTTTTGACCCTTTTTAAAGCCTTTTCAGACCTTAAGCTATTGTGAGACCTTCTGGAACCTGTAGCTGTGGTATCATTCCAGTCTTTTTCCCCTACCTTTTATTAGATTTTTATATCATTTATGTAACGGATAGAAGAAATTTTCTATCTGCTTTAAAGAAATTTTTAAAATTAAAACCTTTAGATAATTGGAGAAATTATTAAACTGTTAGATGAAAATTGGTTTTATTATATGATCATAACACCAATGTTTTTGTTAATTAGCTACCTGCGAAATGTGTGGGATGGTTGGTGTGCGAGATGCTTTTTACTCTAAAACAAAACGTTTCTGCAGTGTTTCATGTTCAAGAAGTTACTCGTCAAACTCCAAGAAGGCAAGCATTTTGGCCAGACTTCAGGTAACGGTACAGAAACCTTCTTATTCTTTATATCTGTTATTTCTATGGCTTTCACTGTTTATCTGTCATTTGATTGTGATTCGCTGCACTCCACCTGCCCAATTGGCCAGTTACCACTTTATACCCCACATTTTTAAGAAATATGTTAATTCTATAAAATTGAGTAGCTGTTATAAATAGAGAAGGCATACTATCCAAAATAAACTATGAATTGTTTGTGTTTTTTTCTAAATAAGTATAAATGTAATAAACATCTTTTATATATATGAATTGAAGCCATTTTTCCCCCTGGTTTTCTTTGGAGTTAACATCAAAGTAGAAACTTTCAGTGTTGGGAGGGGGAATGATTTACCCTTTGGTTTTATTTTTGCATCATCTTTGGTTTGTATTTTTGATTGCAACCCATTTGATACCTTGACCAAGTGTATTTGGTTAATCCAACTAACTTTTTGGAAAAATTCATAATACAAAAAGAAAATCATCTTTCTGTAAATGTACGTCAGTGCCTACAAAATGACTGGAGATTTGACCATTTGACTAAGTTATTACTATTGTAGCATATAAACAACTTTTTAAAGGCATCACATAACTGATTTTTGTAATATATTTTATTTGAATGATCACATTTTTCATATTCTTCTTTCCCTTATTGTGATCATTACATAGCACTGAAAGGATTATTTAAATTCCCCAGATTAAGGAAATACATCACTTAGATGTATTTCTATATTTCAGATAGACAGTACCTAAAGATCCTGAGCAATGGTCTGTACCCAAATGGATGGCAGTTTGTCACACTGAATTTGGCCCATGATCATTTTGTCATTGATCTTTTGCGTTAGCGCTAAAGGTATAAACCTCAGTCACTTGCTCTTTAAACATTAAATTATCTTTTCTTATATGAATAGCAATGCTTGGCAACCTGCATGAGTGAATAACCACTGGTTTTATCTAGTACAAGAAGGAATGAATTATCCACCACAGCCTATATTTTAACATCTTATGGGATATAATTTTTTATTAACATATTAATTTGCATATTGCTCTTTTAGTCTGTGCCAGCTCTGCTACCCATATTAGGTATCTACATTGTAGCAGAACTCCAGAAAACATTTCTCATGTTAAACTTCCTTGTATGTTTCCTCTGCTTTAATAATTTTCTAAACCCTCGATGTTTACTTAAGCAGAATGAGTAGTATGCAATCAAGTTAGTTTTCAGATTTGGGGGTGGGGAGATGAGAAAGAATCCTATTTACTTAACTCTTCTTGTTTTAGGGTAAGCCTCCAACAAAGAAAGCAAAAGTTCTTCAGAAACAACCTTTAGTTGCTAAACTAGCTGCATATGCTCAGTATCAAGCTACCTTGCAAAATCAAGCAAAGACTAAATCAGGTAATATGGGTGAATGTAGTGGAGGTGAAATATTTGGTACTGATTCATCTAGTTTTAATTAATAACATTTAAATTTTGGATTCTGTTAACTAAGCTATTTCTGTACTGTATTTGCACATTATGACACTGGGCTTCCTGATAGTGGTTTTGGTTTCAGTAAATTATTCTAGAATAGAATAGTGTTCACGGGCTTCCCTGGTGGCGCAGTGGTGGATACTGGATAGAAATCTCATTGAAGTGCATGGTAACAGCTGTGTGGGAATAAAACACAAGAGCAGCCAGAACAGCATTTGTTATGCTGAAGGTATCTGCTCTCCTCTGTTCTTTGTTTCTTATAACTGGAGAGCTCTTGCCTCACTTCCCAAGGAGCATATGTTCTGTATAGAAGAGTTAAACTGCTATTTGTTTGCAAATATGATGTATGCTAAAGTTCATGTTTATTTAGAGAAGTTCTGTCTTTATAGAAAAAACTTTTCTTTAGAGGTGATAAATTAAATTTGTGTCATTTCACATTTTAAAATAATAGCCTTCTTACAAATTTGAGAACTGTAATATATCTAAATTTATTTTATTTCAGTAGCAGTCTCCATGGAAGGTTTCAGCTGGGGTAACTACATCAATAGCAATAGCTTTATAGCAGCTCCAGTTACCTGCTTTAAACATGTGAGTATGGAATTTCTCAGTTTATATTGAAATGCTTAGTCATTGTTTAAATCTGAAGGCACAATAGCATTTAAACATCTTATCCTTAGAAGATCTTTATTTTATACGTTGTAATGGAAATGTTTCTTTTTTTATTAATTATTGTACTATGAATAGTTACATAACTTCTCTAAGTTTTATAAGTAAAAGGTTCCTATAAAGACATTGCAAGTTGAAATTGTTATAAACGGGGAAAGGCACTAGTCTCATCCAATTTTCGTATTAAGTTGAGCCATATAATATTGCTGGTTTTGTGTATCAAAAATAGTTGTATATTGGCAAAGTCATATGGTTCAACCTCATAGAAACCATGCATTGTATATGTTACCTAAATTGTTGTCATTTGACCTAATAATTGAGAAAAGGAAAGATCTTCTAGTTTTGTTTTGTCTCAAATGTAAAATCACAGAAACAAAGAAGGAACTATTAGTAATACAGTATCGTGGGCTGAAATGATCTGTTGGGAGATGTTCTTTTTAACAAGTAGTGTCACAGAACATCTGAAGTAATTGAGAGTTATGTTTGAAATGTATCTAATGATAAATTCTTTCCTTTTGATTTCATTCCTTTTGATTCAGTTATTTGTGATTAATTCTCTTCAATACTTTTTTTAACCTTACTGTAAGTTTAATTTATATTTAAAGGTTCTGTCTGCTACTGACAATGTATAAGAAGGAAAGAGAATTTAGAAAGTTAATGAATGAAATTTTGTGTACACTTAACATATTGTTAACTTAGGGCTTTACTGTTAAATAATAGCATGTGAACAAAACTGAGCTTGAGTTCTTGCTGTGGAAATCCAAATGAATTTTAATTCATTCGTGTCCAATAAAGGATGTTGATCAAGCCCAAACATATTAATTCAGTGGTAGAAATATGAATTAAAGCCAAATTCATTCATTTGCTAAGTTTTCTTTCTTAAAAGTACAGGTGTTAAGCCCTTAATCGGTGGCATGCTGACCATCTGAATCAGCCTAAGTGGAATCTTAGATACTTTACCTTAGTAAACAGTAGCTGATATATTTTATTGTAGTGTTGATAGTAGTGTCACATTTATGAGATATATTAAATACATGGCAACAGCAGCTTTCATGAGAACTACAAAGCAAGTCTTTAACTCTCCTCTCTTGAGATAGTTCTTTTTGGTACTAAGAAGATAAGAATTAGATTAAGTGTTCTCAGTTATAATAACTCTTTCATCCCAGATTCCTGGGACATTTGTCTGTTATCTCCTTCTGAGTATCCTTTATCTCTTTTCCTATCTTTATTTTAATATTTTGTTTTTTTAGGTTTTAATATCATAAGCCATGTTCAGCTATTTTATATAAGTAGTCAGGATATTTTTTAAAATAGCATTTCAAAGTCCCAAAGTATAATATTTTATTTCATGTCCATATCTTTGAATAGTAATACTATGTTAAAGTTCTTTGCAAGAAAATCTCTATTATAATGAAACTGATTTTTTTCGACTTTGCTTTTTTAAGATTAAAGTGTTCTATCATATAGAATAGAGCAGCTAGACTTAGCTGTATGATTAATAATGGTACTGTGGGACCTCCTGTTTCTCGTTCAGAAGCAAGGTATCTGTCACCCAGTGCCTTCCTGCTCCACTCATCTTCCTTTACTGCCTTCTCCTTACCAAATAGGAAACATTTTATACTGGTAATGTCTTAGTATATTTTAGTACAAAATGAATTTGCTTTGTTGCCTTAACCAGCATTTTTATTTGAAGTCATTTGGTTTAGGAGGTCAGACTTTGTGCTGTACTTGATTTTGTCCTTTAGAGTTGACTCTTTGTGGTTCTCCCCCTTAGACAGTTTTTGGGGTCTCCAAGGAGAATTACTGGCTTTAGCTTTAGAAAACCTATTGCCAGGAGCAGCTGCAAGCACAAGGTCCTGCCTTGAATCATCAGTCTTCTAATCTTCTAACACTTGATGGCTGCTCTAACACTGGTTCATCTGTGGGGCCTCTTCCTCCACACTCTACACCTGCATTGTCTCCAACTTGAGCGCAGGTTGGGAGCTTTTCCCTGCTCCTAGGGGATTCTTTTTTCAAGCATAATTTTTTAACACATTCAATCTGTGGGAATTCCCTAGCAGTCCAGTGGTTAGGACTCGGCACTTTCACTGCTGGGACCCACATTCCATCCCTGGTTGGGGAACTTAGATCACACGGCTTGCAAGGCACTGGCACTGCCAAAAAAAAAAAAAAATTCAATGTGTACATGGAAACAGAGCTGTTCTGGTTGAACCAGGATTTGGGGGTGGGGGTGGTGTCACAGCTTTGACTGCCTTGCTTCTTTAAGGTAACTCAACCTCTTCTGCAGTAGGGACCCCAGGAAAATATATTTTCCAGCACTTAAAAATGATAGTGATTAGTTCTTAAACCGTAGAATTTCAGTAGAATTCCTCTTTTCCATGGTCTGTCTTTAAATTTCTGGGAAGTTTCTGCAAAGTATGTCATAGGACAATATTCTCTTTGAATATTGCTGTAATTGTGCATGATGGTTTATACTTAATCACTCAATTACAACAGTGTTTGACATTTTTTATAATTATCAGTGTAAATGGAGCCCAGTTGTCATTAAATATGTCTACTTAGAAACCTGTATATTATGATTGCTATATATCTGATGCAACTTTCATTTCATCTAGGTGGTAGTTTTCAGACTTTTTTTTTTTAAAGCATTACGATTCCCCCTTTCCCTAATAAACATAGCTAGCATAAAGGGAAGTTATACTGATTGGTCTGGCAAGAGTAGGGTGGTATGGCTAGAGCCTTGGCCCCTGATCCTTGGCTTTCCCTTCTTTAGCAGTCTCTGAGGTTGGAAACCACTGAATTAGGTTAATACCATTTTTTAAAAAATTTTTATTGGAGTATAGTTTATTTTACAATCTTGTGTTGGTTTCAGGTGTTAGGTAATATCATTTTTAATTAATCCTAAATCATATGGTCACAAAGCTGTAAGTTATCTTAAAAATCATCTAGCTCATCTACTCCATCTCTTATTATAAATGAAGAAATTCTTGCTACATTTTTCAGTAGCTGGATTGAAATTTTCAACTTTGGGCTTTAACCTGCTTTTTCTCATGCAGTTTTTCTTATTTGTTCGGTTTTTAACATAGTTTTGAATTAAGCCCCTATAGGACAACCCTCCTGTGCTCCCCCTTTACTTACACAACTCTACCACACAGTGCTGCTGATACCAGATGTGTGGGTTACCACACCTCAAGCATTTCTCTGACACCAGCTTGGGTATCCTACAGTTTAGTTCAATTCTGACACTGTCTGTCTGGAGTTAGCATCAGATCCCACACTTACGGACTCAGTCCCACAAGACTGCCCCCACTTCAGACACCAGTTGCAAATCCCACATTGTCACCTCTACTTCTGACAGATAGCTATAAATCAGAATTCCCATGCCCCTTCCTTGGTTTGATAATTTGCTAGAATGGCTCACAGAATTCAGGGAAACACTTAGGTTTACTGTTTCATTATTAAGGATATAATAAAAGAGATGAACAGTCAGATGAAGAGATGTGTAGGGCAAGGTATACGAGAAGGGGCACAGAGTTTCCATGCCCTCCGAGGTGCACCACTCTCTAGCACCTTTACTTATCCACCAACCCAGAAGCTCTCCAAATCCTGTGTATTGGGATTTTTATGGAGGCTTCATCACATAGGCATAATGGGTCATTAACTCAGTCTCTAACCCCTCTCCCTTTCCTGGAGGATGGGTGATGGGGCTGAAAGTTCCAGGCTTCTAATCATAGTTTGATCTATGTGGTGACCAGCTCCCATCCTGAAGCTATCTAGGGGCCCACAAAGAGTTGCCTCATTAGAACAAAAGACACTCTTATCACCCAAGAAATTCCAAAGGATTTAGGAGGTCTGTGTCTTGGAATTAGGGTCATAGATCAAATATTAAAACAAAAGATACCTCTAGTACTCTTATCACTTAGATAATTACGAAGGCTGTTAAGACCTCTGTGCCAGGAGCAGGGCCAGAGACTAATACATACATTTTTTTATTTCACAGCTTCTAAAAGCAGCTTTTAGCCTTATCTTTATTAACTGTGGAACAATCTCCAAAATACTACTGCAGTATCACATGCCAGTTAGGTACTCTACGTTAATGAAATTCACAGACTATTTTCTCCTATTGACAATTTATGTTTGAACCCAAGAGAGTTGTTCTGTATATGCAGAACATTTAGCTTTAAAGCATTCTTAATTTTTTTAATATTATAGTCTTTTAAATAGAAGCACTCCTGTTCCCCTTTATTTGCCTTATAAAATCAAGTACAGAGAGTTCCATGGTGGCCTATTGATTAGAATTCCGGGCTTTCACTTCCTTGGCCTGGGTTCAGTCCCTGGTCAGAGAACTGAGATCCCACAAGCCACATGGCATGGCCAAAAAAAAAAAAATCAAGTAGAATATGTCTTTCCTAAGCATTACAGCACAGGCCAAAATGTGCTAATATCAAATGTACATGAATCATAAAAAACTAAAATAATATTCCTTTAGTTATGTATTTACAGACTTCAGATTTCTTTTGTTTGGTACCTGGACTGTATACTCTGGTGTCTTGTTGATACTGTCATTGCCAAAACCACAAATGTAATCATCCTACTTTCTTCTCCCTTGAAAATAGTTGTAGTTAGGTATTTTTTAAAAAGGTCCTTTGCACACGTGCGTGCCATAACTTTAAAGCTGAGTTTACTATACTATTTCATCCTTCCTCCACAGATATCACCTTGTATTGCTTACATGATGTTTTCTAATCCTCTCTTTGGTACCAGACCTGTATGCCAGCTGTTTTGAAGAGGATAAGGTTATCCATATTTCTTTGTAACACATATTACAAGTATATTTTTGGATTTTAAGGACAAAAACAAAAGCCTTTTTGTTTGTGTATGTGCGGTAACAGTAGCTTATAGTAAAACTCATGATTTATTTCTCAGATCTGTATTTATTACTAAAATAATCTCTTTCAAATAAAATTATTCTTTCTTTTTTTCCCTAGCCTTAACCATGCATACGTAACTCCATTGAAAATTGAAAATAAATGTGATTTCACATCCATTTTAACTAAAGTTAGAATCTTCAGTATGTCATCCTAGATTGCAAAACTTCTTTCTAATGGAAATAAAACTTAAATTAGTTTCTGGTACTTGTGAGTACTACATCCAGTTTAGCTATTATGAGTGTTGCCACAAAATAGATTCTCTGCAGGAAAGCAGTGGACTCTGATATAATAAAAATCACCTGTTTTAAGGAAGGCCTAAATAATCTAGATTATTTTCATTTGATATGTTTTTTTAAAATTATGGGCTGTTTTATGCAGTAACCACTGCTTCCTGTCTCTTTTTACATACACTAGCATTCCCTCATTCTTAATCTTACTTTCACCCCAAACATCCCATTTTACTTTTGAACTTTCCTTGTACTCCCTATCCCACTGCTACCACCACCCCAAAAAGTATTGGGATGGCCAAAAAGTTCCTTCGGTTTTTAAGTAAAAATAAGAAGACTCATTTTCACCAAGAACTTTATTGAACAACGTATTCACTCTTTTGTTCCACTACCTTCTGCCATTTTTTCAGGAAGCTTCATAATTCCATCTTCCCAAAGCTTTATCTTTTTGAGCAAAGAACTGTTCCAGGTACCTTTTAGTCTTCCAGGGAATTGAAATTTTTTCCATTAAGAGAATTTTGTAAAGACCGAAGTAAGTAGAAATCCAAAGGTGCAGTATCTGGTGAATACGGCGGATGAATCAGAACTTCCCAGGCAAGCTATAACAGTTTTTGCCTGGTCATCAAAGAAACACGTGGTCTTATATTATCCTGATGGAAGATTATGCATTTTCTGTTGACTAATTCCGGACACTGTGCCGATGCAAAGTGCTGCTTCCAGTTGGTCTAATTGGGAGCAGTCCTTGTTGGAATTAATCTTTTGACTTTCCGGAAGGAGCTCATAATAGAGGACTCCCTTCCAATCCCACCATGTACATGGCATCACCTTCTTTGGTTGAAGACCGGCCTTTGGTGTGGTTGGTGGTGGTTCATTTCGCTTGCCCCATCATCTCTTCCATTCCACATTATTGTACAGTATCCACTTTTCATCACCCATCACAATTTGTTTTAAAAATAGAACGTTTTCATTACATTTCAGTAGAGAATCCCATGCGGAAATACGGTTAAGAAGGTTTTTTTCACTTAATGTGGAACCCAAACACCAAAGCGATTAACATAACCAAGCTGGTGCAAATGATTTTCAACGCTTGATTTGGATATTTTGAGTATGTTGGCTATCTCCTGCGTGGTATAGCATTGATTGTTCTCAATTAATGTCTCAGTTTGATCACTGTCAACTTCAACTGGTCTACCTGACCGTGGAGCATCATCCAGCAAGAAATCTCCAGCACAAAACTTCGCAAACCACTGACACATTCCATCAGTCACAGCACCTTCTCCATACACTGCACAAATCTTTTTTTGCATTTTAGTTGCGTTTTTACCTTTCTTGAAATAATAAAGCATGATAACGCTGAAAATTTTGCTTTTTTTCTTCTATCTTCAGTATTAAAATGGCTACACAAAAGTTCACCAGTTTTGATAAGTTTTTTTAAGTGCACACTGATAAGACAGCTGTCACAATACAGTCTAACAAAATTGTTTCAAATGAAGTTAAAGACAACTAAGGGCTACTAGAGCCATCTTACGGAAAAACTGAACTAACTTTTTGGCCAACCCAATAGATTCTGTTATCAAATCAAAAGGTGAGTGGACTTTCTGGGGAAAGAGGGAACAATTTTTTTTTCTGTTTCTACTTCCTATCAATTCTAGCAGATAATACTTAGGAGTTCTAATTTCTTTCTAGTTAATTTCCTATAATGTTTTCTCCCCTTTTTGGCCAAATAATAGTCTATATTTCTCTACTAGGTTCATTTTAGTCATCATAATGCCTATTAGTCAAAGTATTTTAATGGTGGCTTTTTGTATATTTGCCATATCATTATTAGGATCAATAATAGTTACCTATGTGCAACTTGAAGGCTAACTTCTGCCCACTTAAATTCTTTGTCACTGCTGAAGATTGTGATTATCAAAAGTTGTAGGTTGTCAGCTCTATGGAGGGAAATCTGTATTTCTCCCATAAAGCATCACATGTACGGTGTGTCAGCCCTCCGAGAGTCTAAATACTAGCCATTTGAGCTGTTGGACTATCTGGGAATATTCTTAAAGCACAGAAAAGTAAGAATCCCACCCAATTACTTTCTTACAGATAGACAGTCAGGTGGAGGTTATCATACATTTGTGTTGGGGAGCCCTCAACATTTGGATTTGGCCATGTCCTGCAGGACCTGATGACAGCGTACCTTGCAGGGAAGGAGAGTCGCTCCCAGATAGCCCTCACGAGTGGCCCTGGAGCAGGAAGTGGTGAAGCAGATCTTCCTGGTTTGGGAGGAACCTGAGGTGGACCTCTCGTCCTGAGTCTGGAAGGTAAATTTGTTGTTACCTGTAAATTATGGTTCTGCTAGTTCATGCTATGCCAATCCAGACTTTCAGAGGTATCCCTCCTGCCAGCAAGAGAAGACAGATGACTTGGATGAAGATGGCTCTCAAGCCCTGGGTCATTTAGTCTTCCACACTTAAGAATATTCATTTTAAACAAAAGGGCAGATATATCTATGAAATGACTTTATTATTTCAACACATTGAGCACATACTATGCAATGACTATGGTGCTCTTTTTTGTTTTTGTTTTTGTTCCTTCATTTTTTTTCTTAGAGTGAACCATATGGATTGGTTTAAGAGGGCCTAGCAGAACCACAACCTTACAGGCAAGAACAAATGTCACTTTCTGCTACTTTCTCCTATACCAATCCAGACTGTAGGGAGCAAAACATAACATCCCCCACTAAAGTGAGCATACTGACACATTGTCTTCAGTGAAATGTGACCAAAAGTTATTTTCTCCAAACAATTGTTAAGACTTAAAAAAAAAAAGTCAGTATGACATTGTCACATCTAGCTCAAAAGGGAGTCAGTCCTGTATGCCAAATTCATTTAGCAGTGTGCCCACCTAACACACAACTTGTCAGCATAACCATGCTTCTTCCTTCTCAGTGAAAAATAAAGCCCATTCCACAAGATTTTGGCAGCCAAACAAAGAGGAATGGATATCCTACCTTAATTTAATGCATACATTTCACTGCATCTGTCTGCTCTAATTGGTTCATCCTCACAGAAATTAACACATGGTCTTTGTGTTAATATATGGTAGCTTAATCTGTTACCTATCTTCTTTCCAGCCTCTCCTTTTCTAATCATATCTGCTGGCAATAGGGATGGCCCTACAGTCTAGAATGATATAGGGGGAGATAGCAGAACCTGAAGAGTCCGTTCTTTCAATTTAAAAAAAGCAGAAAGAGGTAGTCATAATGGATGTGTTATTTTTTTGCACAGCTCAGGAAGATAGTTATGTGTATCCTTCCAGAATTACAAATAGTTGAGATAGGCCACTGTCTCCAAGTGATTGAAGTATATTCATTGCTTGCTACTTTAAAAAAGTAGCCATAAGTTGATTCTGTGTTTGGTTTCTAGACTTATCCTAGTTCAGTGTTGTTTGACATTTTCTTCCTCTCCTTCAGAAATTCCTTAAACTATTGAGAGCATAAGGGTTGAGTACTGTTTTAAGCTAATCCTGTTGGGTTAGCATCCACCCAAGTAAGAGCAGCCTTGCATGGAAGACATTTGCCCAGTGTTCAGATGGACTAGTTTGTGTGACTCTTGGATATCTTTGTTTAGTCATCTTTTAGCTTTGAAGCTATTTTGTCTTTTCCTGATTTGTTCATATTATCAGGTCTTTTATACACTTACCTAATCCTTTTTTCTGTGATCAAGGTTCTAAATTGTATTTAACGAGGAGCTGATTATCAAGGACTGCAGAAACTGTTTGGTATTATCAGCATTTAAATTCCTATATTCATTTATTTGGTTTAGTTAACCATTGCTAAATTCCAAATAATTGTAAACTGCCTCAAATTTAAGGATTAAAATATAATGGAAATTGTAATTTGGAAACATTAAATTTTGGAAAATCTCTTCATGGTATTCATTTAATAGGTTTTCGGAGTCCCCATCTTAACCATTTGTGTGGAGGCTGTTTATTACCAGATCTAACACTGGAAGTTTTCTCTTTATTTATGTTAATTCCTGCGTGAGAAATTTTGAAATAATAAATTATTTAACAATTTACCATGGTACGATTCTCCAAAAACTCTTCAACTCCACCTTTTTAATAACTTTATCTGGTGCTTTTGCCACAGGTCAGTTGTAATAGACTATATTTCTATTCTGTGAATTTAACTGAAGTTGAAAATATAGATAACTAAGTTTTGTTTCTCTATGTTACTGAAACCACATTGCTGATTGGAATTATCTTTCTTTCTGCTCTTTGACCAGATCTTTTAAAATTAGAGGTTAAGCTAAAGTACATTCATTCAGTTCATATTTAAAATAATGAATTTCTTAAATCAGCTTTTTCCTTTGAAAGCTACTATCAAGTTTGTAATTTGGATTTTACAAAAATTGCTGCTCAAGTCTTGCTTTAGGGCAGTATTGAATTTTGAACTCAACGTGGATCTATTCTAATATATGTGAATTCTCTTCATCTTGAGCTTGTCCCTGACATCAGCTTTTTCCATATAGAATTCTGTGACACAGGGAATAACAATTATATTTTTAGAGAAAAATGAATGAATTAAACGGTCTTTTTAATGTTTCCATGATTGATAGTAGTGCTTAATTTTGAATGATGTGTTTTAGGCTTTATTTAATTAGATGATAATTTAATAATTTTTATATGACAGGCACCTATGGGGACCTGCTGGGGTGATATCTCAGAAAATGTGAGAGTAGAAGTTCCCAATACAGACTGCAGCCTACCTACCAAAGTCTTCTGGATTGCTGGGATTGTAAAATTAGCAGGTGAAAAGCATGTGCAATAATTTACTTTAAAAATGTCAATTATATTTGTAACTTATAAGAAAGCATATTTGTAAATTTTCAAGTATTGCCAAATAAGTATGATATAGGACAGAGGTTAGCAAATTTTTCTTCTGTAAAAGACAAGACAGTAAATATTTTCAGCTTTGTGAGCAATGCAGTCTCTGTCATAACCATTTAACTCTACCATCATAGCATAGAGGCAGCCGAAGCAGTACATAAATGAATAGGCATGACTGTGTTCCAGTAAAACTTTATTTATTGTTACATGTCATAAAATATTATTTTATCTCTGATTTTTTTACAGCTATTTAAAAATGTAAAAACCATTCTTAGATGGCAAACTAAAAAACATCAGGCAGTAGGCCAGATCTGTGGGCCATATATAGTTTACCAACCCCTGATAGAGGGAGATGCTTTGGAAAGTAACCGAAAATTCGAAGTACTAAAAAAAAGTGATATGGTCCATAATTTGAGAAGTAAACTAGTGATGAAAATTTCATCTATTTTGGGTACTACCTTTTTCTTCATTCCCACCTCTTCCAAGTACCCCAGCCCTTATTACATTGTTGCTCATGAAGTAAATGCATTAGGTGTCTGCTGTGTTAGACACCGTGGGCAGGTGACATGCAGACGTATAAGATTCGTTTTTTTCAGCGAGCTCACATCTGCTAAATACTGAATACATTTTAACACAAGGTGCTTAGTGAGTGGTGTAGTAGGACACTGTAGTACCTCAGAGGGGGAGCAGCCACTCAGATGATAAAAGCTGTCCTGAGATTACTGGAAGAGGTTATCTTACTCCTCCTACTCTTTCTAGGCTTATCTCCAGCCATTCTCCCCCAGACACCCTGCGTACTGCTGGTGGACTTAATTTACCTAAAAATGATCTCAATTCCATTTTTCTGTCTTTAATGGCTTCTTTATCCTTCAAGGATCAGGATGGTCAGCATTTACAGCTATTGATGAGTTTCACCATACACCACTGACCAGATTTTTTATTGTTCCCCAACATAAATGATCTGTTCTTGTGAGATTAGTTTTCCTCCTCTCTCATACAGCATGTTCTGTGTCACCTCCATGCCTTTACTCACTCTCACTCTCTCACTTAACCGTATTTAACCCAGTTCAGTTCCCACCTTTTCCTTGAGACATTTCCCCAGCTATATAAGCATTCTCTAAATGCTTGTATTATTCTCTACACCTTAATTGAAAACAGCAGTGTATATTTTTTTGCTTGATGTTTAAATCAGTTGCATTTAAATGGCTCTAACGATCAATGTATTTAATATCCAAGAATTATTTCTATCTTCCATCTGGTTTTACATTTCTGTTTTATCTAATTGCAACTTATATCTCATTTTAAGCCCCTTTAATGACATTTTAGAAGTGAGCCTGATATTGATCATGAACCCAGAATCAGCAACAGTTAGCAAAGTCATGAGTTGTTCTGTGAATTTTTGAATTTTAAAACTAAAAGTTTAGTGCTATAAATTTTCATCATAAATATTAACACATGAAAATGCTGACTGAACTTAGCTCCCAGCCTGGAATACAAGTTTATTGGGCCTTTTTTATTCCACTAAAGGCCTCAAATTAAACCTTAATCTATTATCAATAAAAGGTTTATTAAATTATAAACAATATATATCATATACTATTTGTTCTTTTCAGGAAATAATTCTTCTGATTTGTTTAGTACATACAGATTTTAAGTGATTTCACATACTTTTATTTGTGTTTATTGAACTTTTTTACCTCGCATTTTCAAATCTTATTTCCAAATAAACAAGACAGAAAAGTTTAGGCTCTTAAAGGAGCCACATCCAAATTATCCAAAAATAATTTGGTCACCTGATCACTTGGATAAAGCAGTTTCTTTGAAATGTACTTTAACTGGATTTCTGTGACTTAGCAAGTTTATACTAACTTACCACAGTCTTCTTTATTTCCAAAACTACACATTCTAATAGAACTTTCCCACCCCTCTTTTCACTGAGAATTTCTTTTCTAGAATTTAAGAAACTATGGGTCAAGTTGAAATATATTCAGAGGAGTAGGCCATGCTCTGAAAACAGTTAAACTAATTACATTGTTCAGATAGTTCTCAAAGTTTCGTCTATACCATTAGTGACAGCAGCCTCTGAGAGCTTGTTATAAATGCAGATTCTCAGGCTCACCCAAGATCTACTAAATCTGGATCTCTGGGGTGTGGGGCCCAGCTATCTGTTCACAAACCCTGCACATGAATCTGTTTCAGATGCTCACTGACATTTGACAGCCACTACCAGCAGCTATATCCTGTTTTATTTCATTTGGTTTTCTTATTATGCGGCAATTGCTTTGTTGGTTTCAGGCTACAATGCCCTTTTAAGATATGAAGGATTCGAAAATGACTCTGGTCTGGACTTCTGGTGCAATATATGTGGTTCTGATATCCATCCAGTTGGTTGGTGTGCAGCCAGTGGAAAACCTCTTGTCCCTCCTAGAAGTGAGTAGCTTCTTTACCCTTACTGTAGAGTAAGTATTTGTACTTTAATGCAGTTTTACACATAGTAACATTAAAGTGACATAGAAATTAAAATAATATTTTTTGGTTTCAAGTAACTTATTTGCTAGCAAGACATGCTTATTTTCCCTATTTTTGTTACTCTTCTTGAGAACTTTAATCGAAGGGAAATTTGTTACTTTTTTTTTTTTTAACAAACAGCTTATGAAGCAATTCTATTCTTTGCTAAAGTGTAACTGGTTATTTCTTTTGTTTTAGCTATTCAGCATAAGTATACAAACTGGAAAGCTTTTCTAGTGAAACGACTTACTGGTGCCAAAACACTTCCTCCCGATTTCTCACAAAAGGTAAAGACAGGATCTTAGAAAGGACTGAAGTGGTAAATGAGAACTCTAAAAAATGGAGTAACTTCGAAGTTTTTTAAGGAATTGTTTCAATTAATGAGTCAGATGACCTATGTTAACTATCGAGTGCACTCGGTATTTTTATAGTACAATACTAAAATTATTTGTAGACCTTTGTCATGAATTCCCAACAGTTCTGCTTTTGTTTCAAGGTTTCAGAGAGCATGCAGTATCCTTTCAAACCTTGCATGAGAGTAGAAGTGGTTGACAAGAGGCATTTGTGTCGAACACGAGTGGCAGTGGTGGAAAGTGTAATTGGAGGAAGATTAAGACTAGTGTATGAAGAGAGTGAAGATAGAACAGATGACTTCTGGTGCCATATGCACAGCCCATTAATCCATCATATCGGTTGGTCTCGAAGCATAGGCCATCGATTCAAAAGATCTGGTAAGCACCTGTCACAAGATCTCCTGTTGAAAATATCATTGAGGCTAAATTGTACTACTTGGTTATTTTTCTCCGCAGAATAGCATAGATCAAAACTAGTTGCCGGGGCTGCTTATTCTACCTTAATTAGGAAAGTTTCACACCAGGATATTAATGTCCTAACAATTCCTTTATATTCCTTCCACTTGTGCTCAAGTAAAAAATAATGCACTTTTGGTCACAACTACATTTGTTTTCTTACACTTTTTTATCCAACCTGTTTGAAAGAACTAGAGATAGCCTTTCCCTTTCCATTCAATTTTAGTTAAAATAGTGAAATTAAATGTGGTTAGACTTAATACTAAACACATTAAAACGTACTTTCTAAAGTTGTAATTCCCTAACTAGGGAATTTCCAGCATTCTGATTGGCTGAGTGTATTTAACAGCACATGTACTCTAAAGAGAGAAAGACTTTTAAAGAATATTATTCACTATAAATGTAGAAGGCATGTATTTTTGCCATGTTTTAGAGTATACATACCCTGTGAGTTTGAAACCTTCAAAGAAACGTGGTTTTTGGTCTTCTCACAAATGCTGACAGATTAGTATGTAACTTTTCCTTGTAGATATTACAAAGAAACAGGATGGACATTTTGATACACCACCACATTTATTTGCTAAGGTAAGAAGTTTTTATAAGAACCCTCATTTGTAAATTAGGTTTGAAAGAGGGTTGTGGGTTTTTTCCTAATATTATGGAAATCGTAATTATATATGTTCACCTAAAAGGATTAAGACCTTGTAATCCATATGTGTCACAACTGTTGATTATAATTATTCTTCAATTCTATTTGCCTGAATTCTCTCTATTCCCTAATGGAAGTTTGAGTTATAATATTAGGTAGGTAGGAAAAGATACTTGGTATTTTCATCTGGTAAACTTTTTCAACTTGGTATTATTTTAATTATTACACTGATAACACTTGTGACAGTAGATGTACTTTCATGTAATTCTTTAGGTAAAAGAAGTAGACCAGAGTGGGGAATGGTTCAAGGAAGGAATGAAATTGGAAGCTATAGACCCATTAAATCTTTCCACAATATGTGTTGCGACGATTAGAAAGGTAAGAGAATAGGTTTTAAAATATAGAAATGCAGTTATAGGAACTAGGTTTAAGGTAATAGGAGAAGGAGGCCCCTAACATATTCATTTTGACATAAAATGTGTGCATCTGTATCTTCACTGGGGCGAACGTTACTGGTAATTTCAAAATAAATTTGAATTCTCTTAGGAGCTTTTCTTTTTATATAGATTGTTATCTTGAGTCTGCTACCTTTATTTTATGGAAGTATATCCTTAAGTTAGAAGGGGAATATTTATTTAACTTACTTCCTGGTCAAAGCTTGTCCAACACAGAATTTGTAACAAGGCCAAGTTTATTTTCAGTTTCCTACGTTTCCTTTGTGTGCTTTTTTTTTTTCCCTTTTAGTAGTACTTTACTTCTTTTCTCTTTTTTCCTCTCTTCTGAAACTGTTTTTATAAGAAGATGTAGAAGAGTGGTTCTCAATTCTCAGTAGGCATCAGAATCCTGGGGAACAAAAAAAATACCATTGACTAGGCCTTGTCCACGACCCCGCACCCCCATTCTGATTTAATCAGTCTGGTTTGGGGCCCTAGCATTGGTTTTTTGTTGTTTTTTTTTTTAAGTCCCCAGGTGATTCTCAGGTACAACCAAGGTTAAGAACCATTGATCCAGAATCTGCTTACATAAAGGTGTAACTAAATTGTGATTTGCATTTCAACACAGTTTTAAGCCTTAAGCCGAAGAATTAAAAACAGTTGTGATGGCTGCCATGTCCCAAACACTTGTGTTCAGGTCACACAGCTAGACCAGACAGGCTCCAAACCCTTCTTCTTCTTCACCTGACTAGTGATCCTAACCACCTGGAACTATTTAAAACATAGATTTCCATGACCTACTCCAGACCTACTCAATCAGAATCACAAGAATTATTGCCCAGATATCTGTATTTGTTTAAAAAATAAAGGAAAAAAAAAAGTTCTTGGTAATTCTGAAAATCATCCAGGTTTGGGAACCAGCGCCATTGTGCCATGCTCTATGTGAAAGGAAAATAAGTGTCCAGCGAGTAGAATACCCAGCTTCACTCAGAAAATACTTTATGAATTCTTGCCATGCTAGGTTTGGTTTGGACTTTAAGAAGCTTACAGTCTTGTAGAACAAGATAAGATGTATGAAAATAAGTTTAACATACAAGATCAACTATGATTTAAGAAAGGTACAAGTACTGTTGGAATTCAAATAAAGAAGAGGTCACATCTTCTCAGAGAAATCAGGGAAAGCTTTATGGAAGAGAGGACATTTGAAAACTTTGTCTTGAAGGATGGGAAAAACTCTGCCAAGCAGAGATGCAGGAGGAAATTGTGCCATGGAAAGTAAATATGCACAAAAGCATCAAGAGTGGAAAGTACAGGCCACATTTAGGAAATGGAGAGTGGTTCACACACAGTACACATCAAACAAGTTGCTTTGAATATTCTGGACCAGGCTTTTTGTTTATAAGGAACAGAAACCCGCTCAAGTGGGCTCTAGGAAAGTTACTCTAAGGTTGCAATGGGCACGCTCACAGACGTGCAAGGACACAGGGATGGACCTGGGAAGGCATAAACTTAGTGTTATCCTCCACCTCTCGGGGGCCTCTTTATTCCACCTGTGCTCTGTGTCTGCACCACTCTTCTTTCACTCTTTCTCTGTTGGTGTCCTGCTCACTCAGTCTGCACATGGTAGCCCCTGTCCCTGTCTGTATCACAGCCTTTCAGTGCCAGCTCCAACTGATGGCTTGACTACTATCTCTGTGTCTGTTAATTCTAATTACTGAGAGAGAATCTAAACAACTGAGCCCAGCCTTTGGCCTGGTCCTCTGAAGGTTGAATACTAACCCCTGATCCAGTCATCTGTATTTAGAAAGGGAGAAAAGAATCCCATGTGAGTGGAGGTAGTCTTTTCCAGAAGTTGTAGAGCTGTTAAGGTTGAAGAGAAAGTTAGTGTACATATCTAATATAGTAGAAATAACTAGGAGAAAGGAACCTGAAGGCAAAGACAAAAAGATGATGTGGAATTAGATTATGCAGTCTTTAATGCTTGGTCAGGCTGTTTGAGTTTTCTTTATGAACAGGATAAGTTGGTAAAGTTTTCTGGAATGAACAGAGGTCATACCAAAGGAAGGTTTAACTGTGTAAGAGGGGGATGTCCATAGAGGAAGGCTGAAAGCAATGATATCAAACAACATAATGGAGAGAGAGTTAGTTAATGGCAAGGATAAAGGGACTGAATGTTTAGGGAGAGCTGTGGGGACCCAGTGATTGATTGCCTTTGAAAGGAGCAGGAGAAGGAAGTTGTTGGTTTGATGCCCTGTACTAACTCTCAGAGAATATGTTCAGCATGCAGGTAAAATGCAGGACTGAGACACTGGGAGGGTGACAAACTCATGATAAAACTTGAGAAATTGTTGGCATAAAAGTCAACCATTGAAGGGTGGATGCCATCATGAAAACAAAAGAGAAGGGCTAAAATCAGAAACAAGAGTTGGAGGTGAAAGGGTGGCCACCAAAATAATGTGAAGGAATGAACACAGAGGTGAGAAGATGGACCAGTAGACTGTAACGTAATGAGAGTATGGGAATAAATGTTTCAAAAAATTGAGTAGTCAACTGGTATGGGATACTGCAAGGGAGGCTGAAGTGTTGGAAAAAAGGCGCTGGATTTGACAAACTAGGAGGTCTTCCGGTGAATTTAGCAGTTTAGTAGGGTCAGGACAGAAGTCAGACTTCAAGGAGTTACATAGTATATAACTTGAATTGAGTCTCTGGGGGAAGAGTATATAGGAATTCATTGTACTATTCTTGTATCTTTTCTGTAAGTGTGAACTGTTTCAAAATAAAATATTTTTAATGTAATGGGAATTGGGAGACATTAGAGTATAAGAGATGGTGTATTAGGAGCAAGTTACCAGTGGCAGTAGGTCAAGATGGAGAAGTTTGTCTTGAGGGGCAAAGAAAGGACTACTACTTACAACAATTTGAGGTACAAAGGATGGACTGTGAGGCCCCTCACATAGTTTCTGTGATAGAGGAGCACGATCATCCAGAGCATGAGAGAGGTAAAGTTGGAGCTTGAGGAAGGTGGAAAAGGTTTAGAAAAACTTCTCTATGTGATAAATCAGAAGGAAATAAAGTTATTACTGAGTAAGATTTAAAGCTTAGCTGAGACTAGATAGTTAAATTGTAAAAGAGCACTCAGCCCACTTTCATCGTGCCGCAGCAGCAGACAGCCTTGGCCATTGGCAGAGGTACTGTTTTCCCTAGACTTCTGAAATCACTTGTATGTAACCATGCTGTTATTTCAGTACACACTAGAACTTACAAAGATTTTTTTCATTATAATTTCAGTTATTTAAGGTAATTAAATAAAGAAACATTTTTCACTTTTAAGAGATCTTTATGTAATAGATTTTCCTTTCTTTTAGAATGTCACTTAAAGGATCATTTTTATAATAGTGGTACCTAATTTTTTTTTTACATCTTTATTGGAGTATAATTGCTTTACAATGTTGTGTTTCTGCTGTACAACAAAGTGAATCAGCTATATGTATACATATATCCCCATATCCCCTCCCTCTTGAGCCTCCCACCCTCCCTATCGAACCCCACTAGGTGGTCACAAAGCACCGAGCTGATCTCCCTGTGCTATGCAGCAGCTTTCCACTAGCCATCCATTTCACATTTGGTAGTGTATATATGTCAGTGCTACTCTCTCACTTCGTCCCAGCTTCCCCTTCCCCCCACCTCCATGTCCTGAAGTCCATTCTCTACATCTGCATCTTTATTCCTGCCCTGCCACTAGGTCCATCAGTACCGTTTTTTTCCATATATGTGTGTCAGCATCCGGTATTTGTTTTCCTCTCTCTGACTTACTTCATTGTGTATGACAGACTCTAGGTCCATCCACCTCACTACAAATAACTCAGTTTTGTTCCTTTTTATGGCTGAGTAATATTCCATTGTATATATGTGCCACATCTTCTTTATCCATTCATCTGTCAGTGGACATTTAGGTTGCTTCCATGTCCTGGCTATTGTAAATAGTGCTGCAGTGAACATTATGGGTACCTAATTTTAAATACTTGGAATTCTGTTAATTTAAAAGGTGCTGGCTGATGGATTCCTGATGATTGGGATCGATGGCTCAGAAGCAGCAGATGGATCTGACTGGTTCTGTTATCATGCAACCTCCCCTTCTATTTTCCCTGTTGGTTTCTGTGAAATTAACATGATTGAACTTACTCCACCCAGAGGTACTTCTTCCTAATATATACACTGGGGTTTCATCCTTGCTTTCCTTTTACATGGTGCCTGTTTACAACGTTTACCACAGCCCTAGATTTCTTGCTGTATGAAAATATAGTATGTGTGTATATGTATATATAAACATATGTATATGTATATATACGTACATAACAAGAGCTGGGGGGTGCTCTGAAAACATAAAGAACTGTATTCTAGGTAGCTTTAATGAATTACATTGGTGTAGAATTTTCCCTCAGCATCTGCACATTTTATAATAAGAATTGGTATTCTCAAGCCCTGTTGAGATGTTGATGTAGGCTAAAAGAGCTACTGCATACATGAACTTTTTTTAAAAATAGGTACTTTAGCCTTTGAGAGAAAGCAAGTTTTCATCTTCAGATTACCATATGAGGGAATTCCCTGGAGGTCCAGTGGTTAGAACTCGGGGCTTTCACTGCCAAGGCCCTGGTTCGATCCCTCTTCAGGGAAGTAAGATCCCACAAGCTAAGCAGTGTGGCCAAAAAAAAATTAAAAAATAAAAATGATTACCATGTGACTTTTTAAAAGATTACATACCCTTAAATGGCTTATATGGCTTAACCAGTGACTTTCCTAATTTCAATATCTGAGCCTTGAATTTTTCTCTTAAGAAGGAGAAAAGCCAAAACAGAAGACTATAAAAATAGTATTTGCCCAGCCAGTATTCTTTCTTACAAAGAAAGAAAAATATTACTGAAAAAATATTAAATATTAGACTGTTCTAAGCCTAGGATTGAAAAGCAAAAGTCTGTAGTTCTTATACACTGAGGAGAGGAGAGTTACTTTGGCATTAGAATAAATGGGCGCTCCTGTTTCTGCCTAGAAGAAGAAGAAAATCTGTATAACAGGGAGGAGCTATTGTACTGTACAGCACTGGCACTTGAGATTGTAGTGTGCACTGAATTACTTTATATCTACATTTTAATATTACACTAATTTTAGGTGAACTCCTAGTTAAACCAGTTGTGTTTTTCAGGTTACACAAAACTTCCTTTTAAATGGTTTGACTACCTCAGGGAAACTGGCTCCATTGCAGCACCAGTAAAACTATTTAATAAGGTAAATTTAAAAGATAGCATAATACTTATGTGGATTTTTTTTGATACTGCACAAATGCAAATCATTGTTGATCAAAATGTCTTTGCCTTATATTAGAATTTCTTAGTGGAGTTTAATATAAACAAATATATATTAGTAAAACAATGTACGTATTTCCTTTACATAGGCATTGAAGCTTGTTTCCAAACTTTGTTTCATTTTTAATCTGAGTAAAATAGGAATGAATACATTTCCTAACTAGTTCTTATGTGCTTCACCTTCATATGTTTCAATAATTAATTATTTGGGATTTTTTTGGTCTAAATTGTTAATTGGTTATGTTACTTCTCTTTTGTCTTTCTTAATGTTAGTAGAGTTATACATTCTTCTTTTCACCAGTGTTAATATTTTGCTTCTCCATGTTAGGATGTTCCAAATCACGGATTTCGTGTAGGAATGAAATTAGAAGCAGTAGATCTCATGGAGCCACGATTAATATGTGTAGCCACAGTAACTCGAATTATTCATCGTCTCTTGAGGATACATTTTGATGGATGGGAAGAAGAATATGATCAGTGGGTAGACTGTGAGTCCCCTGACCTCTATCCTGTAGGGTGGTGTCAATTAACTGGATATCAACTACAGCCTCCAGCATCACAGTGTAAGTTGGTATACAGAAAAGGTGTCCTTTTGTAAAAATCAGCAATTCTCCGAGGACTATCTCACATAAATCATCCTGTGCGCTCACAGGACAAGAATATACCTATGTCTGTTCTACCCCTAGGCTCTTCATGACGTTTTTTTTTTTTTTAGATTCCATATATATGTGTTAGCATTTGGTATTTGTTTTTCTCCTTCTGACTTACTTCACTCTGTATGACAGACTCCAGGTCCATCCACCTCAGTACAAATAAGTCAATTTCGTTTCTTTTTATGGCTGAGTAATATTCCATTGTATATATGTGCCACATCTTCTTTATTCATTCATCTGTTGATGGACACAGACCTACTAGAGCATGGACTTGAGGATATGGGGAGGGGGAAGGGTAAGCTGTGACGAAGTGAGAGAGTGGCACGGACATATATACACTACC